>NW_026947520.1:7370485-7970485 GCF_034190915.1 Cavia porcellus | reverse complement strand
ATATGGTTTTCTATCCTACACACTCAAACATACATGCAGTTAGATCCCTTAGACCCCCTCCCTTTCCTCTCTTTTTTACAATAACAATTACACTTTTTGTGGTTTTTTTTTTTTTTTACTCTCATGGTTCTTATTACATTTTTGAAGAGAATAAAACCTAACGTGACTAAACAAAACCCAGTCGGTTAGAACAGAAGGATGGGCATGGTACATGATGCAAAAATAGAATATTAGATGATCAAAAGTGGTTACCATCGTGCCTCTTGCTATTTTTAAAAAGAATTGCTTATATCATCAGGTATAATAGAGTTGATCAAAACAGTACAGAAAAAGACCAATAAAACCTAAACTGGAGACCTTACAGGACTTCAAAACAAGATAATAGTCAAACCATAATGGGCATGGTAGTAAATCTTATTGCCTTCAAAGTGGTTGCCTATACCATCAAACTTGATACTGTCAAACAAAATAGAATATAGTAAAATCAGACATAACAAGATGGGGAGAGCAATACTGGGGTTAAAATCATGTTAATAGGAAAACAAAAAATTTACTATAATATATCCCACTATTTTTTTAATTTAGTTTTCCTTAATTAAAAAAAATAAGAAAAATAGATTAATTTTTTTTAAAGGGGGAGGATTGAGATAAAAGAGGACATTGTAGCAGAACAACACAGGTTGGAACCAAACAATTTAATCATCATTGTGTTTCACCCCCAGATAATATAATATAATAGTAGTCACCATAGTGCCTCTTTCCTTGAATTATTTGAGTATAACTTCGTATACTACAGCATCAAGCATATCAAGACAATGTGAAGCCATTCAAGAGAGTTAAAGAATTACAGGGTATTTAGAACCAGCTAACAGAAAATGAACAACGGTTTCTATATTATCTCTTTGCCTAAAACATTTTGTTTATACTATCGCATATAGTAAAATATAGTAAGTTACAACATGTTTATAACCAGTGGAAACAGATGTACAACAATTTGATGGGACTTCAAAACAAGATGATATTAAATCAGCACTAGCTTTTATGATGTGTTGTTTTCTTCAAAATAGCTATTCATACTATCACTGATACTAAAATCTAACAAACCAGGTTAAAACCATTGCAACTAATGAGTCAAAACATTATATGGCTTTAAACAAATATGATTGGGAATCATGAATACTACATACTTTTATCTATTCTTAGCAGTTTTAAACTAGAGAAACTATTTGGCATTTATACATGTGAGTCCAATTTATTCCACTTATGATTATGGTCTCAAGCTGTGTCCATTTATTTATAAATATCTTAATGTAATCATTCTTTATAGTTTAGTAGTATTCCATTGTATAAAAATACCACAACTTTTCTATCCATTATTCAGTTGATGGACACTTAGGTTGTTCCCAAGATCTGGCTATTACATTGTGCTGCTATAAACATGGTGCACATTTATCACTGTGGTATGATGCTTTCAGTTCTTCTGGGAATATGCCTAGAAGTGGAATAGCTGGATCAAATGGGGCTTGCAATTCCAGCTTTCAGAGAAATTTCCAGACTGACCTCCACAATGGTTGTGCTAGTCTACACTCCCCCAATAGTGCAGCCACAGCCTCTCCAGCATTTGTTGTTGGTAGTTTTCTTGATGTTGGCCATTCTTTCAGGAGTGAGATGAAATCTCAGTGTGGTTTTAATTTGCAATTCTCTAATGACAAGTGATGATGAACATTTTTTCATATATTTATTTGCCATTTGTATTTCTTCATCTTAGAATTGTTTCTTTATCTCAGATGCCCATTTATGGATTGGGTCTTTGAATTTTAGGGGTCTGATTTTTTAAATTCTTTATTTGTTTTTGACAGAAGTCCTTGGACTGAGGGGCAGTTCACTAAGATTTTCTCCCAGTTTGTGGGGTTTCTTTTCACTATGCTGAGATTTCTTTTGATGTGCAGAAACTTTTTAATAAGAGGTGATTCCAGTTATTGACTGTGGGAAGAATTTCCCGTGTGGTTTGAGTCCCGTTCATGAATTCTGTACATACTCATATGTCTTCAAGGATTTGAACCAAGGTGTCTTCCAATAGATTTAATGTTTCTGTTTTAATTTTTAGATCTTTGATCCATTTAGATTTTATTTTAGTGCATGGTGATAAGTATGGGTCTAAGTTTTTGGCATATGGTGAGCCAGTTTTTCAACACCATTTGTTAAAGAGACTGTGGTTCTTCCAGTGAACTTGTTTGGCCCTTTATGAAAAATAAGGTGTTTGAGTGTGTTTGTAATTGTGGTTGTATCTTCTAATCTATTCCTCTGACCTTTGGCTCTGTTTTGCTTCCAGTACCATATTGATTTTACTACAGTTGCTTTGTAGTATAACTTCCAATCAGGGATTGTGATACATCCTGCCTTGCCTTTGTTGCTTAGAACTGTCTTTGCTATTCTAGGTCTCTTCTCACTCCAGATGAATTTTAGGAGTGATTTCTCGAGTTCTATGAGGTATGTTGATGGTGTTTTTATCAAGATTGCTTTGAATCTGTAAAAAAATTTTGGGAAAAGGGTCATTTTTGCAATATTTATTCTTCCTTTACATGAGCAAGTGATGTCTTTCCATTTTCTGAGATCTTCCTCAATTTCATTTTTAAGGGTATTATAATTTTCTCTATATAGGTCTTTCACTTCTTTCGTAAGAGTAATTCCTAAATATTTCATTTTTTTGGTTGGTAGTGTGAAGGGTGTGGCCTCTATTATTTCTCTCTCTGTGACTTTGTTGTTTGTGTATAGGAATGCTATTGATTTTTGAGTATTGATTCTGTATCCAGCTACATTACTGAATTTATTTATTATATCTTAGAGTCCTTCAGTGGAGTTTTGGGGATCTTCTTTGTATAGTATCATGTCATTTGCAAATAATGATAATTTAACTTCTTGTTTTCCTATCTTTACACCTTTTATGTATGTCTCTCTTGTCTAATTGCTCTGGCCAGTATTTCCAGTACTATATTAAATAGGAGTGGTGATAAAGGACATCCTTGTCTTGTGCCTGATTTTAAAGTAAAGGCATTCAATTTTTGGCCATTTAGTATGATGTTGGCTATTGGTTTGTCATAGACGGCCTTAATTATATTGAGGTAAAGACCATCTTTTCTAATTTTCATCAAGGTTCTTATCATAAATCAGTGTCAGACCTTATCAAAAGCTTTTTCTGCATCTATAGAAATGATCATGTGATTCTTACTTTTGGCTCTATTGATATGGTGGATTACATTTATTTATTTATGTAAATTGAACTATCCCTGCATGCCTGGGATGAATCCCACATGGTCATGGTGCATAATCTTCTTGATGATTTGCTGCATCCTATTTGCCAATATTTTATTGAAGATTTTTGCACCTGTGTTCATTAGGGAGATTGGTCTGTAGTTCTCTTTTTCAGTTGGGTCCTTCTCTGGTTTTGGTACTAGAGCAATATTTGCTTTTAGGATCGATTTTAGGAAGTGTTGCTTCCCTTTCAATTTCATTGAGGATTTTGAGGAGTGTTGGCATTATCTCTTCTTGTATTTCTTTTAGAATTAAGCAGTGAATCCGTCTGGGCCCGTGCTCTTCTTTGTAGGTAAAGACTTAATTACATTTTCTATTTCATTTATAGAATTTGGGTTATTCAGTAGTTTTGCATCTTCATGACCTAGCTTTGTTCCTTTGTATGCTTCTAGGAATCTATTTCCTCTGTGTAATCAAACCTTTGAGAGTAGAGGTTTTTGAAATGGATATTGATGATCTTCTGTATTTCCATAGGGTCTATAGTGATTTCACCTCTTTCATTCCTCATTGCATGAATTTGAGCTTTTTGTTCCCTGTTTTTAATAATGTTGGCTAGGGGCTTGTCGATTTTATTTATTCTTTCAAAGAACCAACTCTTTGATTCGTTGAATTTTTGGATTGTTTTTTAGGTCTCTATTGCATTGATTTCTGCTCGATTTT
Source organism: Cavia porcellus (assembly GCF_034190915.1). Taxonomy (NCBI): domain Eukaryota; kingdom Metazoa; phylum Chordata; class Mammalia; order Rodentia; family Caviidae; genus Cavia; species Cavia porcellus. The sequence continues at coordinate 7,966,513 of NW_026947520.1, read as the reverse complement.
TATAATTGCTTCTCTTCTTTTGCCTTTGGGCTTGACTTGCTCTTCTTTTTCTAGATGTTTGAGGTGTAACATCAGGTTATTTATTTGTATTCATTCTGTTTTCCTGATGTGTGAACTGAGTGGAATTAATTTTCCTCTGAGGACCGATTTTATTGCATCCTACAGATTACAGGGAGTTGTATTTGTGTTTTCATTTGTTTGCATGTATTGTTTAATTTCTTCTTTAATTTCCTCTGTGACCTACTGATTACTCAATAGTGTATTATTCAGTTTCCATGTTTTTATGGAATTTTTGCAGTATCTTTTATCATTAATATATAATTTCATAACGCTAAGGTCTCATAGCCTGCGAGGGATAATTTAAACACTTTTGCATTTATTTAAATATCTTCTGTGAATTAATATATGGTCTATTTTAATGTGTATTCTGTTGTTGTTGGGCTGTATATGTCTATTAAGTCCATTTGTTCACATGTGTGATTTAGTTCTTTTATTTCTTTGCTGATTTTCTTTCTTGTTGATATGTCCATTGGTGTCAATGGTGTGTTAAAATCTCCTGTTTGCATCATGTTACTGCTAATTTGGTTTTTTATTTCTGTTAGTACTTGTTTTATATACTGGGTGCTCTGGAGTTTGGTGCATGTATATTTAAGATAGTTATCTCTTCCTCTTGGAGTTTTCCTCTAACCAGTATGTAGTAACCTTCTTTATCCCTTCTGATCATTATTGGTTTGAAGTTCACATTGTCTGCAAACAGAATAGCTACCCCCGCTTTGGGGGGAGGTTCCTGTTACATGAAGTATTGTTTTCCATCCTTTGACTTTTAGTCTGTGAGTATCCTTTTGTGTTAGATGGGTTTCTTGTAGATAGAATATGTTTTGATTTTATTTCTTGATCCATTCTGCCAATCTGTTTCTTTTAATTGGTACATTGAGACCATTTACATTAATGGTTATAGCTGTTATATGTTGGTTTATTTTTGATGTTATCTTCTGTTGTTGCATCTTTATCTTTCTGCTCTGTTTAATTGTCTGATTTTTTCAGTGGTTTTTTCCTAAATATATCTAGGCTGTCTTTCAGTATTCTTTCCAGGGTTGGCTTGGTGATAATGAAGGTTTTCAGCTGTTCTTTGTCATGGAAGTATCTTATTTCTCCATAGATTTTTAAGGACAGTTTTGCAGGGTACATCATCCTAGGTTGAATATCATTTTTCTTTAGGGTCTGAAATACATCACTCCATACTCTTCTTCACTTTATTGTTTGTGCTGAGAAGTCTGTTGTGATTCTGTTAGGTTTTCCTTTATACGTGATCTGTGTTTTCTCTCTGACAGCTTTTAATATTCTATTATTTTGTTCAATTTCTGGGATGGTCATTATTATATGTCTGGGTGTAGATTTATTTTGGTTATGGCTATTTGGAGTTCTATATGCTTCATTGATCTTGATATCAGTTTTCAATCCTGTTTGGGAAATTTTCAGCTATTATTTCTCTAAATATCCTCTTGACATCCTTTATGTTGTCCCCTTCCTTTTCATTTATCCCTATCAATCTTAAGTTGTTCTTTGCATTATCTTGCAGGTGTTGAATTGTTATTTCCTGATTTCTTTTTATTTTTAAAAGATCATTTCTGTCCTGTTCACTGGCTGCAATCTTGTCTTCGAGGTCTGAGATTCTATCTTTACATTCATTGGGGCAGTTTTTACAACTTTCAACTTTTGATTTCCTGTATTTCTCTTTGCAACTGCTTTATATATTCTGATTGTTTTTTATATTGTTCATTGAGGGATTCTATCTTTTTGTTTTGTTTCTCCAATTTTTAACTATGTTTTCTTTAGATATGTTCAGCATCTTCTTCATTTCTTTTATCATTTCTTCTTTTACCTGAGAGATTATTTCTGTTTGAATTCCTTTAAGGCTTCCCAGAGTGCCTTCTTTATTTCAGTTACTATTATTTCAGGTATTTCAGGTATGTGGCATGTATTTTCTTCTATGCACATGGCTCCTAGGCTTTCTTGGGATGGGCTGGATGTTTGAGATTGCATTTTGGTCTTTCATTTTGTCATTCTCCTATATTTTCAAGCTTCAAGTGTTGCTCCAAGTGAAGGAGAGAGGCCCACCAAGATGGGACAAGGTTCCGCATTGGGTTCTGTTGCTTGGCTGGACTCACTGTTCCTGGCAGGAAGCTGTGGTCTGGCCACCAGGGGAGGCCAGAGGGAGAGAGTTCTGCCAGTCTGTGAGGGGACTCTGTGCCTTGTTCCCACACACCAGTCCTGGCAGGGAACCAGGGCCCAGCCGCCAAGCAAGGAAGAGTGTTCCTCTAGACTGGGATGTGATTCTACACCTCGTTCCCACTCACTGGTCCTGGTAGGAAACCATGGGCTGGTCCCCAGGTGAGGAAGAGAGTTCTGCCACACTGTGATGGGATTCTGTGTCTTGTCCCCACTCCTGGGCCTGGCAGGGAATCGCGACCTGGTCCCCTGGTGAGGAAGAGCGTTCTGCCACACTGGATAGGATTCCTTGCCTTGTCCCCACTTACCAGTCCCGGCAGGAAACTGTGGGCTGGTCCCCAGGCGAGGAAGAGAGTGCTGCCACTCTGAATGGGATTCTGTTCCTTGTCCCTACTCACTGGTCCCAGCAGGAAACCATGGGCATTTCCCCAGGTGAGGAAGAGAGTTCCACCACACTGAAACGGGATTCCGTGCCTTCCTATTCTTACCATTTTTTACACTAGGCAAGTTTTTTAGAAATTTGTCCATTAACCTGCACAATGTTTGCATCAGGCTACACACCAAGCAAAAGTGCAGGAGATTTCCTTTTTCCCCACAGCCTCTCCAGCATTGTTGTTGGTGTTTTTCTTGATCCTGGCCATTCTTTCTGGAGTGAGATGGAATCCCAGTGTGGTTTTAATTTGCATTTCTCTAATGAGAAATGATGATAAGCATTTTTGACGTATTTATTTTCCATTTGTATTTCTTCATCTGATAATTGTGTATTCATCTCAGAAGCCTATTTTCAGATTGGATCTTTGAATTTTGTGGGTCTGATTTTTTTTTATTCTTTATATGTTTTAAACACAAGTCTTTTGTCTGAGAAACAATTCACTAACATTTTTTTCAAGTTTGTGGGTTTTGTTTTCACTATGCTGGAGATTTCTTTTGGCATGCAGAGACTTCTTAATAAGAGGTGATACCAGTTACTGATTGTGGAAAGTATTTGCCATGCTGTTTGATTCCTGTTTATGAATTCTCTTCCTACCCCTAAGTCTTCAAGGTTTTTACCCAATTTGCCTTCCAATAGACTTAGTGTTTTTGTTTTAATAATCAGATCTTTGATCAATTTAGATTTTAATTCAGTACATGGTGATAGACAGGTGTATATTTTTAGTTTTCAGCATATAGAGAGCCAGTTTTTCCAACACCATCTATTTAACAGACTGTCATTCTACCGGGGAATATGTTTGGCCCCTTTATCCAAGAAAAGGTGTTTGTAGTCATGGTTGTATCTTCTAATCTATTCCACTGATCTTTGACTCTGTTTTGATTCCAGTACTATGTTGATTTTACTACAGTTGCTTTGTAGTATAACTTCAAGTCAGGGAATGTGATGTGTCCTGCCTTGCTATTGCTGCTTAGAACTGTGTTGGCCATTCTAGGTCTTTTCTTACACCAGAGGAGTTTTAGGAGTGTTTTCTCTACATCTTTGAGGTGTTTTGATGGTATTTTAATTGGGATTGCATTGAATCTGGATAATGTTTTGGCAAGAATTTCCATTTTCACAATATTTATTCTTCCTATCCATCAGCAAGGGTAGGAAGAATAAATATTGCCATGATCTTTCCACTGTCTGAGATCCTCTTCAGTTTTTTTTTCAATGCATTATAATTTTTACTGTATAGGTCTTTCACTTCTTTCATGAGAATAATTCCTAAATATTTCATTTTTTTTTGGTTACTAGTGTGAAAAGTGTAGATTTTCTTTTTTCACTGTCAGTGACTTTGTTGTTATTGTATAGGAATGCTATTGATTTTTGAATATTGATTTTGTATCCAGTTACATTGCTGAATTTATTTATTATATCTAAGGGTTTTTGAATGGAGTTTTGGGGCTCTTCTATGTAAAGTATCATGAAATCTGCTAATAATGATAATTTAACTTCTTCTTTTCTTATATTTACCCCTTTTATTTCTCTCTCTCTTGTCTAATTGCTATGGCTAGTATTTCCAATACTACATTAAACAGCAGCAGTGATAAGGGGCATCCTTGTCGTATTGATGATTTTAAAGTAAAGGCCTTCAGTTTTTGGCCTTTAGTATGATATTGGCTGTTGGTTTTCATAGAGGGCCTTTAGTACATTGAGGTAAAACCATCTATTCCAATTTTCTGTAGTGTTCTTATCATAAATGAATGTTGGACCCTATGAAAAGCTTTTTGTGCATCTATAGAAATGATCATGTATTTCTTCCTTTTGGCTGTATTGATATGGGAGATTACATTTATTGATTTACATATGGTGAATCATCCCTGCATGCATGGGATGAATCCCACTTGGTCATGGTGTACAATCTTCTTGATGATTTGCTGCACCCTATTTGCCAATATTTTATTGAGGATTTTTGCTTCTGTGTTCGTTAGGGAGATTGCTCTGTAGTTCTCTGTTTTATTTTGGTCTTTCTCAGGTTTTGGTACTAGAAAAATATTTGCTTCCAAGATTGTCTTAGAAGGATTGCTTCTCATTCAATTTCATTGAAGAACTTGAGAGGAGTGTTGGCATTAAGTCTTCTTCTTACTTCTTGTAGAATTCTGCAGTGAATCCGTCTGGGCCTGGGATCTACTTTGTAGGTGATGACTTAATTATATTTTCAATTTCATTATTAGAAATTGGGTTACTCACAGTTATACATCTTCTTGACCTAGCTTTGTTACTTCATTTGTTTCTGGGAATCTATCTATTTCTTCTGTTTTATCAAACCTGTAAGAGTATAAGTTTTCAAAATAGGTGTTGATGAACTTCTGTATTTCTATAAGGTCTGTAGTGATTTTGCCTCTTTCATACCTTATTACATGAATTTGAGTTTTTACTTCCCTTTTTAAATAAGGTTGGCTAGGAGCTTATCTTTTTTATTTATTCTTTCAAAGAACCAAGTCTTTGATTCATTGATTCCTTGGATTGTTTTCTTAGTTCTATTGCATTAATTTCTGCTCTGATTTTTATACTTTCCTCTTTTCTTTTGGCTTTGGGCTTGACTTACTCTTCTTTTCCTAGATGTTTGAGGTGTAGCACCAGGTTATTTATTTGTATTCTTTCTGTTTTCCTCATGTGGGAACTCAGTGCCATAAATTTTCTTTTGTGGACCGCTTTCTTTGCATCCTACAGGTTCCAGTAAGTTATATTTGTATTTTCATTTGCTTGTAGGTATTGTTTAATTTCTTCTTTAATTTCTCCTTTGACCCTCTGATTACTGAATAGTGTATTCTTCAGTTTCCATGTGTTTGTGGGATTTTTGCAGTATCTTTTATCATTAATTTCTAATTTCATGGCATTATGATCTAATAACATGCAAGGGATAATTTCAACTCTTTTGCATTCATTTAAATATGTTCTTTGAGCTAATATATGGTCTATTTTAGAGACTGTCCCATGTCCTGCTTAGAAGAATGTGTATTCAGTTGTTGTTGGGTGGAATACTCTGTATATGTCTATTAAATCCATTTGTTCACAGATGTCATTCTGTTCTTTTATCTCTTTGCTGATTTTCTGTCTTGTTGATCTGTCCTTTGGTGTCAATGGTGTGTTAAAATCTCCTGTTAGAATTGCTGAGTCTGATAGCTGATCCTTTGCATTTTTCTCTCATGGAAACTGATTTTAAAAATTGCTTTTTACTATTCCCCTTCATTTTCAGGATAAGAACTGTTTGGCCTTCAGTCTAGTTTCTACTAATCATCAGGCCCCTATGCACTACTTCCATTGGTGTTGTCTGCCATAGGGAATGGCAAATATTCTGACTTTATGTCAAGAATCTGTGCCTGCAGCTGTTTTGTCAGTTTGTCTGTTTATCTTACTCATTACATGGATGACATACTATTGGCTCATGTATCTTTATCCACTTTGCACAAAGTATTTATCCAGTTGGGCAATTCCCTTCATACTGTAAATTACCTAGTTGTGGCCCCTGAGAAGGTACAAACCATGTACATTTCTCATTTGGGTTACATCATCCCGCAAAGACATATTGTGCCTCAAACTATTCAGATTCAAACTAATGAGCCTGCAATGTTATCTGATTTTCAGACTTTACTTGGTAAAATTAATTGTCTCTGACCAACTCTTAGGCTAACAACCCATGATTTAGGTCATATCTTTGACACCCTCAAGAGGGACCCAGCCCCCACCTCTCCAAGGACACTCTAATCAGAGGCTAAATTTGCCTTGGATAAAGTTAATCTAGCTCTCTCTAATCCCAGCTTTCTAGAGTTGGCCCAGCTCTGCCTGTGTTTTTAATTATCTTCCCTACTCAATGTATGCACACTGGGATCATTTGGCAGTCTCAGGGGCCTTTACAATGGCTTCATATGCCACATATCCCACACAAAACCATTATTCCCTTCTATGAGGCTGTGGCAGACTCTTCACATGTGGTCAAACATGTGCCATTCAGCTTTTTGGCTGTGAGGTGCAAACTATCATTGTTCCTTTTCTTCTTTCCAACAACAATGGATATGGTAATTTTCATCCTCTTGGAAAACTGCATTGGCTAACATCCCTGGTACTACTTATTGTCATTATCCTCCAAATAAATTAATTCAATTTGTTTCACTCACAGCCTTTGTCTTTGTTTCAAAAATAAGTTCACTCCCCATAGCAGGAGCCCTGTCTTCACTGATGGGTCATCATCAGGCAAAGGAGGTTATGTTATGGCTTCCTCTTCCCAGATACAGGATACAGGTTTCACTTCCATACAAAAAAAATGAATTATAAACTGTTGTATGGGTTCAATCCCTGGTACCAATAAAAAGGAAAAAGACAAAAATAAAAAATAAAAACTGTTGTATGGGACTTGCAGGATCATCTGTCCACTCCAGTTAACCTTTTTTCAGCCAGTGCCTATGTTTGTGGTGTGATGCAGCACATTGAAACTGCCACAATACACACTAGTCAAAAAGATCTCTTTCACTTATTTCATACATTCCAACTCGCCATTAGATCATTCAATGTTCCCTGTTTTATTGGCCATTTATGCTCCCATTCCCAATTACCAGGACCTCTCATCAAGGGAAACAATGCAATAGAAAGAATGCTGGTTACTATCACTGTTGCTGCCTCAGATGCCACTGAATGGGATTCTGCCTCCCATGCCATGTTCCATCAGAATGCTTCTGCCTTGCACAAATAGTTCCATTTAGCCCAAGAAAAAGCTACATAAGTTGTGAAACAATGCTTCTTATGTGTAATACGTCTCCCCTCACTTTCCATGGGGCTAATCTCCAAGGATTACACATAAGTCATCTCTGGCAGATGGATGTCACCCACATTTCTGAATTTGGCTCCATATGTTGAGTCCATGTTTCAGGGGACACCTTCTCAGGATTTATCCTTGGTCTTATTTACATGGTGAAGCAGCTACACATTTCATTTTTCACTGATTTGGATGTCTTTAGTGCCCTAACCTGCTGACAATAGCCTGGCTTATATACGTGCTGCCTTCCAAATATTTTGTAAAGCTTTTCATGTTTCCCTTACCAGAGTAATTCCTTGTAACCCTCAGAGTCAAGGAATTGTTAAGCATACACACCATACAATCAAGATTCAATTATAAAAAGCAAAAAAGTGAAGCTTTTTCTACAGAATTCATACCTCACTGCAGACGTCATTTGGTAGTATACACTATTAATTTTTAAAATTCTAGTAAGGATAGTATCAGAGCAGCAGAAAGACAATTTAATCAGGTAAAGAAGAGTGGGTTAGGAATGGTCCTTTGGAAGGATCTTCATACTGGAAAATGGAGAGGTCTCAACCCACTACTCACCTGGGGTAGAAGGTATGGTTGTACCTTTAATGGGGATGCTGTACAGCTTATCTGAGTGCCAGAGCATGCTGTCCAGATATGTCATGTACCTATACCCAGAGGAGTTGAATTCACCTCTCAAGAAGCAGATGCTGAGTCCTATGACAGTGCTGTCTTGGAGGCCACACCACAACTGATAGAAAAGAATGAAGCTACAACCAACCTTAATTGACCCGAGATGCTCAGAAGATGGTAATGAAAAAAAGGTCCAAATAGATGATAGGAGTATATGTTAAGTCCAAAAATATATATTAAGTATAGATAAAATTTTGTCCTATTAAAATTATTTGAAAAGAGTTCTCTGCTAATTGACCTACAACAAATCTGACTAGTCTATTTAAAATCACAGATTCTACAATTTTAAAGAAATTTGTGTAATTCAACCTGGCTAAAATATATTTGAGTGCATTTGATTGTGTAAGATGTTCATCAGTCTGCCTGTGTACATGTCTGTCTGTTTGTCCAGTCTTTTAAGCTGTTGCTGGAAGTCACTGAGTTAGTGATCACTCACACATGTGGACCCAATAGCACAAGTGCCTATACAAGGGTGTCCAAGTGGCATGAAGCACCTGAGAAATGCCCTGAGGTCATGGGGTGCAAGAGGTGACACGTGTTCTGACCAGAAGGACACAGGGTGTAATAAGCGAGCTAGTTCAGCAAAGGGGTGTCAAATAGCCCCCCAAAACTTGGAGAGATCTTGTGGACACCAGCAGCTCTGTGTTTCTTTCTATATCTCTTTGAATCTGTACAGATTGTTTGTCCATGTGTCCCTTTGTCTGTGTGTGAACAGCCATTCTTTCTATTTTGAGCTCAGCACTTTTCCATTTATAGATCACTTAATAAAGATTTATTTGAGTTATAGAATTACACAAAATGATTCCACCTTGGTTCCCAGTTAGTCAAAATGATGCTAAAATCAGTTGTGTAAATGTAATGTACATTACTGTTTATCATAATTTGAGGGTCTCTCATTGTTCAAAAATAATGTTAAATGTTATAATTGGAGTTTTCTTAAGCAAAAATTATTATAAAAATGATTTTTTAAAAATCCCTTGGAGCTTGGATTGTTGAACAGGACTTCAATTGATGAATAAGAAAGGGCCAACTGGTAAGATTTTACCAGCTCTGGTTTATTGATTGGAGGTCCCAATGATCTCCATTACCTTATGGGAGACATCCCCAAGTAAAGCTCTAAAAATATTATTGTAATATGTTCACATTGGTCATCATCAAAAGAAACAATACAATAGGTTTTGATTTTTTAAAATGCCCATAGGAAGGAATTCATATGGTTATGTCAAATTATTGCTGTTAACCTCATGGTGTATTGTTATATTTATGCTTCCAGATAAATAGCCCTTCAAAGAAATGTAAAATAGGGATTATTTGTGGTGGTAAAATTTTGATTCAGATTTAGACCTTTGCCTTCAACAAATGATTATGAGATCTACATCCCACTAAATGTCAACAAGTTAGGTAAAATATTTTATGTATTAGATAGAGATGATTAACCAAAAAGCATAAATTTGATGTCAAGATGAAAATTCAAGTGTGTTACAAAATGTCATCATAGGTTTTATTCTACAACATTGTACATGGTTTTATTTCTAATTTTCTATGGAAAACATTGATTTTTGTTAATATTCAATAGGTATTCAAACGTTAAAACAGCCATGGTTGTTGAAAAATAATGGTTGTATTTTATGTTGTAAGAGGTTTGATATTTAGATGATAATCTCTCTAAATACATTGTATATGTTATCAATCTTTCCTTCTGGATGTTCAAAAACTGAGTTATAGATACCAACAATTAGATAGTTGGGCTAAGAGGACAGCCAATATTTTGGACCTAGCCCTCCAAGATCAATGAGGACCAAGGACATTAGAGAACCTCTACTGTGTCACCCTGTACTCAGTGAGTCCCTGGTCTTCTCATCAAAAAGATTGTGTGACCACTGAGGAAGGTGATCATCGATGTGTGGTGTGCCAAAGGGGAGAAAAAGTCTCCCAAGCTTTCACAGAAGCAACTTGGTCAAGCAATGGCCATGACTCATCTGCATGGCTGACACCAACAGAAGGACTAAGAGGTGCTATAGTTGGTTCTAAGGTACTCCTCAGTAAACTTAACTGCCCTTGATAGGTAAAAAAAAATGATTGTATTCAAAAAAGGTCTCACTTTAGCTTGGTCTTGAACATCTTGCAGAAAATATGCAAGTACTAGAGATATATAAAACAATGCTAAAGTAATGTGGTATAAAAGAAGCTTGTATTACTAATACCTTTTGGCAGTTGCCAGGTACACTTGTAGCTCACTACTTTCACAGATTAATGGACTCCACACACTTTTAATTACAGAATACAGGGTCTTAAAATCTTTGGACTGCATTTAAAAGCTCTACAGAGCTCTCCAACACAGTTCCTCCAGCTTCAACAGATCACCCATCCTGTGCAACAAAACAAAAGAGATGGATATATTGGGAGCTGAGTCATTGAAGCTGGAGATTAATGGGGCGGGGGAGAGCTGAAGTAAGTCCAGCCCACAAAAAGCAGAGAAACCAAAACAAACTATGTAAACAAGTTGTTCCAGCACTGGGAAGCAGTGTGCCCAAGCCTGCCAGGCAAAGAAGTTGCTAGGAAGTGGGGCTGGAATTGACACTCTTCTTTGGAGGATATAAATAAAATGCTGCACTGGTTGAGCAGTTCCTTTCCTCTCATTGGGAGTGTAATGGCTCCACCTGACCCCAGCTTTGTCTTTTCTTTAGTTTTCTCATCCTCTCATCAGTCCTTAACCCCAAGAGCCCCAAGAGCCGCATTGGGTCACAGCACTTTATGCCTGCTGTCTTCAGTTCCACACTGGGTCTATGATTCTGTATAGCAAACATCATTTGGCACAAACCCATTTGCCACAGCACGAAGACTAAGCCTAGGTAGCTTGTCCAATTCATGACTTTCTCTGACAACTCACCTGTATTCACCCAAAATAGGCAAGCTGCTGCAATTAACCAGTTTATCAAGGTCTGCTTAACAGCCTGTGGGGCTGTTCTTGGCACATTCTGTAGGACTCAGTGCACATACTGGCTATGTGGGACATCTCCTGTGAGCCTACTGCCATGTAATCAGCCCCATCGTCTCACAACCACAGCAATCATGTGGATACCCTCTCACCTATTTTTTGTGTTGTTTGTCCAGCTTCTGCAACTCCATAGTTGTGTTGGTTAGGGTTAGTTGTTCCAGGTAGGCATAGGGAGACCTTCCAGCTCTCCTCCTTGGGCTAGGGGTTTCTCTACCTCCACCTCCTGGTGAATGGCATCTTATATGCAAATGTAGGAGACCCTCCCAGGACTCTTCTTAGAAGGAGGGGCTTATACTTCAGGAGATGCTATGAGAGGAGGCTACTCAACTTGGGCCACTCAACTTGACATGCACAGAGGTAGTTGCTGCTCTAGGTCCTCTTCAGTCGGTTGCAGCTGGCCTGCTTGTTAGAGGAGGATTTCTGATTCTAGTCCCATGCTGGCAGAAAAGGGCAAAGAAAAGCCAAGCCACCTGCCAAGCAAACTCATGGTGGGAGGGCGTCATCTGAATGTCTAGCACTTCCAAGGCTGCCAAAACGTTCCCCAGCTCTGCAAGGCTATGTGCCAGTCTTTCAGAGTCTTCCAAGCCACCAAAAAGATGGCTATAGATAACCAAACTGAGTCTTAGAGTTCCCATATGGCCATTCCTCACTGGACGGTACTGTTTTCACATTCACTGGGGAGGAGACACTCACCTTGCTCACTGTGCCCATTGTCATGACTGAGGCCTAAAGAAATACTTAGGCAGCTGAGATCCCCAAGGGAAAAAACACACATGAGACAGACACCAGGTCGAATGACTGGAAATAGTAAGAAAGCAGACTCATTTTGCATTTATTGTTTAACTCTTATACAGGTGATTATCTCACATTTACATTCTTCCTTGTGGAATGAACTAATGCACATGTAGCTGTCTATTGCTGAGTAATCCTTGTATAACTATTCCCCAGTTTGTGCTACACAGTGGATTTGTGTCCTATGAAATATATATATATATATATATATATATATATGTGTGTGTGTGTGTGTGTGTGTGTGTGTGTGTGTGTGTGTTTGTCCTGGGAGACCATTGCATTTGGATCAGATCCTTGCACATTAAGTGAGAAGAGGACAAACACTGATGTATAGTGGTTTGTTTTAAAATAATTTTAATACTGGTGAGTAAACCAAGGAGTCCCAAATAACTGATTTGCGATTATCTGTAGAATTTCAATCTGTATTTTTTTTTATTTTGAAAGTAGTAAAAATGCAACAGCACAAAACAAAACAAAGCCAATCAAGACAATGCAGTGAAATTTGTGCAGGGTTTCACAGTAGGATATTGGGATAGTAATAATAGGTACTATGGTATATCTCCTTAACTTCACAATAGTTGTACAGTCAATTAGGTATAGCAAAATCAAACCAAAAATAGAACATTATAAAACCAATTGAGAATACTGAATAGAGCAAAAGAAACCTAACAAAACAAAACAGTGAAAAAAACCTTTGCCTTCAAACAGAAGATAGAAGGAAATACCCCATATTTGCTATACTTCATATGGTCATACTCCCAAGAGATGCTGAAACGTCTATCCCCAGTAGCTATGAGGGAGAGAGGGCAGGGTTCTTTTTATTTCAGCCTGCATATCAGTAGGCTCACAGGTAATGGTTTCCTTTCTGGCCCACACTGACGGTGCTTACCAAGAAGGTGGAAGAATAAGCTGCTTGAGTCCCACCATGGCTAGATCTTGGGAGCTCTGGTTCTCTTGCTGGTCCACACCAAAAGGTGCTTACCAAGAGGGTAAGTGAATAAGCTGCCTGAGTCCCACCATGGCCCGATCTCAAGGTGCCAGTTGTCCTCCTGGCCTACACTGCAGGTGCTTATCAAGAGGGTGGGTGAATAAGCTGCCTTAGTCCCACCATGGCTGTATCTCAGGAGCACTGGTTCTCCTCCAGGCCCACGCTGCAGGTGCTTACTAAGAGGGTAAGTGAATAAGCTGCTTGAATCCCACTATAACCAGATCCCAGGAAAGCTGATTCTCCTCCTGGCACATACTGTGAGCACTTACCGAGAGGGCAGATGAATAAGCTGCCTGAGTCCCACCATGGGCAGATCTCGGGAGTGCTGGCTCTCTTCCTGGCCCATGCCATGGGTGGTTACCAAGAGAGCGGGTGAAAAAGTCTTCAGTCTGTATTTTGATACAGGTTTTCACTAATTTGAATACAACGGCCTTAATTTTATTTTTCTTTTACTTGTGCCCTTTGAGTAGCTGGGATTACAATACATCACCAGACCTAGCAAGATTTTTTTCAGGATAAAATAATGGGAAAGTAAATGTGCTTGGGATAAAATGTCTTATAGTTTAATATTCCATCACAAGATAGAATAGTGATGCATATTACGTATCTTTCTAGTGATGGTAATAAGCAGAGGTTTGCAGCAGGGAATTTGGACACAAGTTGTAGGGTGTAAAAATGACTGTATTCACCAGTATATTATGTCCCATGAATTATATTAGATATCGCTGATATAGTAATATATAATTGTTGAGTGATTTGTTTGTTTAAGCACAATTAAGTGTAGGGCAAAGTATGATGTCCACTCTATTGTGGGCATTTAAAAGTGAATTGCTAATTATGTTTTCATGATACTCTAACACCATCAGTTTTTGTATTCAAGAACACTGTACAAAACATTTTACAAAACATTTCAATATTTAAAAAGATATTTAAAAATACAGTAAAAGGAGACCAACTGGCCCTCATGTCCATACCTGACCTGTTTGAAGGCATTCATCACATAACTCAGAGTTTTCCTTATGAATAATGAAAAATGGCATTGCATAAACTTGTCCTTAAAATTGGGTAAACACCACAATCTGTTAGTAAATTCCACTTGTGATACTTCTCATGAATTAGGTTCTCCTCCATGTAATTATTTCAACTTATTAGGAAAAAAATAATGATGGCCAGACATGGTGGTAAATGCCTGTGATCTCAGCACTTGGCAGGCTGAGGCATGAGGATCACTATGACTTTGAGGACACCTTGGACTACATACTTAGCTCAGGACCACCCTGAACTACATAGTGAGATTTTGTCTCAAAAATATAATTAACAAAGATGTAATGTCAATCAAAGTTTCAGAGAAAAAAGGCGCTTGCCTTACATCCAATACAACTATTCTCTCCAAAGCAGCACCACAGTTGACAAAAATTCATTTGACAAAAATTCCTTTGAAAGTGTTGTTACTGATAAGTCATGCCATCATTTATAATTATGGAGAGGTTATTAGAGGTTATGGTATACTTTTGGAGACAAGTTAAGGTCCTGTTAGTCTATGGCAATCAGAAACTCACAGCAGTTTGAGTTATTTTTGAACATATGGTTGGAAAAATTGGCTGGTGATTTGGTCTGCCCACCAGCCAGCCAGTGTAAAAAAAAAAAAAAAAAAAAAAAAGGCAGAAAAATCTTCACAAAATTAAAGGCCATTGCAACATAAACAAGAAAAGTACTATTTTGATGGTGAGAAATCAAAATTTGACATAAATGATATTTGTTCTGAGAGAAAAAGAGGCAAAATTATGTACATGATATAATATACGATGTTGGTATATAAGCAGGTAATATCATGATATGAGAAGCATAACTTGCTTATGTTTGTTGTGTAAAAAAATCAACTATGGCAAAAACACATGTTCACAAATCTCTGAATATACACCTTAATATAAAACATGGCATCAAATTGAAAAATATTGTTATATAGAGTAAAATGTAAACACCAAAAATTTACAAGAAATGTAGTTGTGGAATCCCAACAATTACCAAAAGGCAATTAACAAAATTAAGTATCTTAGTGGACTACATCTCCTAATTGTAAAGACTAAACATTTTTAAAAACTAACTATAATTGAAAGCAAAAATGCATTTCAATTTACCATGCTTAATTAAAAGACACTGTACTAAGCTCAAAAACGCATAAAGTATCTGTTACCTCAGTATTTTTATATTAAATGCTACAGATGAAAAATACAGATAATTAAGTGATACACTGAAAAACCCATAATCTGTGTAGTGTAGGACATTTCTGTTTCTATCTGGCTGGCATTGTTTTTTCTGGCACAATACTGTCACCAAGCATTTGTATTAATTATTCCTACAGGTCTCCACTCCATGAAAAAATTTCACAGGATTATAAAATTATCTCATATGTGTGTGTGTGTGTGTGTATATATATATATATATATATATATATATATATATATATATTCTCTCCAGTGAGATTTCCAAATATTTGACAATACATGTGTCTATTTTTTCCACATTGCTTACTAAAAAACTCTTTCTCCAGTGAGTTGTCTTTGAAATACTAGCAAAGCTAAAAAATTTTCCACATGGCTTTGATATATGGAATTAATGCCAAGTGTGAATTCTTTCATGTTTTTTTTTACAATAACCAGTTGTGTTAAAATTTTTCTGCATTTACATTAGTTTCTTTCCCGTGGGACTTCTTTCATGTGTTTGAAAAGTACTCTACGTGGTAAAATCTTTCACACATTGATTACATATGTAGATTTTTTCCACCAGTGTCAGTTATTTCTTGCAACTTACAATAAAAATATGTGAAAAAAGTAAAAAGCATTCTCATATTGATTACGTTCTCCTCAGTGTGTTTTAAAATGTAGTTTACACCAAAGTTTTGTACCAAAAACTTCTCACATTGCTTAAATAGTTTTTATATCTACTGTGAGTTCCCTCATGTTTCTGAGTTACCATGTGTGATGAAACTTTTTCCACATTACTCACATACATAGAATTTCTCCCCAGTGTGAGTTCTTTCATATATTTTAGAATACTGTTGTGTACTAAAACATTTCCTACATTGTTTACATACATAGGGTTTCTCCCCAGTGTGAAAACATTCCTGTATCTTACAATGTGCATGGTTATTGAACATTTTCCACATTGCTTACATATACAGTGGTTTCTCCTCATTGTGAATTCTTTCATGATTTTGATAACTACATGTACTGAAAGCTTTCCCACATTGCTTACACACATAGGGTTCCTTGACAGTATGAAAGTTTTCATGTGTTTTACAATGGTTTTGTGTAGGAAAAGATTTCCCACATTGTTTACATACATAGGATTTCTCTGCAATGTGAATTCTTTCATGTATTTTACAATGACTTTGTTTACTAAAAGCCTTCCCACATTGCTTACATACATAGGGTTTCTCCCCAGCATGAGTTCTTTCATGCTCTTGATGTTCATTGTGTGCCCTAAAAGCTTTACCACAATGTTAACATCCATAGAGTTTCTTCCCAGTATGAATTCATGTGTTTTACAATACTGTTGTGTAGTAAAAGCTTCCCCACATTGATTACATACATAGGGTTTCTCCCCAGTGTGAATTCTTTCATGTACTTTATGATGAGTGTGTGTCTTAAAAGCTTTCCCACAAACCAGAAATCTGAGCATCTCCTGGGAGGTTGACCATAGCAAATAAGGGGGACTTTCTTCTACAATTTCTTTGAAGGCAAATTTTTATTACTGTTTTGATCTTTTCTGATTAATGGTACTGCTCCATTCCATATTCTGTTTTGATAAGTTCTATAGGTTTCTATATTTCATCTCATTTTGACATATGGGATTGAAATAACAACTATTATAAAGATAACAAAATATACTGTGATACCTATTACTGTTATCCTGGTAACCGGCCGTGAAGTACTGTACCAATTTCACTGTATGATCTTACTTGGCTTTACTCTGACTTGTTCTGTTGTATACTTTCAAAATAAAAATTTAAAAAAAGCTTTCCCACAATGTTTACATACTTAGGGTTTCTCCCCAGTATGAATTCGTTCATGTGTTTTACAATACTGTTGTGTAGTAAAAGCTTTTCCACATTGCTTACATACATAGGGTTTCTCCCCAGTGTCCTTTCATGTGTTTTACAGAATCCTTGTGTTAAAAGCTTTCCCTTATTGTTTACATACATAAGGTTTCTCCCCAGTGTGAGTTCTTTCATGTATTTTACAATGACCTAGTGTACAAAAAGCTTTCCCACATTGCTTACATACATAGGGTTTCTCGCCAGTGTGAGTTCTTTCATGTACTTGATGGTCATTCTGTGTCCTAAAAGCTTTCCCACAATGTTTACATACATAGGGTTTCTCTCCAGTATGAATTCTTTCATGTATTTTATAATACTGTTGTGTACTAAAAGCTTTCCCACATTGCTTACATACATAGGGTTTCTCCCCAGTATGAATTCTTTCATGTATTTTACAATACTGTTGTGTACTAAAAGCTTTCCCACAATGTTTACATACATAGGGTTTCTCCCCAGTATGAATTCTTTCATGTATTTTACAATATTGTTGTGTACTAAAAGCTTTCCCACATTGCATACATACATAGGGTTTCTCCCCTGTGTGAGTTCTTTCATGGATTTTGTAAGTTTCAGATCTTCTAAAAGACTTCCTACACTGCTTACATGCATAAGGTTTTTCCCCAGAGTGAATTCTTTCATGTTTTTGACAGTCACTATGTGTGCTAAAAGCTTTCCCACATTGCTTACATACATAATTTTCTCCCCAGTGTGAGTTCTTTCATGTATTTTACAATTACCTAGTGTACAAAAAGCTTTCCCACATTGCTCACATACATAGGGTTTCTCCCCAGTGTGAGTTCTTTCATGTATTTTACAACTACCTAGTGTAGGAAAAGCCTTCCCACATTGCTTACATGCAAAATGTTTCTCACCAGTGTGAGTTCTTTCATGTTCTTGATGTCCATTGTGTGTCCTAAAAGCTTTCCCACAATGTTTACATGCATAGGGTTTTTCCCCTGTATGAGTTCTTTCATGCATTTTGTAAGTATCAGATCTTCTAAAAATCTTCCCACACTGCTTACATGTATAAGGTTTTTCCCCAGAGTGAATTCTTTCATGTTTTTGACAGTTCCTGTGCATACTAAAAGCTTTTCCACACTGCTTACATACAAAAGGTTTCTCCCCGATGTGAATTATTTCATGTGTTTTACAGTGTCCTTGTGTGCTAAAAGCTTTCCCACATTGGTTGCATACATAAGAGTTCTGTCCACTATGATTTCTTTCATGGATCTGAATATCACTGCGTGTGCTGAAACTTTTCATGTTTTCCTTATATATAAAGATCTTCTCTCTAAAGTGTGTTCTTTCACTAAAATTAACATTGGAGTTCCCACAAAGATCATATTCATAGAGTTTCTCTCCAGTCTTTGTTCTTGCATCCTTCTGAAAGAAGTGGAAATCACTGCAGGTTCTTCCATGTTCATTACACTTACACAGCTTCTCTTCTGATCCCAAATACTCATGTGGTCTTCACTCCAGTGTGAGCTATGTTGACCATATTTAGTGGGTAGCATTTCTCTACCACTTCATTTCTGAAAAATTAAAAAAAACAGGCAACTAGGCCTCCATGTGAATGTTTTAACACAAATTCTTCTTGATTCTTCCTAAGAAATTCTGACAATTAACTGAATGCCCTGGAGGAATTCCTCAAAACAGCCATTCCCAAGACTGATAGTCATTTAGGAATTTTTAAATTTGTATATTTTACAATACAGAAGGCTTGGTTTCATTCTGGGCAATTGATGTACATGTGTATCATATTCTGATAATTTTTAAACCTTTCCTCCTGCACTTCCTCACTTCTCTCTTTGTGTTCTTTATCATCCTCATTTTCAAAAAGTTAGACTTAACCTTTTGAATTGTCTCTCATTTACTTTATCCCTTAATTTATATTATTGGTTTCTCACATATGAGAAAGCATAAGCCTTTTCACATTGTGTGCCTGTCTTATTTCACTCCACATTATGGGATGAAGTCTCACTCATTTCTTATTGCAAGTGTCATGATTACCATCCATCTTTGCGACAGATTAGATATCATATTTTTTCTTTTTGTTTCTTTTTTTATTGATATGGAATAAACACAGGTATTAATACTGTGTTTATCATCAGATTTTTAAAAATTATTTTCAGAGATTCTCAGTGATAATTAAGTTGCTCAAGATGGCTTTCAACTTCTAATCCTACTAAATCAGTTTACCAGAGTGCTGGGAATGAACCAACATGCCAATCAAAATTTTTCTTTATCCATTCATGCAATAAGAGACATCATGCTGATTACAAGGCTTAGCTGGTTTAAACTGTCCTGATTTGAGTATGCATATGCATGAGTCAGTATAATGTAACAATTTTAACTTTTGGAACTACACTAAGAAGAGGTATTCCTGGGTCAAATGTATTTTTACATTTGGCAAGTCTTTATATTGATTACCATACTAGTTATGCTTAATATTTCAACCTACATGTTGGAGGGTACATTTGAAGAATTTAAAACATGAATGGACTCATTTTCTGGGGATGGCTTGAAGCACTTGCTTTTACAACACTAGCATTCATTTTTACTTTGAATACTTGTCCAAGGTTAGCAACTTTTAGATAGTGAATATCTCATATAAATAGATATAATAGATACATATATACATAAATAGATACCCTGAAGATGTATTTCTGTCAAAACTCAAAATTCAAGCCACACTCACCCATGTGCCAGCAACAGTCGGGAGGCTGGGTGAGAACCACTCTAAGCCAAACTCTCCCATGTGCTAGCCAGCACACAGTTTGAGACAGAAGAGCCACTTCTCCACAATAAGAAAACAGCTAATTTGAGGGAACACAGATTGAGATGACAGCCAACAAGCCAATACTCTGAGCATCTATTTAGAGAATAATAATATGCAATATAATAACTACTGGGGATTTTCTATTGTCTTGTTTTTGAAAGCCAAATATTGTTCTCATTGTTTTGTTTTGTTGTTTTATTGTTTTTTTATTCCATTTAAAATAAAAAGAGCCCCTCATGATTCATTTCTTGTTATGTATACCTATACACAATACCTGAATGCAATTGAATACATTTTGATGAAGTGCTAATTAAAGAATATTTTTGGAATTTATATGTCACATACCATCACTTTTGCATAAGTATTCTCTTTCCCATATTTGAATATTTTGTAGTCAACTGTCAGATTATATACACTAAAACTATATACATCCTTGGAAAATATTATGAGGTTAAATAATTTTGAATGTGGCTACATTTCTCTAGTTGTGATATTTCTGTTCATTCAAACAGTGAAAAAAATTTTTTGGTACCGGGAATCGACCTCAAGACTTCGTGCTTACCAAGCAGGTGGTTGTTTCACTGAGCTAAATCCCCATTCCTACACATTGAATCTTAAGAACATTACTTTTCCTTTTGAGTGTGAATTACCTTAGATTTCTCTGGTCAAATTTGTATCCTTCAACTTCCTGTTTACCCCTGGTTCTCCCTGAATTACAGACAAAAATATAAAATATTATATTAGCACACAAAAATGAATAGATTCCACTGAGATTCATTATGTAGTGCAACCAGGCCTGTGACATTCTTCAAAATGTTTTCACATTCTACTTAGTGAAACTGCACTGATGAACATCAATGTTCTATGATTGCATAAATGATAGAAATGATGTCATCCTTACCTATAAAAGCTATGTTGCTGAAAGTTTCCCTCATCACATCTCTGTAGAGCTTCTTTTGGGATGAATTCAGCAAAGCCCACTCCTCTATGGTGAAGTTCACAGTCACATCCTCCAAGGTCACTGCCTCCTAAATAATCACACATATGTGTTTTGAAGGAAGTTTCAGACTTACAATATAGGTTCTTTCAACTCCACTCATTAAATGTTGAATTGAATGACAAGTGTGGTAGTGAATGTCAGTAATTCCAGCACTCAGGAGGCTGAGGCAAGAGGATTGCTATGTGTTTGAGACTAATGTGGGCTACACAGTGAGTTTAAGTCTAGGCTGAACTGCCTAGTAAGATCTTATCTTAAAAGAAGAAAATAGAGGGAGGCAAAAAATGGAGGATTGAGAGGAAGCTGGCTAGAGAACCTCTGATGGGGAAAACAGCTCAAATGCTAGAATTTGACAACAAAGAGAGGGCCAGATGATTGGAGAATGATTCTTGTAAGCCAGGAGGAAACTGAAGGGAAAAATAAATTTAAGAAGAGGAAGAAAAATTGTGGGTGGAGGGCTGAAGCCCAACACATTCACTGAGATGCATTACGTGCTGTGCTGGGTGCGCCCTAGAGTTGGACGATCCAAAGTCACACTGAATCCAAATCTGCTGATAATGAGAGGCAAGTCCCAGGCCCTTGATGGGAGGGTATGGTGCATTTTGGGGTGGAGCCAAGGTGGAGAGATTTATTGGCTCTCAGTGAGTACTGGAAATTGAATATTTATTGGCTCTCAGTGAGTACTGGAATTGAATATTGGCTCTCCGTGAGTAACAGAAAATGAATATATATTGACTCTCAGTGAGTACTGGGGCCCCCACAGAACAGCCAGAACTGCCTGGCCACATGGGAGGAGGTCACAGA
Organism: Cavia porcellus; assembly: GCF_034190915.1. Lineage (NCBI taxonomy): Eukaryota > Metazoa > Chordata > Mammalia > Rodentia > Caviidae > Cavia > Cavia porcellus. The sequence continues at coordinate 7,944,918 of NW_026947520.1, read as the reverse complement.
GAGGACAATGCACCTGGGCACTAAAGCCAGGCACTGTGCAGTTTTCAAAACAGGCAGGATGATGATCTATATGTGGAAAAATCACATCAAGCTACAATCTACCTCTGCAGAGGAAGGAAAAACGTAAGTGGAGGGCTGGATCCCTATGTGCTCACTAAGACCAGTACATGCTGTGCTGGGAATGCCATAGATCCAGGTGATTCAAGGTCAACTGGAAGCCACAGATGCTGATAACAGGAATTGTTGAGTCCCGGACCCTTGGTGGGAGGACAAAACACAGCATGGCGTGGAGCCAAGCTAGAAAATTGCAGTGATTCCCAGTGAGTGCTGGGGATTGGGTCCCATGGCTGCTGTCACTGACTAGAGGACATCTAGGAGTTGGGCAGAGCCCAGCACCACAGTGGCATCAGTTGGCTGCCCCTTTCACAGAAAAGTGTCGTGGGCTCTGCTGGGGCTGAGCTATGCTTCTGGTTTGGACCCAGCAGCCAGGGACAAAACAGTCATGACTCTGTGATGTCTACAATGTAAAGCCTAGGTTCCTAAAGGAAACTGCAGGTCAACTGACTCAGAGGCTTGAGGCTAGCCTGCCCCATCCCTGCATCCCAGCGTGTACCTCAGATAACAGCAAATTGGGGAGGACAGCAAAACCCCAGTCAGCATGCTTCAGAAAGCCCCTAAACAATACAGGGTGGCCCAGAGACCCCCAGGACACACCTGTCTTAAAGAAATCAGAAACAGAATAAAAGATAGAAATAAAAAAACCCTCCAGGTGCTGACCCTGGGAAAATAAGCCCATAAGAGGTAAATACAGAAGAAAATCAGTGCAGTAATCATGTAATATTAGACACAGCATCAGCAGACCTAAAGAAATAACTTCATGGCCTCATAGATGAATTAAAACTGTACTTCTGATCCAAGTGAGGCAAGGTACAAAAAGATTAATTAAAGAAATAATAAGCCCCCCATGCTCCTGAGAACACAGATGGAAGAATGGAGGAACTCAGAAAAGGAAGAGAACCCTTTGATGAAGACTATAAACAAAATCTAAAATACATTAAACAGATTCAAAGAGATTATCAGAAAACCAAAAACTCCAGTGAAAGCTGGCAAAATGTTTTGACAGAAACTAAAGTTAGCCTTTCAAAACTTGAAGAGAGATTCATGATGTGTTATCATGAAAGAAAAGATCTCTTAAAGATAACAAGGAACCAGGAAGAAACAATTCAAAGGCTAGAAGGCAACAAGAAAATTTATAACTTAAGAATAAAAAGCATGACCAAAGAAGGAGTAATCACAAATGAATTACAAACACTATTCACAGATATAATTAAGGAAAACTTGCCAAGCATAGGAAAAAGAAATGATATCCAGATAAATGAGGCATACAGTACTCCAGCCACCTCCAACCTAATCCAGAAATTCACCACAAGAAGAGAATATTAAAAGCAGTCAGAGTAAAGAAGCAGATTACCTACAAAGGAAAAGTCATTAAAATAATGACAGACTTAACAACACAAATTCTCAAATCAAGAAGATCCTGGGGGAAATAGTCCAAGCTCTGAAAAAAATAACCTCCAACCAAGGCTAATATATCTGGAAAAACTCTCTGTCAAAATTAATGGAAATAGACAAGGAGGAACAGTGGGAGTTCATGGCCACCAAGTCAACTCTACAAAAAATACTGAAGGACATTCCAGAGAGACACAGGAAAAAATACCAGGATTCGAGAAATAGTAGCATAGAGGCCTCAATGAATGGGACAGATGGTGGAATGAAGGAATAAAATGGACAAATAATAGCAGAAGAATAGAATAGCAGAGATGAGGCAGAGATGGTAAGCTATAATCTTTAATATAGATAGCCTTGATACCCTAATAAAAAGAAACACATGCAGAACAGATTGGGAAGCAAGATCCATCAACATGCTCTGAATAGGAAATACATGCAACCTGAAAGGTGGTCAATAAACTGAGAGTCAAAGATGAGAAAAGTATGGTATATGTGACAGGAAAGCCGAGAGAAATAGGGACAACACATCCAGCAGTCAACACATCCAAAAGACAGCTTGGAAAGTTATGACACTTCCGTGCAGTGGAGAAATACACAGGTCGAAGGAAGGAAAATCTTGTGGCTTTAGCAAGAAAAGGAGTATAGCTAAAGATAAAGCTCAGGGGTAAGAAGGTTCAGCAACACTCAGATAGATAACAGGTTGACCACCCAGTCTAAAAACTAAAGAAGCTAGTGGGATCCAAAATATACAAAGCATCCTGAAAAGTGTGAAGGTCATGAACTGCCTAAAAAAGGAAGGCACAGGACATTGTTAAAAGTGTATAAGGATTTAAAAGCCACAGTAGTCTTATTGCTCTATTTAGTTTGATTATACTTTGTTCTGGTCTGTCTACTCCTATGAGATTTGAGGGCACAGACAGCTAACCTCAAAATAGCAGGTTATACCATGGTAACTATCCTTAATTTCCTATTAACTTAAACTGAAAACCTGTATTACTTATATTCTCTTACTAGAACTGATCTTGAGGCTGGTTTGTTAGGCCACTATTTTGCCTTGACTGATTTTATTGAATTTGGTATGCTTGATAGTATCAAGTCTAAGAGTAGGGGAAACTACTCTGAAGATGACAAGATATAAAAGATATCCATTCCTTGCAGCATAATGTACATTAGGGAAATACATGAGGTTTCTCAGGGAATACAAAAACGGTGCTTTAAGTGACCCCCCATCTTGTCACTAGCATTGATAGGATATGTTATTCATAGTTTTGACTCTGTTTTGATCATTAGAATTTGTTCCCGTGCCTCCTCCCTTTTAATACTCGTCTCCAACCAGCACCTTGAGAAGCCTTTACCATTTGGTAGACTTTCATAGTCTTGGCATTGATAACAAAATGTACTAGAGGTAGAGATTTGGCTATAGATGAACAATGATAATAATAAAGACATTCAATTTAGTAAAGATATGCAGACATATCATGAAAAATTTTTGAGGGCAGTATCTATTATTTTTTTATGCTTTTTATTTCTTAGTATTACTTATTCAATTCATTTCTTTCAGCCCAAGTAACTACTGTAGCAGGAAAAGTATATGTGTGTGTGTGTGTGTGTGTGTGTGTGTGTGTGTGTATATATATATATATATATATATATATATATATATATATATATATAATACCTTCTGTCATCTAAATAAAATTATAATTTCAGTTGCACTATTTAACTTCATTAGGACTTTGGAATAGGTGACCTAGAATAGAAATAATTCAGAACACGTTTTCAATTTTCTCAGCTACCAAATCTCATTGAATGCATATTTGTTCATTAGTTTTAAGCACTCATTCTCAACATAGAGTACACCATGATGTTTTTGCAATGAGTGGTGACACCTTTTTAAGTAGTAATGCTTAATATGCATTTTTTCTTTTAATTATATTGTACAAAAATTTACTATACATGACTCTTAAAAGATGTTAATGACTGTTTTATATTAATTTGCTTTTTCCAATTACATCAAATACTCCTTTCTTTGCCTTAGTACTTTATTATTGTTTAACAGAATGCTTGATGTTTCAAAAAGGCATTTATTTATGTATAAAGGCATGCTTATCAGCTTTTGGGGGGAAAATCAGTCATAAAGTTTATGTATGATCTCTGAGGTTCAGATGTTGAAATTAAACCAGCAACTTTAAATATTAAAAAAAAATCCATTCCAGTTTTGATTATTAATTGCTTTCAAGTACTACAATGTCTTCAATGTTGTGTTTTTATAAAAATAGCCATGTAATGCTATGCTAAACAATATAATGCCTAATGATGTGGACAATTCTATTGAAAATAACAAGAAAAAGCATAGTAACTACTGTAGATCACCTAATATTGTGGTTGTATATGTTTTTTTTTTTCATTTCATGTTTTTCTAGGAATTTTTTTGTCTTGTTTTGATCTGCTTTTCCCTAAAATACAGAAAGGATAGATATACATGTAGAGATTCACACATGGGAAGAATTTCTAAACTATTTACAGGAACAGATTATATAATACACGATGTAATGAACAGATGCTCTGAAGAAGAGACATTAAGAAACCCAATGCTACTTCTGTAGCACTATGATATAAAATCTAGCAATACTATTATTCACTCTTCATAGTGATATTAGTCTAGTCTCATGTTCAATTTCAGCATACATAAAAATAAAGACAGCTACTACAAAGAGAATTAGAGAGATTATGATAGTCATTATTGACTTCCTCAAAATCAAGTCTTGAAGATCTAAAAATGTTCAGTATATATTCAATGTGTGTGAAGATGGGGACAACTATTTGGAAGATAACTAGAGACAATAAGATAGACAGTGAAGATCTCCAGAGGACTTGCTTTGAAATCTATTTCTGTAAATTGTTTCCTTATGAACTATTCTGTTCTATTTTGTCATGTTTAATCTTACCCTCTTTAAAATAAAAATCAAGTGTGTAGGACTGATAACTATATGACTAACATTTTGTTGTATCACTGTGCAGAGCTCTTTGCAGTGTCATTATTTGAATGCCACTTTGTATGCTTTAATTTTGTAACTTGAACAAGTATTTCTAAGATGACAATATGTAACTTATCAACTAGTGATTTCTTAATGTTTATTTTTGGGAAATTCTATATTTTTCTACCCCTTTTTCTGTTTTTTTAAATTCTCTTTAAATATAAAAAAGAAAAAATAAACAAGTTGTAGAGTTGTCATATCCTTCAAATGTTAACTCTATGTCTTGATCATCAAGTCCATGTGTATGCACATTTTTTTCAGACAGCAATTCTGATACTGAATGGCCACTCAATGCTAAAGCAACAGCAAACAGGAGAAATATTGGTTCTTTTGCTGGACCACATCAAGGGCATCTGGGCACTGTCTCTAAAGCAGATTTTATGAAGTAAGCCTAACAAGATAACCAGCCACAAAACACTGGGGCAGATGACTATCTAATGAATGATTTAATGGTCCATAGGCAATATCACTTTTCACATATTATTATTTATGACACTAAGTCATTTTTCTTTGATTGCACATAGGCAGTATTTTGACACTTAAATTTGGTGTCATGAAAAAATAATTAAGTATGAAATATGCATTATGAATATTTAAAATGTTAATGAAAAAATTTTATTGGAACAAGGCTGTGAGCACTGTAAAGAAGGAACAAGTTCTATTTTGTCTTATAACTCATGTCACCAAATGCTGACCTTGTACTCAGATATAAGAAATACTGGGAGGATGTGGGACAGTAATAAGGGGAAAGAGGTGAATAAAATGTATTATATGCATTGAAAACCAATTTATCACAAAATAATTGGACAAGAAATCAAAATTTTAGCCCTATGCAGTAGTATATTACTTTAATCTCACCAATGGGTGGTTGATGCAGGAGAACTTCCAAGAAATTACTGGTCTTGGCTTCATAGTAAATTCAAGGCTAGTTTGAAATACAAAGTGACTCCCTGGCCCAAACTTCCCCATAAAATCACTTCAAAAAGTTGTCATGTGTGAGAAACTTTTGATTAAATATAGGACAGTCATAGGGAATGGGAAAAGAATCAAGAAGCCAAACCACAATTTTATGTGAGCCAGCAGCAGTCATGGGAAACAGGAAGAGAATAAACAAGCCAAACTATGCCTTCTTGTGAGCCAGCCAGCCTCTAGGCTGGGAGAACAAAGCGCAATACCTTCTCTCTCCCCCAGTAAACAACTGGATGATTCAGAGGAACTCAGGCTGAGATGATAGAAACTGAAGTAAAAAACAAACAAACAAAAATATAATGCTTGTATCACTTGATTGACTTTGCAAGCCTAAAGCTGTCACTCTTAGTGCCTATTTGGAGGATAAAAGTATACATTAGAGAAACTGTGGGGAATTTCCTTCTGTCGTGTTTCTGAAATCCAAAGTTTTATCCCATTTTATTGTTTTGTTTTATTCCATGTCTGGTAACTTGAGCAACTATTCTGATGATAACAATATGGAATATAACAGCCATCATTAAACTCCTATGATCTTGTTTTAGAAAACTATATTGACATTGTTGTTTTTGTTGTTGCTGGGATTTGTTGTTGTTGTTCATTTGTTCATTGACTTTTCTGGGGATGTTTCTCCTTAAAAAATGTAGCAACATTGACTCCCGGGAGAACATGGCAGACAAATAACAGCAGCCATGGAGGCTCTCTGAGATTACCAGTTTAGAATCCAGGAGCGGTGCGGTGTGAGGAGTCCTACATGAGGGGAGATGTACCCTGCCGACCCAGGAATGAAATGAGAGAAAACAACTGGAAATGCAATCCTGACACTAGAACAGGAACAGATAAAATCTCAGTGTGGAAGCTGGATCTCGCGTCATTGGAAGCCATAATTTGAATTTCCTGCTACCAATACTGTGTCCCAATCCACACATCAGGGAGAGAGATGCGTGAATGCTCTGAGAGCTGGAATCAGCGAACCAAACAGCACTGAGAGCAGGACTGGCAGGGAGCCCTGCATTGACTTGTGGTGAGTGAGAGAAATGGGGACCCTTTCACAGACTAGGAGGCTCCAACAGAGGACATTCTGAGAAAGAGCAGACTAGCCAGAACAGGGCCCTGCAGTGACTTTAGTTGCATATTCCCTCTCAAGCAGAAGTGGTGGGGAGCATTTGGCCTGGTGACACCGCGGACTTAGATCCAATAGGCTAGCCCAAATCAGGTCCCTGCTCCTGGCAGTGCACCCTAGCAGTGAAGCATTCAGTAGCTTGACCTGGAGGGACAGCCCCAGCAGAAGCTGCCCAGGTCTGTGTCTCCCTATTACACTGCCATGGGCAGGAACACCTAGCCAGTGGATTCAAACAAACTGTAACAGACAAAGAGAAAAAAAAAAAAAAAACTGGGCCTCCTACATATGCTTGTATGGAAGGAACAAAAAGTATGGGAAAAGGGAGCAATGAGAGAGGGTCCTCAGTCCCCAATCCTGAGAACACTGATGCAGGAAAGCTAAATGCAAAAGAGAATGAAGACAGAAAACATGCAATATCAAACACGGCACCTATAGACATAAAGCGGTATCTCTGGAGCATCATAGATGAGTTCAAAAATGAAGTATTTAATGAAATAAAGCAAGAAATAAGTAGAATAGTTAGAGAAAAGCTAAGCACCGCCCAAGAAAAAACAGATGGTGGAATGGAAGAACAGAAAAAAAAAGGGGAGAATTGTTTGATGGAGAAAATAGATAAAACATAGAATACATGAAGCAGGTTCAAAGAGATTACCAGGAAACTAAAAACTCTATTGAAAGCTGGCATAACAGCCTGAAAGAAACTAAGGATCGATTATCAGAACTGGAAGACAGACTTGTAAGGTGGGAGCATGAAATGAAAAACTTCGTAAAAATAACAAGAAAACAAACAGCAATAATACAAAGATTAGAAGATGACGAGAGGATCTATAACTTAAGAATTAAGAACATAAAATAGAAAGTAGGGACTCAAACGAATGAACTACAAAAGCTATTCAAAGAAATAATCCAGGAGAATTTCCCTAATTTAGCAAAAGGTAAAGATACTCAGATGTATGAGGCATATATGACCCCAGCCACATACAACCCAAAAAGAGCTACATCCAGGCATATAGTAATCAAAATTACAGAAATACAATATAAGAACAGAATATTAAAAGCCATCTAAGACAAGAAACAGATCACTTACAAGGGAACACCCATCAGAATTACAGCAGGCTTCTCACCACAAACCATCAAATCCGAAGAGTGTGGGGGGAAATAATTCAAGCTTTGAAAGATAATAACCTCCAGCCAAGATTGATATATCCTGCACAACTGTCCCTAGAAATTGATGGAAAAACAAGGTGCTTTCAGGATAAAGAGGAACTAAGGGAATTTGCAACCACCAATTCAACTCTACAGAGATTACTGCAGGATATTCTAAAAATGAAAAATACCAAGATTCCAGAAACAGTGGCAGAGTGGCCACAATGAATGGAGCAGAAAGCGAAATGAAGAGGTCAAATGACAGCTAATGACAGAAAAAGAGCTCAACAGAAATGAGGCAGAGAAGGTTGGATGGTAGGAACAGTCATTTTGGAGAAAACAAGACATCATAATAGGTAGTGCCGATTTAATATTCTCTTGTTTTGAAGTCCCATCAAGCTTTTGTTCCTCTCTCTCCATCGGTTTTAACGTGTTGTATCTCATTGGATTTTATTATGTGTGATAATATAAACAAAAACTTTTATAGACAAGGAGATTATACAGAAACCATTGTTCATTTTCTGTTAGTTGATTCTAAATACCCTGTAATACTGTCATTCTCTTGAATGGTTTTACATTGTCTTGATATGTTTGATCCTACAGTATACAAAGTTATACCCAAGGATTTTAAGGGAAGAGACACTATGGTAACTACAATTACGTAGAGATTATCTTGTTGTGAAACACTATTTTGCTTAAATGGCTATGTTTTGACCTGCACTGTTTTTTTATTATGCCCTCTTTTTTATCTCAATCTCCTTTTTATTAACTACTTTTTCATTTTTATCCTTTTAATTAAGGGAAAAATAAATAAAAAATAGCAGGATATATTATAGCAACCCACTTTGATTTCCTATTAACTTCATTTGAAACTCTGTATTGCTCTCACCATCTTGTTTTGACTGATTTTCCTCTATTCTATTATGCTTGATAGTACCATATTTGAAAGTATAGGCAACAACTATGAAGACAATAAGGTTCATTGTGATGCTCATTCTGGTTGACTATTATCTTCTTTTGAAGTCCTCTAATGTCTCCAATGTTTTGGTTTTATTGGTCTTATTCTTTACTATTTTGTTCAATTTTATTATAACTGATGATTTAGGCAATTCTTATTAAGAGAGCAAGAGGCAGTATGGTAACCATTGTTGATCATCTTGTATTTTGTTTTTACATTATGTATTATGTCCATCCTTTTGATTTGACTGGCTCTGTCCTGGTATGTCACATTTGGTTTTACTTTCTTCAAAAAAAAAGTAATAAGAACTGTGGAAGTAATAAAACCCAAAATGTGTAATTGTCATTGTACAAAAGAAAGCAAAAGAAAGTTCTCTAAAAGATATAACTGCATATATATTTAAGTGTATAAGATAGATAACCATATTACTGAGTTTTGTTGGATCATTGAACAAAACCTTTTGCAGTCTCACTGTTTGAAAGTTCCCTCTATATACTTTAATTTTGTAACATCAACAACTGTTTCTCAGATGACAATATGTAATTGACTAATGATTTCCTACTGTTTATTTTTTCTGAAAGTCTGTATAACTTGTATCCTTTTTCTGTTTTTTTTTCTTTTTTCTTCTTAAATAAAATTTTAAAAAAGAAACCTAAAAATATAGCAACATTAATACACCTTTTAACGAAATAAGGCAATAAATTACATAATATGAAAGAAAGATATTCAAATCCCACCTTTCATGAGACTGTATTAATATTAGAGAGAATGACAAATGGATCTCAGGAAAGAAAGGCAATTTTCAAAGGATTCACATATATACTGATTCATGATGTTATGTGTCTCTGGAGGAAATGAAAATCTGTTTCATTTATACTCAGGGAGAAACATGTATGTACTTGGAAACCTTGATTGCATAACCTTCTACATAGAATAATCAACATACACATTGGACTTAAAAAGATAAACTTGAATTCTTTATGAAAATTCATAGTGAAATAAGTTTTAGATATAAAATGTGTTTCCCCAGAGGAAAACCAAATATCCATCAGATTGTAAGTATAAACTGAAATATAGAAAAATCACAGGAAATAAACAAAAAGAAAATATTTACTGTGCACATAGTATAAAAATATGTATAGAGAGTAAAGATGAATGAATCTCTAAAAATGACCATATCATATGTAACTCAAGAGAAAACAAATAGAAAACAAGAAGTAAAACTTTGAGGAGAAAATCATTGAAAAATGTAACTGTGGAAGAAGATAATGAGGAAGCAGATTTATTCAAAATGGAAAATAAATGGATACACTCCATTCATTTCCTGTACTTTGGAGTTTCCCAAATTCAGCAAGCCACTGACTTCTTTTCACTGTCGGAGAAAACATAGTGCAATTATTCCTGGAGATAGATGTGATGCTTTTCACATAACCTGGAAAAATTGTGAACCTAGAATGGAATGGGTGAGAAAGCAGTTTGTCCTTGATTCACATGTCAGTGCAGTGAATAATAGCAAAATAGAAAAACAACAACAACACAAGAAAGTACATATCTTTGCAATTTCTAGAATATTCACTTATTGAAAATTCTAAGGGAAGAAACAAAAAGAAAGCTGTTCACAGAACATCACACATGGAAAACTTAGGAAGAGTCAACAAAGTGGGAGAGTAGCCATCCATATCTGAAATGGAGGGTTTTACCCAATATGTGTGCACTCTAGCAATGTAAGCCTTGTGAATTTCTGGAGTCCACTACACTTATATTGTTATTACTGTTAAGTCTCACCAAGAATTTTGAAAATAAAATATATTTCAAATATTTAAACATTAAATTATGATTAAGAATATACAAATATAATTTACATCAGCCTTGGCTTCATAGTGATGCCCAGACCCTGGTCTCAAAAGAATACCAATACCACCACCACCAATAACAAAATTACTTCTAAATTTTTCTTAGCTTGGTCAGATATAATAATTGCCACTCCATGTTTAACCAGGAAAATTATAACCGTGTGGTTAAATCATGAAAATAAATTAATAATTTGTTAAAGTAACTCAAATTTTATAAAAGCAACTTGCTACAAAAGAAGCAAAGGCAAGCTGTTTGGGGAAGAAGGCTGTTTCACTGCAGCTCACAAAGGAACGCACATGCAGAAGGCTGAACCCATTCCTAAGGATATACATAGTGCACTGTCCCACACAGCCCAGGGTGGCTCAATCACAGGTGGTGAGACAGGGAAATGTAAGTCAGATGATTTAAATGAGGCTGCTTCACCACCTACTTAGCCATCTTCACAGGTGAAATTTTATGTCCTGTCTCAATACAAGCAGAGTGAAACACAAATACTCACCACCAGTTGAAGGTTGACCTTTTTATTTCCTCAATTGTTCTTTTGGTTCTAGTGTGTATTGCCAGCTAAGCACTAAGCAATTCAACAATCAATCGTGCATTGCAAAACAGTGTACCACCTTTCCAGAGTGACCAAAACCTTGACAAATTCAAAATGCACTTCTAATACACTGCTCCAAGTGAAGATTCCAAAGCTTCCAAAGCATGTTTCCAGAGATTCCAAAGCATGAAATACTGTTTTTCATTATTCTGAAGTTATCAAGGAATAGCACCCTAGATCATATAATTACCTGAAATGAATATAATGCCTCAAAGTGGCTTATGATCAAAAGGAATCACTATTTCTACAGCTTAAAATTTATGGTAGTCAGATTCTCTCTTCTATTAAAAATTATACTATACACATTTTTAATGTCAAATGCACAGATAGTTATCTAAGGGAAGAAAGTTCAAGGATGTTATTTTCAAAATGGCATCCATAATTCACATTGGGAAGATTATATTTTGATATAAAAACAAATAATTGAATGTTATGATCATGGTATATAGTTGTGATCAAAATTATATTTTGATATAAAAACAAATAATTGAATGTTATGATCATGGTATATAGTTGTGATCAAAATTATATTTTGATATAAAAACAAATAATTGAATGTTATGATCCAAATAATTGGATGTTATGATCATGGTATATAGTTGTGCTTGGTGATCCACAGCCATGATCAAATCACTCGGGGAGGCTTACGAAAAAGGGTAAGAACTTCAAGCTCAGGATAGTGAGACAAAGAGTTAAAATTCAAAATAATGATTACTAAAACTGAAAAAGGACTGGATATCCATCAGAGTGAAAGTCCTGGGCCAAATCTTTACTATTACAACAAATAGCTTGTAATAGTTTCTATTACTGTGCAATATCCTTCCCATTACACCTAAATAATGATGGCCAATCAATTTTTAAGCTAACAGAGAAACAAAATTTCTGATTATGGCTCAACAATGATTAGATTAACTTAGCAGTAACAAAAGATTTATATAACTTTATGTAAATTCCTTTATTTCTTCCAAAACTAAAATCTTAAGCCATATTCAAACTGAGCCAGAATAGAATTCATTCTTTAATTCAAACTAATAACATTTTCAGAGGAAAACCACAAGTTCAAGAGCTGATTTTGACACCCATCAATATCTGTTGTTTTTCCACATTGTATGTAATCTACTTTGTTTCTCTCTGCACAGAACACAATTTTATTCCCAATTATTGACATGCTTATAGCCCTACACTTGGTGCTTGCCCCAGGTTGCAACACCACTTTTATTCATTATTCATTCCTACCTCATTCAGCACTTAATTTGTTTTGAGAAATGTCTCACTCTGTAGTTAAGAATGGCCTTGAACTTACTGTGTAGGCCAGGCTGAACTTGAACCCCCAACATTCCTCCTGCCTCAGTCCAACTGCTGGAATTACAGACATACTCCACCACATTTAGCTAGTAAGTTATTTTAAAAAAAAAAAAAGGTCTACAAATTTTCTACAAACTATAGCATTTATGTGAAAGATGGTGCTTCTCTATTTTTTCACCCACTTACAGATCACCTGTGGATGCTCTACTTCCAGGAGATTCAGAGTTTGGGTTTCATAGTTTGCCCAAAATTGTGCTTTATAGCATTAAGATGAAAGTATCTTTTCCTTTTTACATAGATTTTTTGCCATTCTGAGCCACAAAAATCTTACCATTTATCTTTCTTTATTGTAATCTTCTGGATATAATATAGTACTTGAAGTAGGCTTGGCCACATTGCTAACATTGAATCTCATTACAGGAAATATTGAACATTTCTTTCAATTTTCATGCAATTTGTAAAAACTCTAGGATTGTAGACAAGTGTGGGAAGTGGGAACTTTGGAATTTACAGTCATCACAATCAAATTCAGACTGTTTGAGATCCTGAATCTAAACTTTTAACAAAGTTAGCATAATTGGGTGGTTTAGTCACTTCACAGTTAGTGAAATAAAATACTAAATGCCAGCCCCAGAGATCCGGCCATGGAGGCACTCAGGCACCTTGTTCACCCGCCCTCTTGGTAAGTGTCTGCCATGTGGGTCAGGAGGAGAACAGAGCTCCAGAGATCCGGCCATTTGAGAGACTCTGGCAGCTTATTCACCCACCCTCTTGGTAAGCATCTGCCATGTGGGCCAGTAGAATCAGCTCCAGGGACCCAGCTATGGAAGGACTCAGGCAGCTGGTTCACCCACCTTCTTGGTAAGCATCTACAATGCAGACCAGGAAAAGAACAGAGATCCAGAGATATGGCCATGGAGGGACTCAGGCAGCTTATTCACTGGCCCTCTTGGTAAGCATCTGCAATGCAGTGCAGGAGGAGAACAGATCTCCAGAGATCTGGCCATAAAGGGACTCAGGCACCTTGTTCACCTGACCTCTTGGTAAGCATCTGCAATGCGGGCCAGGAGGAGAACAGAGTTCCAGAGATCTGCCCATGGAGAGACTCAGGTGGCTAGTTCACACACCCTCTTGGTAAGCCTCTGCAACATTGGCCAGGAGGAGAATCAGCTCCAGAGATCCAGCCATGGAGGGACTCAGGCAGCTTGTTCACCTGCCCTCTCAGTAATTATTTGCAATGCAGGCCAGGAGGAGAACAGAGATACATCCTGGAGGGACTCAGGCAGCTTATTCACCTGCAACATGGGTCAGAAGGAGAACAGCACTCCAGAGATCCAGCCATGGAGGGACACAGGCAGCTTATTCACCTGCATTCTTGGTTAGTACCTGCAGGTTGGGCCTGGAGGAGAACCATTACCTCTGAGCCTACTGTCACATGGGCTGAAAATCAAGCACCCTTCTCCTGCCTGTAGCCTCCCCTATATCTTCTGGGGATAGATGTTTTGTCATCTCTTGTGGGGATGACCATATGCAGTATAGCAAATATGGGGGATTTCCTTCTATCTTCTGTTTGAAGGCATAGGTTGTTTTCACTGTTTTGTTATGTTTCTTCTGCTCTATTCAGTATTCTCAACTGGTTTTATAATGTTCTATTTTTTTGGTTTAATTTTACAATTGACTGGACAACTATTGTCAAGTTAAAGAGAAATACCATAGTACTTATTATTACTATCCCAGTATACTGTGAACATCCTGTACCAATTTCATTGCATTGTCTCGACTGGCTTTGTTCTGTCTTGTGCTGTTGCATTTTACTACTTTCAAAATTAAAGAAAAAAAGAAATACAGTTTAAGATGCATGCATGTGTAGAATCTATAAACAGTTTATGAGGACTTATTGTATGACACATGATGAAATGAACAGATACTTTAAAGTAAAAGAGACACTAAAATACCCAGTGTTCATCCTGGAGTGTCATACTGTGAAACCCAGCAATAGTATTATTCTTTGTCTAGAGTGATATTAGCCTGCTTGTGTTTGGTCAATATCATCAGAATTGAAGATATGGGTAACTGCATATATGTTTAAGTGTATAGGATTGATAACCATATTTCTAAGTTTTTGTTGGATAGTTGAACAGAACTGATTGCAATCTCACTGTTTGAATCCACACTTTATATGCTCCACTTTAGTATCTTGAATAACTATTTGGAAGGTGACAATCCGTAATCATCAACTAGTGTTTTCTTACTCTTTGTTTTTTTCTTTGAAATTATGTATTATTTCTACCCATTTTCTGTTTTGTTTAGTCTTTCTTTAAATTCAATTTTAAAAAGAAGACACTATAGTACCCAGTGCTGATCATGGAGTGTCATGATGTGAAATCCAGCAATACTATTAATCTTTGTTCAGAATAATTTTAACCTGCTTTAGTTTGTTTAATCTAAACATAAATGAAGATATGGATAACTGCATGTATGTTTAAGTGTATAGGATTGACAACCATGTTACTAAGTTCTTGTTGGACAGTTGAACAGAACTGTTTGTAGTCTCTCTGTCTGAATTCCCACATGTTCCATTTCGTACCTTGATCAACTATTTGTTAAATGATAACATCAACTAGTGATTTCTTACTGTTTATTTTCTTCTCTGAACATATGTACTATTTCTACCTATTTTCTGTTTTGTTTAGTCTTTCTTTAAATAAAAATTTTAAAAAAGAAAAAAAAATACTAAATACCCACAATTTAGAGGAGAAGTTTACATTGGCTCAATTTCAGTTTGTGATCTACTAGATCCATGGTAGAAATGTAATGGAAAACTGGCATGGTGAAAGAAAAGTTACTCAAGCCATGCATGCAGTTTGGATGGAAGGAAATATGTGAGGTGCTTCAAACAAGAATACATTTTTTTCTTTTAGGGACCCATCACAGACAGGTCCTGACATCCAATATGCACATTCAGATATTGAATTCACCAGTGAATGAATTCACTAGTGAGGACAGTGCGTATAGAAATCAATCAACTTTCAAACTCACAAGACACTTTAGAGTCATTTTAGATATAAAGTTTAATACCTAGTCTGCTGCTGGGAGACCTCTCACACACACAGAAACCTCACAATTGGATCATTAAAATCCCTTTAACCATCCTGCTCACTGAGCAGCATAGTGGGAGCAGGGCTGCAGTTACTGAGCCAGCAAAGGCAAGGATCTGGCCGTGACAAAGTCACCTCCATGGGACAGGATGTTTAGGTTCTGGCAGATGCCTTGATCCTACCCAGAGGGTTACAAAGGATCAAGAATGTGCACTTGTGACAGTTGACATAGGAACAATGACTAATCACCTGATTCATGAAGGTCCAAATGGCAAAGCTCATTCTGCCCATTTCCAACCACAAGTTAGGCGTCCATAAGCCCCACTCCTATGTTGGGCAATTTGGCTTTGCTTCATCACCATTTTGAGGGCTGACTGTAACCCAGCACCTTCCCATGCAGTCACAGTCAGTAGAATTCACAACACACATAATGCTAAGCCAGGTTGGGAGTCTCAGCAACATCCTGGAAACTTCTGACTAGAGTGCTTGACAGAGGATTGTGCCTGACTAAACAATTCATACAACATAGACGCTTCTTTATGATACAAGGCTGCTCCACTTTCTTCCCAATAAGATAAAAGGGAGCAGAAACACAATACCATGGCTGCTTGACTAGAGTCTACATGATAGACTCTAGACAAAACACAAAGCCCAGGGCTCCTGCTTGGACATTGCTTTCAGTCAGCCTGTTGAATCATTGCATTAAAGCAGGATTTTCCCCTAGATTTGCAGAGCTACTTGTGTCTCCTTACTGTATTCAGGAGTTTTCCTTCTTGTTGTCACTGAATATAGGATTACAACTGTCCCCTAAACATTCACAGCCAATGATGAAAACCATTAAATCTAAAGAACCCGGGTCCAAGCAAGTGCAAAATATGATGTAACAGTTAAGGAAAAGCTAAAGTTTTTAGCTTGGGGGATGGAGAAAATTAAGTGAGTCATTTAGCTTAGAAAAGACATTTCCAAAGCTTATGTATACATCTTCAGGAAGCAAAGTAAAACCATGTGAAAAGAGAATATAACTATTTAATAAATGAAGAACCTGGTACAATGTGACAACAGTATTATGTAAAAGAATCAAGAATCAGCAGTTCATAGGCGTGGCATAGATCAAAAATAGGTAAAGAAGGCAAAAATTCTGAAGCAAAACAGAAATTCTTCAAAGTATTTTACTTAATGATCTCCACATTAATTCACATTGTTAGGAAAGCCAGCATAGTACCTTCTTTCAATTTGGGGAACTGAGTTGCCAGATGAGTTCCTGCACACCATCCCTAGCCCTGGAAGAGTTTAAGATCATCTCTCCTAGTGGTCAAGGATGCTCCCAACTCACAGCCACACCAGATTGGACTCTGCAGGTTTGGGGCATGCCTGGACCATGCCCAGTGACCTTCATTCAATCCAGGGAACTACGCACTGGAAAAGCTGAGTTTCTGCACATCATCCAGAGCACCAGAAGAGATTAATATCACTGCTCCCAGTGGACAAGTACCCGCCTAACTTGCAGCCACACTCACCTGGGCTCTACTGGTTTCAGGCCTGTCTGGCCATGTCCAATGACCTTGAAATCCAGGGAACTCCACTGGCAGAGGAGGTGAGTTCCTGCACAACATCCAGAGGCTTTGGAGAGTTTAAGATCATCTCTCCCAGTGGTCAAGGACCCACTCTGCTTCTAGCCACAATAGACTAGTTTTGGGAGGTTTTGTGGCCTGACTAGATTATACCCAGCAGCATTCTTCAATCAGGGGAGTTGAGGGAACATGAAATGAGTTCCAGCCCACTGGTCCTAACCTGGGGAGAGCTTTGGACCATCATCCACAGTGGTTAGGAGGCCACCCAGCTTCCTGGAACACTGCAGATGGCACAGGAGGTACTGTGGGCCTGACTGTACCATGCACAGCAACCTCCACTTAGTCCTTGGAGCCCAAGACATAGGACACAATTTCCAACATGCCCAGGAGAAGCATTGAAACAATATAGAAATATAGGAAAATGACAAAACGAAAGACCAAAATGCAATATCAAACATCCAGCCCATCCCAAGAAAATCTAGGAGCTATGTACATAGAAAAAAAATATGAAATACCTAAAATAACAGCAACTAAATAAAGGAGCAACTATGGGAAGCTTTAAAGGAATTCAAACTAGAGATAATCTCTCATGTAAAAGAAAAAATGATAAAAGTGATGAAAGAGATGCTGAACATATTTAAAGAAGACACAGTTAAAAAATTAGAAGAAGAAAACAAATAAAATCCCTGGATGAACAATATAAGAAACAAACAGATGAAGACATGTTTGTTTCTTATAAACATGCCTGTTTCTTATAAAACAAACATGAAGAGATATGCACAAAATCAAAAATTCCATTGAAAGTTGTGAAAATGCCTCAATGAAAGTGAAAATACAATTTAAGACCTCAACGACAAGATTGTAGCAAGTGAACAGGAAAGGAAAGATATTTTTAAAATAACAAGGAATCAGTAAATAACAATTCAAAAGCTCCAAGATGATGAAAAGAAAAACACCATGATATTGATAAGGATAAATGAAAAAGAAGGGGACAACATAAAGGATGTCAAGAATATATTTACAGAAGTAAGAGCTGAAAATTTCCCAAACATGAGGATGGAAACTGCCATTTAGATTAGTGAAGCATATAGGACTCCAAAAAGCCACAACCAATGTAAAACTACACCCAGACATATATTAATCACTATTGCACAAATCCAAAATAAGAATAGAATAGTAAAATCTGTCAGAGAGAAAACAAGATAACCTATAAAGGAAAACCTATCAGAATCACAGAAGACATCTCAGTACAAACAACAAAGTCAAGAAGAGCATGGAGTGAAGTATTTCAGATCTTAATGAAAAATGACTTCCAACCTAGTGTAATGTACCCTGAAACACTGTCCTTCAAAATTGATGGAGAAATAAGATACTTCCATGACAAAGAACAGCTGAAGAACTTCATGGTCAACAAACCAGCCCGGCAAAGAATACTGAAAGACAGTTTAGATACACATAGGAAAAACTACTAAGCAAGGCAGACAGTTAAACGGAATGGAAACATAAAGACGCAACAGCAGAAAGATAACATGTCACCAATAAACCAGTATATAATAGTTAAACTATTAATGTAAATGATCTCAATTCACCAATTAAACCAAACAGACTGGCAGAATGGATCAAGAAACAACATCCCAACATATGCTGTCTACAATAAACCCACCTAAGCCAAAAGGAAAGTCACAGGCTGAAAGTCAAAATTTGAAAAAAAATACTTCATGCAAGTTGAACCCCCCAAAAAACACAGGGGTAGCTATTCTGTTTGCAGACAATGTGAACTTCAAACCAAGAAGGATCCTAAGAGATAAAGAAGGTCACTACCTGCTAGATAGAGGAAAACTTCAAGAGGAAAATATAACAATCTTAAATATATATGCACCAAATCCCAAGACACACAGTTATACAAAGTAAATATTAACAGAAATGAAAAATCAAATAAGTAACAACACATTTATAACAGGAGACCTTAATATACCATTGACACCAGGACACAGATCAACCAGACAAAAAATCAGCAAAAAAATAACAGAACTGAATCACACATTTGAACAAGTGGACTTGATACACATATAGAGTGTTCCATTCCACAACATGAGAATATATACTATTATCAGCAGAACATGAGATATTCTCTAAAATACACAATACACTAGCCCACAGAACATTTTTAAGTAAATGCAAAACAATTGAAATTATCCAACGCATGTTATCAGATCACAGGAACATGACACTGGAATTTAATGATAAAAGAAACTGCAAAAATTCCATAAACATGTGGAAATTGAATATACACTTTTGAACAATCAGTGGGTTACAGGGGAAATGAAAGAACATATTAAACAATACCTACAAGCAAAACAAAATACAAATACAACTTGCTGGAATCTGGGAGATGCAATGAAAGCTGTGCTCAGAGGAAAATTTATTTCACTGAGTTCCCACATTGGGAAAACAGAATGAATAAAAATAAAAAACCGGTTGCTATACCTCAAACATCTAGAAAAAGAGCAAGCCCAGCACAAAGCCAAAAGTAGGGAGAAATTATAAAAGTCAGAGAAGAAATCAATGCAATAGTGACAAGAAAACAATCCAAAGAATCAATGAATCAAAGAGTTCATTCTTTGAAAGAATAAACAAAACCGATGAGCCTCTAGGAAACCTTATTTAATAAAAGGGAAGAAAATGGTTACATTCATGCAATAAGGAATGAAAAAAGCGAAATCACTACAGACTCTTGTGGAAATACAGAAGTTCATCAATACCTATTTCAAAAACCTCTACTCTGATAGGTTTGATAACCCAGAAGAAATGCACACATTCTGAGAAACATATGCAATAACAAAGCAGGGTCAAGAAGATGTAAAACTTCTGAAAAACCCAATTTATATTAATAAAATTGAAAATGTGATTAAGTCCTTAACTACAAAGGAGAGCTCATGCCCAGACAGGGTCACTGCAGAATTCTACAACAAATACAAAGAAGACTTAATGCTGACACTCCTCAAACTCTTCAATGAAATTGAAAGGGAAGCAATTCTTCCTAAGTCATTCCTGGAAGCAAAGACTAGTCTAGTACAAAAACTTAAGATTCAACTAAAAAAGATAACTACGGGCCAATCTCCCTAATGAACAGAGATGCAAAAATCTTCAATAAAATATTGGCAAATACGATTCAGCAAAGCATCAAGAAGATTATACACCATGACTAAGTGGAATTCATCCCAGGCATGCAGGGAAGGTCCAACATATGTAAATCAACAAATATAATCCAACACATCAATAAAGTCAAAAGTAAGAACCACCTGATCACCCCTATAGATGCAGAAAAAGCTTTTAATAAGGTCCAACACTCATTTATTATAAGACCCTTAGAGAAAATTGGAATTGATGGTCTTTACCTCAATATATTGAAGGCCAACTATAACAAATCAACAGCCAGTATAACACTAAAAGGCCAAAAATTGAAGAAATTTACTTGAAAGTCAGGCACAATACAAGGATGTCCTTTATAATCACTCCTATTTAATATAGTACTGGAAATACTAGCCAGAACAAGTAGATAAGAGATCAAAACAAAAGGGGTAAAGTAGGAAGAGAAGTTAAATTATTATTTGTGGATGATATGATACTTTACATAGAAGGTGCCCAAATTTCGATTTGTAGACACCTAGATATAATAAATAAATTCAGCAATGTACCTGGAAACAAAATTGATACTCAAAAATCAAGAGCATTTGCATATACTGACAACAAAATCAAAGTGAGAGAAATAAGAGAAGCCACAACATTCACACTGGCACACAAAAATTGAAATATTTAGGAATTTTTCTCATGAAAGAAGTGAAAGACCTATATTGGGAAAATTATAATACACTAAAAAAGAAATTGAAGAGGATCTCAGAAAATGGAAAGACATCTCTCACTCATGGATAGGAAGAATAAATATTGTGAAAATGGCTGTTCTCCCAAAACTGCTCTACATATTCAATGCAATCCCATTAAAAACACCACCGACATACCTATGGATCTAGAGAAATCACTCCTCAAATTCATCTGCAACTGTAAGAGACATAGAATAGCAAAGACTGTTGTAAGCATCAAAGGCAAGCCCGGAGGTATCACAATTCATGACTTGAAGTTATACTACAAAGCAACTTTAGTAAAATCAACATGGTTCTTGAATCAAAACAGAGCCAAAAATCAATGGAATTGATTAGAAGATACAACCACAACTACAAACACACTCAACTACATTATTTTTGAAAAATGGGTGAAAGAGTTTCGCTGGAAGAATGACAGCACCTTTAATAAATGATGTTGGAAATACTAGCTCTCCACACACTGAAAACTAAAAGTAGACCAACGCCTGTCACCATATACCAAATTAAAATCTAAACGGATCAAAGACCTGAATATTAAAAGAGAAACACTAAATCTATTGAAAGACAAATTGGGTAGAAACCTTGAAGACATAGGGGTAGGTAGAGAATTCCTGAACAGGAATCAAACCGCACGGGAAATGATTCCCTGAATCAATAACTGAGAAATTTATTAAAAAGTTTCTGGACATCAAAAGAAATCTTCAGCATAGTGAATATAAAACTCACAAAGTGGGAAAAAATCTTAGTGAACGCTCCCTCAGACAAAGGACTTCTGTCTAAAACATATAAAGCATTAAAAAAAAAAGTCAGACACCCAAAATTCAAAGATCCAATCCAAAAATGGGCATCTGAGATGAATACGCACTTCTCAGATGAAGAAATGCACGTGGGAAATAAATACATGAATAAATGTTCATCGTCATTACTCATTAGAGAAATGCAAATTAAAACCACATTGAGATTCCATCTCACAGCTGAAAGAATGGCCATGATTAAGAAAAGTACCAACAACAAATGCTGGAGAGGCTTTGGAGAAAAGGAACTCTCCTGTACTGTTTGTGGGAGTGTAGACTGGTACAAGAAATGTGTAGGTGGGTCTGGAGATTTCTCAAAAACTTAGGATTGGAGGTCCCTTTCGGGACTTCCACTTCTAGGGATTTATCCAGAAAAACTGAAAACATCATACTACAGTGATATATGTACACCCATGTTTATAGCAGCACAATTTGTAATAGCCAGATCTTGGAAACAACCTAAGTGTCCATCAACTGAGGAATGGATTAAAATGTTGTGTTATTTTTATGCAACAGAGTTCTACTCGGCTATAAAGAATGATCACTTGGAGATATTTACAAATAAATGAGCACAGCTTGAGACCATGCTTATAAGCAAAATAAATCAAACTCACATGTATAAATACCAAATAGTTTTCCTAGTGTAAGAAATGTAAGAATACATAAAACTATGTGGTAAATACGATTCCCCATCATATTGCTTTGAAACCATATAATGTTTTCATTAATTGGAATGGTTCTCTTCTGATTTGTTTGATTTTATCATCTGTGATAGTATGAACAGTTATTTTGAAGAAAACAAGACAATATAAAAGCAATTGCTGATACAAATTCATCTTATTTTGAAGTCCCATGAAGCTTTTGTTTTTCTGTCTCCATCAGTTTACCATGTTGGCACTGAATTCAACTTCAATATAATAAAGGTCAATTGATTTTATTATATGTGATAATATAAAAAGTTTTATACACAAGGACATAATATAGAAACCATTGTTCATTTTCTGTTAGTTGGTTCTAAATAACCTGTAATACTTTCATTCTCTTGAATGCGTTTACACTGTCATGTTGTGTTTGAAGCTATAGTATACAAAGTTATACTCAAATATTTCAAGGAAAGAGACACCATGGTAGCTACTGTTATGTCAGATTATCTTATGGTGAAAGACTATGTTGCTTTAATTGTTCTGTTCTGACCCAGGTTATGTTGTTATGTTTTCTTTTATCTTAATCTCCTTTCTTTTAAATTTTTTAATAAATAATTTTTAAACATATACAAATGGCAAATAAGTGAATGAAGAAATGTTCACCATCACTGTTCACTTGAGAAATGCAAATTAGAGCAGCATTGAGACTTCATCTCACTCTGGAAAAAATAGCTGCCATCAAGAAAATGACTGGTAAGAAACATTTGTGCAACTGCAGGGAAAAAGAAACACTACTCTTCTGTTGGTGATAGAGTAAGCTGGTGCAGTTGCTATGGAAATCGGAGTAGATATTTCTCAAAGACTAGGATTGGAAGTTCCATTCAATCCAGCTACTCCCCTCCTTGGTATTTTCCCAGAAAACGTCATGTTACAATGATATATGTGCACCTGCACTTAGAAAAGCACAATTTGTGATAGCTAAATCTTGGAAACAATCAAAATGTCCATCAACTGCAGAGTGGTTAAAAAAGATGTAGTATTTTATACAGTAGGATATTACTTATATATAAAAAGGATTATCTTGAGGCCTGCACTGATATATGGAGACAAATTGAAAATATTCTAATAAGCGAAATAGATGAGAATCATATTTATAAATATCAAATTGTGTGTGTAATATAAAAAGTAACAAGAACAGTAGGGGAAATTAAAACCCCAAGTGTGTGATTGCTATTGTAAAAAAGAGAGGAAAAGAAAGTGCTCCAAAGTATATAACAGCATGTATTTTTAAGTATGTAAGTTAGATGACCATAAAACTAAAATTTTGGGGGATTGTTGAACAGAACACTGTAATCTCACTGTTTGAATGTGCACTTTGCACGCTTTAATTTTGTAACTTGAACCACTATTACTAACATGACTGTGTAAGTTATTAACTAGTGATTTCTTAGTGTTATTTTTCTTTGAAATTCTGTATTATTAGTACCCTTTTTTCTGTTTTGCTTTTTGCTCTTTAAATAAAATTTAAAAAACATATTTCATGTATTGAAAAACTATATTAACAGAAAGTAAAATTAAAAAGTAAGTTTTTCTGTAATAATCTTGAGGAAGGGATTTGGTTTAGCACATTCAGTGAAATTACTGGCATCCCACTAAAAAGAGAAGTAATTGGATGTGAGTTCAGCACAAGGAATGTTATGCAAAGGAACATGGGCCACACAGAAAGTGAGCAGTGGATGCAACAAACCTAGGTGTATGAGTGTGTATCTTGTTTTTAGTCTGGATTGCATACTACACAAATGTAGTTGGCTGAACCTAAACCATATCAGACCACTTCAGTGAACACCTAGCGCTGAACCTCCAGAGCAATCTGTAGATAGCATTCCATATGGCTTATTGACAGTGGATAGGGAGAAAATATCCCCAGGAGAAATTGATCCTTGGAATCTTGCTATCAGTGTACTTGAATGAGTCCAAGTGCCCACAGGAGAAAGTATAATATGCACATATAATTTCCAACTTTGTTTTTCACGTGGACAACAGACCTCAAATGCAGAACCTACAAGGAGGGTGGTGGCAAATTCCTTCTGGTTCCTCGGAGAGTCTTTGCTGAAAAGACTCAGGAGAAAAGAGTATCTTTATCAATGTAAAACCATAGCACATGCAGAGATACACACATGATGTATGTGTTTACATGGCTGATACAGAAAGTTCCTTTTCACTCTGAGAAGCTTTTACAGACATTGCCTATGATGTTCCTGTTGATCATTCTTTATTCTCCTGCAGAATTCCATCCTGGTTTGTAATTTTGAAAATAAAGCCTGCCTACTTGGTAGGAGCACTATTGTGTATAGGATGGGGATGTGGTGATTGGAGGATTTTTCTCCCTTTTTATTTATATATACTACACTGATGTCTTTCATCTGAAGCCTTAGATGGACTAATTTGCAATGCTGTAAGTGTTTCCCCATGTTTTTATTTTCATTTTCGTGACCAGGGAGGATAATGCGTAAGCATCTGTGAGTGATTGCATTCATATTTTTCCTACTGCTGCCCTGTCCTCCTCACTCATAGATATAAATACTGCCTATGCATTATTGTGAATTTCCCTGCAATCTTTTAAACTTTCAAAAACTAAGATATGATAAATTCTTGTTTTCTTAGTTTCCTCTTTTCAGGGCTGGAAGCTGAGGTATATATCACCCTCTACCTTACTGTACTATTTATGTGTCTTCTCCAAACTGAGCTGCCACTGCACAGGACACTGACTGATGTTCTTTAGAATCAGAAGCTGAGAACATAGGTTGAATTCAGTGCCAAAAAGCTACCACAAACTATTCCCTGTATACAATGTTATGCCTTCTAATTTTCTTTCATTGTGCATAAAATGTTTTGCATCCTTACACAGTGCCCACTGATATTCATATACCTCCTTCAAGGGGAGACTTGCACTGAGGATATTCAATTAGGTCCACAATGTGCATATCATGGCTTTATTCATTGTGTCCTTCTTGATTTCTGGACATGCAAATAAGGGAAAATGAGGAACAACTCATCTATGTGATTTATACCCCCCAGAATGATTTTTATTCACACTCACACATGGGCATTCTTTGTTCTCAGACTCTAACACATCAGTTGTGCAGTCAATGTATACAAGAAGTTAATGGGTTTTGCACAGCACCAGAAATCTCTAGCGGATTCACTGTGCCCCTGTGTCTAAAGGAAGTGCTCCTGCCACAGTGTTTGATTTGATTTTATCATGTGCTGAAGCCACTAATGCTCCTATAATTGGGAGCAGGAATATCCAAGTAAGTGATATTTCTCTCATAATTCCATTGATGTTGTCTGTATCTTCCTCATACTTTTTTCATCTTTTTGAAACAGTGTCTCACTATGCAGTTTGGACTGGCCTTGAGTTCATTTTGCAGCACAGGGTGTGGTCTTGAATTGACAATGATCTTCCTGCCTCAGCCTACCAAGTGCTGGGATTACAGGTGTGTGCCACTACATCCAGCTTCTTTTTAAATATTTGTTACCATGTCCAGATATCTGCTGATACTTTTATTCCTGAACACTTTTCCCTGACAATGCCCTGGGTTTTGACACAGTGTCTTTTTTTGTTACCTAGTCTACCACTAATATTCCGAAAATAAAATTGTCAGGGCTTAAATCAATCCATATTTGAAATACTCTTTGTTTAGTATCAAAGAAACATCTAGAAACATAAGAATAGACATTTCAGTCAGGCAGGCAGGGTAGTATTATTTCCTTAATAATTACCTCAAGCAAGGGTCCTAACTTGATTGCAAATAATGTGATGTTGATATATTTGCATTATCGTTAATAATTGGAGTGAGTATATTTCATGCATTTTCTTTGAAATATTTTATTTGCTGGCTTGTACTTTGGAATTTGTATATCTTACTGTAGTTCTTTCCACTAGTTCAAAAAACTTTTTCATGATTTGTACAGGATAAGTTGGCTAACCATGTACTGTATTTCTAACACAACTAACTGGGTTCACTGTTAATATTTTGCATACACTGTATCATATAACAGCTATAATAAATAGAAAAATCTAGGTAGTAAAAATTCACTTTTATCCTGTTTCATTCCTCTTTACCAAGCATTCCAATATAGAATTATATAAATAAGTTTATGATAATGCAAAAATTATTTAGTGCCTCTTAAATGTATTTCACAGTTCATTATTTTAATTTTCAAAATTCTCTTTCCATACAAATAAAATAATATTCAATTGTGACTTGAAATTTGAGCTCTGTGATATAAGGAGTACACATGTATATGCATAAATAAATATCAGTTTCCACATGATCATTTCTCTTTTATTACCATTTTGCTATATCATTGCACATCTATTCATCCATGTAACTCCTTTTATTTAAAGCCTTATATTAAAATTGCTATTTTTAAACTTACCATAATATGTCTTTAGACATATTATGAAATACATCTAAAGATATCATTTTCAAGTTCTTGGTTTTGCCTTAAATCAACTCCTTTCTTTAATTTCCAATTATAGTAGTGGAAATTTCAACAAAACTTTGGGAGTGTTTACATGTGTGAAATATTATTTTAGGTGCTTTAAAATCCTTGCTATAATATTATAGTTTTGATAAATATTCTATCATAACATTTTAAAATTAATTTTATACATACATTTTAGGTACACATAATGATTAAATTCATCATGGGGACAGCAAATCATCAAGAGAATTAAATACCACAACCAAGTGGGATTCATCACAGGCATGCAGGCATGATTCAACAAATGTAAATCAATAAATGCAGTCCACCATATCAATAAAGCCAAAAGTAGGAATCACATTATCATTTCTATATATGCAGAAAAAGCTTTTGATAAGGTCCATCATTAGTTCATGATAAGAACCTTACAGAAAATTGGAATATATGGTGTTTACCTGATTATGGTAAAAGCCATCTATGACAAACAACAGATCATATTATATTAAATGGCCAAAAACATAATGTCTTTACCTTAAAATCAGGCACAAGAAGGATGTCCCTTATCACTGCTCCTATACAACGTAGTACTGAAAGAAATTATCTAGAACAATTAGACAAGAGAGAGAAATAAAAGGGGTAAAAATAGGAAAAGAGGAACTAAAATTATTATCATTTGCAGGTTACATGCTCTTATACATAGAAGAGCCCCAAAACATCATTGAAAAATCTCCTAGATATAATAAAACATGCAGCAATGTAGCTGGATACAAAGTCAATGTTCAAAAATCAATAGCATTCCTATACACTAATATCAAAATCACAGAGAGAGAAATAAGAGAAGCCACACCCTTCACACTAGCATCCAAAAAATGAAATACATAGGTATTAATCTCAAGAAAGTAGTAAAATGTCTATACAGGGAAAATTATAATACCCTGAAAAAGAAATCAAGGAGGATCTCAGAAAATGGAAAGACACTCCTGTTCATGGATAGGAAGAATAAATATTGTGAAAATGACCATTCTCCCAAAACTGTTATACAGATTCAATGTAATTCCAATGAAAATACCATCAACATACCTCATAGATCTAGAGAAATCATTCCTAAAATACATCTGGAACCAGAAGAGACTAGAATAGCAAAGACAATTTTATGCAGCAAAGGCAAGGCAAGAGGCATCACAATCCCTCCTTGAAATTATACTAAAAAGCAATTGTGATAAAATCAACATGGTTTTAGAATAAAAATAGTTCTGAAGATCAGTGCAATAGATTAGAAGATACAACCAGCTGGGGATTTAGCTCAGTGGCATTAGTGCCTGCCTTGCAAGCAGGCAGTCGTGAGTTCGATCCCCAATACTAATGAAAAAAAAAAAAATAAAAAGAAGATACAACCACATCTAGAAACACACTCAACCACCTTATCTTTGACAAAGGGACCAAACATGTTCACTGGAAGAATGACAGTCTCTTTAATAAATTGTGTTGGAAAAACTGGCTCTCCATATACTGTAAACTGAAACTAGACCCATACCTTTCACCATTTACTAAAGTATAAATGGATCACAGATGTGAATATTAAAAGAGAAACACTAAATCTTTTGGAAGACAAATTGGGTAAAAACCTTGAAGACATAGGAGTAGGGAGAGAATTCATGAACAGGAACAAACAGCACGGGAAATACTTCCCAGAATCAATAACTGGGATCACCTCTTATTAAAAAGTTTCGACATGTCAAAAGAAATCTACAGCATAGTGAAAAGTAAACCCACCCACTAGAAAAAATCTTAAATAAACTCTCTCTCAAAGGACTTCTGTCTAAAGCATATAAAGAATTTAAAAAATCAGACCCCCTAAATTCAAAGACCCAATCCAAAAATGGGCTTCTGAGATAAATAAAAAGTTCTCAGATGAAGAAATACAAATGGTAAATAAATACATGAAAAAATGTTCATCACTACTAGTCCTGAGAGAAATGCCAATTAAACGCATACAGAGATTCCACCTCACCCCAGAAAGAATGGCGAGGATCAAGAAAACTACCGGCAACAAAGCCTCCAGAGTTTGTGGGTAAAAAGGAACTTTCCTGCACTTTTGGTGGGAGTGTAGACTGGTGCAACCATTGTGGAGGTCAGACTGGATATTTTTCAAAAATCTGGGATTGGAAGTCTCATTTAATCCAGCTATTCAGCTTCTAGGCATATTCCTAAAAGAACTGAAATCATCATACCACAGTGATATATGTACACCCATGTTTATGGCAGCACAATTTGTAATAGCCAAATCTTAGAGAAAACCTAAGTGTCCAACAACTGAAAAATGGATAAAAAAGTGGTATTTTTACACATTAGTTTACTACTCAGTTATAAAAAATGATCACATTGAGATATTTACAAATAAATGGATGCAACTTGAGACCATATTCATAAGTGAAATAAATCAAACTCATATGTATGAATACCTGAATACCATTTAGTCTCCCTATTTAAGAAATGGTAAGAGTATGTAACAGTTTATGGTAACTGTGATTCCCATTTCATTGCTTTGAAACCTTATAAGGTTCCTATTCATTAGTTGGAATGGTTTTTGTCTGGGTTGTTTGATTTTATTATCTGGAATGGTGTGAACAACTATCTTGAGCAAAACCAGACATCATAATAGCAAGTGTTGATTTAATATCTTGTTTTGAAGTCCTCCCATGCTTTTGTTGCTCTATTTCTATTGATTCTATCATGTTTCATCTTATTGGATTATATCATGTGTGATATTATAAACAAATATTTTATAAACAATGAGATAACATAGAAACAATTGTTCATTTTCTATTATTTGGTTCTGAATTCCCTGTAATGCTTTCAATCTATATAATGGTTGTATACTATTTTGTTATGTTTGATACTATGGTTTAAGAAGGAATACTCAGCAATTCAAGGAAATAGACATTATTTACAGTAGCTACTGATATATCAGGTTGTCTTGTGGTGAAATAGTGTGTTGCTTAAATTGTTCTGTTCATCTGCTTTATGTCATCTTTTATCTTAATCTCTTTAAAAAAATTAAAAAGGAAAGGTAACATAGAGACACCAGCCTTTTCTCCAGAATCAGCATCATTCGCAGACTGGTGGGGAGAACAAGAAGCCAACAAAAAAACCAAGCTCTTCCTATGAGTTGGTGCCATGCGTGGGTTGCTGCAGGGAGAACTAGATGCCAGCCCCTTCCAGCACAGACTGGGAGACAAGTGCCAAAGACCCCTCTCCCCACAGTAAGCACCTGGCTGATCAGAGAAACAGGCTGTGATGATACCTATGAAGGGAAAACACAACTTGATGCTTGTAGTGCTTATTATTTCACTGACTTTGCAGGCCTAAAATCTTACTATGTATTCAGAGGATAACAGTATGCAATGTAGCATCTATGAGGAATCTTCTGAGTGGAAGCCATTGTGAACTCCCTGTTATCTTGTTTTGAAGTGCTGTGTCATTTTCACTGTTTTCTTTGATTGGGTTTTATTCTATTTTGCCTTGTTTGATTTATTATATCCAATGATATGGGCAGCTATTTCAAAGAAGATATACTATGATAGTGATTTTGGACTTACTGTTACCTTGTTTTGAAGTCCTTTATTGAGCTCCTTGTTTTGTTTTTATTAGTTCTATTTTGTTTGATTTTTTTACTACATTATGGGCAGCTATTTTGAAGACAAGATGTATTATGGTAACCATTAACTATTGTTGATTCTGAATTATCTTGTTTTGAAGTCCTCTATCACTTATACTGTGTTGGTTTGATTACTTTTATTGTTTTATTTTGTTTGGTAGTATTCTTTTTAAAATAAAAATTATCAAAAAAGTGCAGCCTATCTTTTTTGAGACTAGTATTTGCTGTATTATAAGTCACACTATTCTTATGCATTCCGACAATGGTAAGAGGTAAAGGATCTTCAGAGTGAAATGTTTTATAAGCTTTGTTTCAAGGTACTATAACTGGCTATCTTGAAGTGCTGGGTAACTGGCAAATTTTAATCTCTTCAGGAGACTATTTGATGTATTTTAGAGGAAAGAGATCACTAGGAGTATGCTGTAGAATAAACTCTTCCTTACCTATCTTTCTGTCCCCTTTTTCCATCTTTCACCCTTGGATGAAATAAGGGTGGCCAGAGTTCTTCACTATGCTTCTCTACAGTGAGGTTTCTTCCTTGCTACAAGCAATAAAAGAGGATGACCAAGGCCTGAAACTTCCAAATTTGAGCAAAAATACATCTATTGTCATTTTAAAGTGTCAGCTATTATCTCATACCCCTTCAAAGTTCTCTAGCATCCATTTGAATGAACTGCATACTATTCAGGCCTATTGAGAATTAATTCTTCAATGTACTTGGAAATGTAGATATCTATTTTAGATTCTGATTTCACTTTAATAGTTTCAATTCTTTTTTTCCTTGTAAATTACTGTGTTAATGATGTCAAATAGGAAAGTGCTTTGCAAGTTATTTACTTAATGAGCACTCAACTCAAGGTTTTGAGTATAAACATCAATGTTAATACAAGGCATTATGTAATCAAGAATCTTCTAAGAAAAAGTTGATGCACATACTGTTTCCTTTTGTAAGCACAAGTGTTGAGACTCAGAAAATTATAAAGAGCTTTACTTTATCTCAGAGAGTCACAAGAGCTGGTTAAGCCAATCTCTACAGGTATCTCTTCCACTGGCTCACACCGGTACTTCCTTCAAACTTTAAGAACAGAACACTTGTAGGCCTGAGTCATTGCACTGATGCTGACCTAAATTTCACTCTTCTTTACATTCATGCTTTCCCACAGTTTTAGAGAACACTAATGAAAGGATTTTGCCCTGAATGAGAAGTTGCACTGGTGGGAGGCTGGGAGGGACTCTATCTTGAGGTCACCTTTCCTGCTCCTAAGTAATTTACCTGTGGTATGAAATGAATTCCAATGGGCTACCTGTGTTTCTGTAATGCCCCTTAGGCACCACCCAAACCTATGCTATATGTATGCCCCCACACCGTGTCCAGCAGAGAGAAAGCCAGACCCTGGAGGTCATGGAGTTTCTGTCCAAATTCTTAAAATAAAGGCAACTTTTATTTCATATTTCTTATCTCTTAGCCACAACAAAAATTCTATCAACTAGCTTCATCAGTGAATCCCCTGTGGCAAACTATGGCTCTTATTTTACTCTTCTTTTCAGATTTTAAGACAGGTTATTTTGTACATTTTTCTCTTTCTTTCTAAATAAAAAAAGAGAGAGCACAGTCAACCAATGTCATCTCTCATTATTTTTCATCTTAAAAATAGAATAAAAATTCCCACTTTCTTTAGGATGAAATAATTCATGGATTTGTAGCTGTTAAAACTGTTGTAACCTAGTTCTAACCAATGTGCCTCCTTTCTGTTCTGTATGCACCATTTCAATAGAGATTAAAATTCCATCTCCAGTAAAGACTTAAGTTACTGCTCCTTGTAAATTCTCCTCCCCTCCCCATTCTTTTTAGGTTAAGTTTCCATTTCCCATAATGCTTTAAGTTTTAGTTTTTTTGTAATTCCCCCTACCCCCTTCAGCCTACCTGCAATACAATGTGCTGTCCTTAAGAAACGTTTAACTACAAGGAAGTCATCAAACTGGGTCAAAGTTCACAACATTCCTGTGGTTTTTCGGCTTTAAAACCCAACCCTTTTAGCTGTAAGGTGCTCAGTCTCCATAATGGCTCCTGGAGTCTGTGTCTCCAGGCCTGGCCTAAAATAAAACCTTTGCTCTCCAAATTTTAATTTCTTGCTTCCTTGCATTTTTTCCAGTGTCCAAGCTATCACAAAAACCATGTTGTCATCAGCCATGAGGCAAATTCTTTGTATCATAATAAAATGTCACTGTGTAGACTACAGTCAGAAAGACACACAAGAACAACTGTTCCTGAAGATGTGAAGAAAACTCAGTAATTGAAGATAGAAGATGAACAGTCATGTTAGACAACACCATGACACTTTCTATACATATTAAACCCAATGGTATTTTTCAGTCCATTTCTATTTCTAAACAAAATACTTCATGTGCAGTACATAATAAAAAGGTTTACGTTAACTTAGAGTTTTGGGTTTATGTGGGAAATTTAAATCTGAGAATGGCTTTCTTGCTAACAGAGACTCAAGGTCACCACACTGAGCATCACATAAGGAGATTCTAAAAGTGTAGGTAGGTGATCTCTCATAGTCTCAGTTTCAAGTTCTGCATTCATCATAGGGACACCAAAAATCTTACATGTTTCTAACTGCCTCCTATGTAACCCAGCTGACTACATTTACTCCGCTATTTCACCTAATAGAATATGCAACTAGGTGTTCACCTAGTTGCCTGTACAGTGGAACTTTGATTTTATCATAAATATTGAATGGAAAAATCCATATATAGTCATGATTGTCTATATATTACTCATTAATAACTTATTTATGTGCACTAGAGATAGGAAGACTAAATACACACCAAAAATTTGTTCATTAATGCTTAAGTTGTAAGACCACGAGCCGCTACGGAGACCCCAAGAATACAACTGGACACAACTCTCATGCAAAAGCAAAGGGGATTTTATTTGTCCGTGCGCATGGGGTCCTCAAAACATGCAGGAACCGAGAAACCCCGAGTAGGGGAAAGGCTGGTGTTTTTAAGGGGAAAAACTGCAAAGCAAGCATTTATTACAGAAGCCAATCATTACAGTTAGTGCGTTACGGTGGACATCTTATCTATCTGCTATTGGTCAGTTCATAAGGGGTGACTAGCATGTCAGAGTTAATTAACTGTCTTTGTTCTGCACAACTTATCTTTAAGACACCTGGTTTCTGTAGGCTCGAGTCTGACATATTTTACAACCCTGATT
Source organism: Cavia porcellus (assembly GCF_034190915.1). Taxonomy (NCBI): domain Eukaryota; kingdom Metazoa; phylum Chordata; class Mammalia; order Rodentia; family Caviidae; genus Cavia; species Cavia porcellus. The sequence goes on along the minus strand of NW_026947520.1, from coordinate 7,911,058 downwards.
AGCGTAATGGCAGGCTCTATCTCTGAGTTCCCTGGCACAGCACATCCCGAGAACATCACAGCCACAGATTTTTTTTTATCCTTTTTCCCTAATTGATATGTTAAGTGACCTAATTGATAGGTTGAGCAATACTCTCCTCTGTAAAGAATTGCAAGAATCTCACCTAATTGATATGTTAACCAATGTTGCCCTCTCCAAACTACAGAAGTTGTGCTAAAACAAGCTAACAAGGGTTGTTAATCACTGTTAGGCGTCTCTATTCTCCGCTAAAGAGCCAAAGAGAACTAGAATGGCCCATCAATTTGTACTTGTTTAAAGGAACCTGCCTGTGTGCAGAGAGATTTGCGTATGAGTTTAACTCTTTACCCTGACCTTGACACATAACCGCCATTTTCTGATCTGTATGGTGCCTTATTGTCTCCCGGACTAAGTTATGAAGCCTAGTGCGGCTTCTAGCTGAAAAACAGCATCTTGTTATTAACCTTTTACTCTCTGGTCTTTCAAAGTTACAGATAGGTAGATACTGAGAGGCAGGAGGAAAGGGAGCGGGCCCAAGATAGAGCCGCTTCTGAGATGAAGTGAACTGGGGCTATAGTGATGGATGAGCTGATCAAAATCAGGCCACCAGATGGAGACAAGATGGTTAGGCCCACAAGCCTCATGACAAATAACAGCTCAAAATTGTATTATGACTAGTGCCTTCTGTCCAGTAAGCCTGAATATTATGACAAATAAGTATGCTGATGACCAGAACAACCTGACCCTTATACCTACTCTTTTCAGAAATGCTTTTGCTCTTTTTTATGCAGTAAGCTACAGATAAACAAAATTTAATGATTCCTGTTGATGAATACTTGCTACATGCCTTGTTTCAATATTACATCAATGTTAGTCAAGCAACTGAAGTATAATCCAGTAGGATGATTTTAGCTTGATCCAAAGTAATCTTTGAAATGGTTTTACTGTACACAAAACCACTGGACAAATCAATTTTAATAAAAACCCCCTAGAGTCTCACTTTCAACCACTTTCATGCTGCTTCTTCTGCTGTCAAGAGCTGTTTGGTTTCATAAACTTTCTAACTTGCCTTCTGCATCCATTCTTTGCTGACATGAAATATGAACTTGCAACCGTATAGAAGTTAGAATGCACTTTACATTGATATTTATAACTTAGTTTATAACTTGTCCATAAAAGCTAAAAGGTAGAAACAAATAAGTGGAAATAGTTACAATGGATGGATAACCAAAAATTTAAGCTTCCCATATTATTCATTCATAGAAATAAATGATGTCCTGAAAATGTCACATTATAAATACATCTTGGAAGTGTCATGCAAAAAAGGCAGACACAGAAACAGTGCTTAATCATCCACTCACACAGTAGGCTAACAGTTCATATGGCTTGTGGTGATATGAGGCATAAGGAGGCAAGGTTACTTTAGGAGCTAAAAACATATTCTAAATGAACTTGGTTTTAAATATACTTTTCAAATGAATGAATCAAGTAAATTACCTCAGTAAAGATGGCATAAAAGACATTTTTTATTTAAAAATGTACAAAGATTGTAGAAAACTTTTTGGGGCAGCTAATGGTAATACATGTAGGAAGAAAGGCAAGAAAGAGGGAGAGATTTGAGAAAGAGCCAATGATAAAAGAAGGAGCATTAGAGCAATAAATGGAAGCAAGGAGGTATAAAAGAAAGGGAAAAAGGAAAGGACAGAGAAAATAAACAAAGAAGAAATGGGAAGGAGAAATAAAAAGGAAAAGCAACATGATGGGCAGGGAAAATTGGCAGATGGAGAGAAGAAAAGGAAGAAACACAGAGGGCAGCATGCATTGTTTATACCCAAAGCCTCCGCACTAAGTGAGAGTCTGCGAGGACAGGACTTCCCGTTGTTCTGATGATCCTTGTCCCTCAGAACAGAAGTGGCAGAAAAGTTGAACTTCTGTGGCAGATCCTGCAGAGTGCCTTCAGAGATACTTTAGAATCTGGGCTGGAAATAACTGACCTAGGAATGGCCAGAGCTGGCCAAACATAGTGAGGTTAAAGCGATCTACCATCGACCAGTAGAGGCCCTGAAGATAGCAGATAAAATGAAGACAGAGAGAGCACAGTGAGGACTACACATCTCATGTGATCACACGCATGATGAGTAGAGTTTCTCCTCTGTACAGGGCACCCTCATGAGAGAAAATCTTAGCTAATATTAGATTCACAAAAGACAACATAAAAACCTAGTATTGTCACCATATTTCCCATAACTGAAGACATCCCAGGATAAAGGCACAAGTTAGACACTGTCACAGAGGCTAATATGCAAAGTGTAACACATACTAAGGCACACACAAACAGTGGGCACAGCCCCTACCAATGAGTAAGATGAGCACGGCAAAGAGTAAAGACCATCAGAGGAGTCCAGGAAGCACAAGTAAAATAGAAGTAAATGTAGGCACAACAGCCTTACCACCATTGAGGCTGACACTGAATACACTTTTAGAGATAGGAAAAGCAGACAAGAGGAGGTACACCGATGTTTGCAGTCTGTACTCCCTCCAGACAGTAACCTGATATGCAAATTCCCTGCAGCTGACCAGGCTAATAGTACAGGAGAAAGAGAGCTGGCTGGGGCTGCCATAGACAAACCAAGAAGCCAAAAACCAATGAACTGAGACAAGGTTCAATAATTCTCAACAAACTTGGCTATCGTATCTATGAGACCCAAAACAGAACATCAGAATGGTGAAACTTAAGTTGGGACAGGAAAAAGAGCAACTCTGGTCTTCACTATTGACCAGTTTTCTAGGCATTAGTTACACTGTCTTTTTCTGATCTAGTCAATTATCATAGCCTTAACATTCACTGTAGTGAAAGCTAAAAATGAGACCAATATATTAAGTTCTTAAGCCAAGTTAAACAACTAACTGTCTGTAAGAAAGATCTGTAGCACTGCAAAGGGGCATGGTTGATCAGGCATAGTACTTCTCATGGTGAGCACATTTTAGAAAACACCGATTTGATTTGAGAATTTAATACAATATGTTCTCTAAGAGTATTCATGTTTTCATTGAGTACTTCAACATTTTGACTTATTTTAAACCTGTATATTTAGCATTCAATCCAGATATCTTACTTGCCTTTGAAATGAAGGGGGATGGGAACACTATACACTTGCAAACTCAGTTTCTTTGAGACTAAAACAAGGGGATCACAATTTCAAAGAAATTTTATTGGTATGAAAATACCAGAGAATTGCAAATATCTTAGGAAATTTCCCTGAAATACAAGTAGTAAATAGCATATCCTTACTCAGATAGAGATAGACCTATGTTAGGCTGGGGATTTAGCTCAGTGACAAGTGCAAGGTCTGGAGTTCAATCCCAGTACTGCAAAAAAAAAAAAAAAAAAAAAAAAAAAAAAAGAAATACAGCTATTTCCAATAACATACATAGGTAAATAGTTTTGGTGGCAAATTTAACATGGGTCAGAAATGCAGTTAAAAACTGTTAACTCTATTGCACTTAGAAATAATCTGACAAAAGGTATTAGATATACTTACACTATGTATAAAATGAGAAAGAAATGTTTTTACAAAAAGAAAAAAACATTTACAAAATTTCTAAGACATAAGAAATTTTCCTTCAATTACAAAGTAAAAATATTATATAGATTGTAATAGTACAAGTAATAAGAAAGAATACCTACATAATTCCGATTTGTTTTCACGTCTCACTGAATTTGTAGAATACTGGACTTAAGTCACACCAAGTATACATTTCACCATGAAACAAGTTATTAACTCACTCACATGGTTTTGATGTAAAATGTTTTTCATTATTTAGACAGCGTCTCCCTATGTAGTTCTGTCTGGACTGTAACTCTCTAGTTAGCGAGGTTGGCCCGTGACTGGTACTGATCCTTCATAGCATCTTTGTCTGAAGTGCTGGATTTCAAGCATGAATCACCATGCCTAGCTGCAAAATATATTATTCCAATAAAAAGCTTCAACAGAAACTCATGAAATAAATTTAGATATGTATAAAATTATGTAATAATTTTATCATATAATGTCAATATTTGGAAGATAACACTTTCAGTTACATATATAACTTTAAAAATATATTTAGCGAAACATTTGATCAAAAGCACAATAATTTGCTTATGAAACATGAGTAAATATATTAGAAAACCAGCCAGGTATAGTGAAACACACCTGCAATCCCAGAATTTGGGTGACTGTGGCAGGAGAATTGTCACAAATTTGAGGCTAGCCTGGAATCCACTGTGAGACTCTGTCTCAAAAAAAAAAAAAACAAATGAACAAAGTTACATATAGATGTATAACTTATGTACATATATATATATGAATAGATAACGAATACAGACTAACAAGAGGCAACAGGAAAGCACACTATGAAACTGAGGAAAATATAAGGATAATGAATATATTAGTTTCTGTGAAAGGGTGTCACTATGTGACCCATACTGGACATCAACTCTTGATCCCCTTGAATTAGCCCCTTAAATGCCCCTGTTAATAGATGTAAATAATCACACTTTTGTAAAATAGGATATTTATAAAAGAAAGTAAAACAAAATCATCATTTAATTAATTTTAGATGTTGGAAAAAGTCTTAGAGATGTACAAAAGTACAAATTAGGCAGCAGAAGAGGCAGACAGTGTAGAATGAAATAAATTGGAAAGCAACCAAAGTGATAATTAAAAAAAATTCTTCATAGACTCATCTTGCAGTGGGTTTTTCAGTGACTCACTGAAACTTTTCAGACATGGATCAAGATGCCAAATGTATACAAACCAGTTTATCAGGATAAATATTTATTATGTATAGCAAATATATGCATATATGAACATTATAATACATATGGTATATTCAGCAAACATGGTCTCAAATGTTTGTAATCAAAATGGAGAAAGGAACTTCTGCAGCTTTTGTCACCAGATTAATACAATCTTTATGTAAATCTAGACAGTTGGTAAGAAAAGGCAAGTACAGGCCTATTACAAATATGCATGCAAATTTTCAAGTCTGCTAGAACTTTACCTAGTGAAATATAAGGGTGTTTTTGAAAACAGTTTTTCAAACTTGCATGTAGCTTATTTGAAGCATGGGTCCCTAGCCTGAATGATGCATGTTCAATCTAATTCCCACATGCCTAAAAAAGTGGCTATGTTAATGAAGTTGTGTCTTTTCACCTGGTCTAAGGATGACTCAGCACAATAAGCTAAGGTGGAACTTATCAGAAAAAAAAAACACAAAGAACTGACAGCATTATTTCAATCTTGATGTAAATATTTTTTAAACTCAATTTTTGTTATTTCTTAAAGGCTTCTAATGAAAAAACAGCATAATGTGATTAGTAACTTGTAAAACACATCTTTAAAACTAGCAAATGTTATATGAATGGAGATGCAGTACATGAATTATTTTCAAAATCAGAAATAAATCAAAGATATTCATGGTCTTCACATTCTGCCACATGATACAAAAATTCATGTGTTACCACAGGATATCCAGGGAAGACACACAAAAAGCATCAAAAAGTTTGAAATTAAAGATAAAAACCTCTATGCATGAAAGATGAAAGAATCAAGAAGTAAAATTTAAAAATAGTAACTGACAGTCTATATTTTCTTTCTTTTTTGTTGTTGGTACTAGGGATCGAAATCATGACCTTGCACTTGCAAAGCAGGTGCTTATGCCACTGAGCTAAACCCCTACCCCTGGGAATCTATATTTTCAAAGCCAAGATCAACTGAAAAAGTTATGGTATATCTGTTTGATTCAATATTCATTGAAATATCTCAAATAAAACAAAGCTATATGATTCAAAAGCAGAACCTAAATTATAAGCAAATATTACTCCCAAACATTTTTTACCTCAAGGTGAGTATACCCAAAAAACTACAGAAAATTCTAAAAGGCTGTTGTTTAAGAACCAGTGTGTATCTGATTATCAGTGAAAATACAAAATAAATGTTATTAATAGAATCAACAGTTCAGGAGTGTCTTTATACCATGTGCATACAATGAACATTTTAGGGAAAAAAAACTACATTGTGAAAAATACATTTAATTAGAAGATTAAATCTGTTTAAAATTTTTGCAAATACTTCTAAAATCTGCCTTGAAAAAGAATCAACTAGATGCTCATATCCATTTCCTTACTCAGTCTCTGCCAATGTTTTTTGTGAATAAAAATGTCTCTTCACTTACACTGTAAAGCAAGGACAATATTGACATCTAGAAATGACCTCTAGATGGCCTATGATATGAAAAACGATACTAAAAAACACTGTATAAGAAATCTAGGCCAGTTATAGTTGTGTACACCTATAATACCAACACTCTGGAGGTTGAGGCAAGAGAACTGCTGTGAATTCCAAGCCAGCTGAACTACATAGAGAGATGCTGTCTCAGAAATCCAAAACAAACAGCAACACAAAAGCACATACAAACAAAACAAAACAAAAAGAACACAGAACCAAGAGTGAGGAAAACTTTACAAGTAAAATGAAACCGCACACGTTAAAGTGATATTATAGATACCAAAAGTAACTTAGAATTTCTGTTCAGGGAGGAAAATACTTCATAAAATTGACATGCAGATGGAAAAATTACTAAAAGCAATGTTGATTCTCTGAGTGAAAAATAAATACCTAGAACAAAAAGATTTTACTAAAAAGACTTCTTCAACACAAATATTAATAATGACTTAGGAGATGTTTTATAGAATGGCTTACACAGTAAATGAAAAGAAATGAAAAAAAACAGATGTATAAAAGACAGAAAAATGTGAAAAGCTTTAATTGAATTCCTCTACAAATCTGTGAAATTCATCCATCAATTTAGAAAAGCCTGACATGGATGTGGGTTGGCTATTAGAAACAGGAACTAATGCCCCCGGTGGTGGCAATATGGATAGTGTGCATTAAGATTTAAATGGGTATAGACTGTGCACGACCAAACAGGCTCTTGAAGAGCTGAGTATCTATGGCAATTTCTCAAATCTACTTCTAGGGTAGTACATGAATATGTCAAGGCATTATACCAGTGACAGACCTGGACACGCCTGCTTTCCAATAACCACGGAAAGGCAATTAAAGTATTCTGAGAATAAACAGTGTAGACCTCTCAAGAGTTATATTTATAAGCAATGCAAATAAATCTGGAAAATAATATTAGGTTGATCAAGTACACTTCAGGATGAATTCTCTAACATACTTCCATTTGGGTACACTAAACATATATGTTCATGAGACTGATGGGTAGCTCAGTGGTACAGCACATATACAATAGTCATCAGTCTCTAGGTTCTACAGCCAGTGTAGCCAGCATAAATAATGTACATAAAGCTATTATGTACAATCCAGAAGTGATTAACAAGGTTAAAAGTGTGGAAAGACATACCTGAAACAGAGTAATCAAGCACAGCACTACTGATATTTGGGTCTAATATTTCATTATTTTAGGGTTGTTCTATGTGTAGGTGACATTGATCAATGTCGTTTACCTCCACTCATGGTTTAAATTTTGCTCATGTTCTACATCATGACTACAACATTCACATGTTTTTTGATGTGCATAATCAGCAGCGCCTGAAAACTACCAACTTCGCAGGTTCAGTATGATCATATAAGCTCCTAAATGATGAGGTACCTAGAATAGGCCCACAAAGACTAGTAAGGTGTCCAAAACAATCTGTATCACAAATCCAAGCAGAGTGAATGATATTATTCAAGGTGCTCTGTCCTTGCACACTCTCTCCTTGTCCCCACCACCTGTATTGCTTTCCAGGTGTCAATAATGTAAAAACCCAAAATAGGCTCTACTCCTTGATGCTCTATAATGACATTAATTGAAAGATAAAAGGACAGACTAAGTGGTGCCTTGAACTGGATCTCTGTGCCTTATCTCAACTGTGCCTTTCTCCATAAGCTGTTTCCATGGGTTTCTTCAGGATGTCTACATGGAAGTTCTGATCTCAGAGTCTGAGGAACACAGGAGGCACTTGGGAGCATTTTAGGGATTGCAGCCTCTTGTGATTTATGGAACACATAACAAAAGTTCATGGTAATCTCTTTCCCCCGAGAGATACAAATCATTACAAATGGGAAAAGATCTTGGAAGCAAAAGTGCAGAATGTGCCTTCCTTTAGTACGCTAAAGTGATGGAAGAAAAAGTGGGTTTAGAGTATGGAAACAACCAGTATAGAAAGGAGATGTCAACCTCAGGATAAAGCAGTTAAAAAGCATCCCAGAATCAGTACAAACTAGAACTAGAAATGGAATGTTTTCACTTTAGCTCTGCACATGCTTGGTGTTGTGCTCAAACTGTTCAGCACCGTGTCTTCATGGAAAAGTTCCATCTTATCCCTTGTCATGATAATGTAAGCCAGATTATGACTACACTGAGGAACCTCTTTAGAATACTAAAGCAACAACAACAGCAAAGTCAAAGCAAAGCAAAGCAACCCACATATAACCACAAAAAATTCCCAAAGTAGTTTTCCTTGTTCAAAACAGTCCTCATACTAACTCCTGGTTGGGCTGTTCTGCAGGAAGTGGTTACTGCAGCTTTCAAAGAATTGAAAGAATGACTACAGTTGCTCCCTGAGTTTGAAAGGGAAAATATCATGATCAACCTAAAGGGAGTAGAACACCAAATGTATTAAAAATTCACAGAATGCACCCAATCAATGAAACATCATTGTCATGCTTTGGCTCTTGCTCAACACACCTGCCTTAATCTGTGTTTATGGAAACACATGTAACACAATACAAAATTTCTAATAAAATACCAAACATATCATGAACTTTATGATATACAGTACATTGTAAATCACTGGCTGTTCATCCTTGTGTCCAGTGGCTGACAGAGCAGTGACTCATTACTGCTGTGTCATGAGAAAGTACCATTAAAAATAAATAAATTATAAAAGGGAAAGATCTCCACTAAATAATTTCCTTTTCTGCTTCAGTACTCAAGGCCACATTAATTTCGGTGATTTAGATCCCAAAATATTTATTTCATATTGAAACAGGATCTTGTTCAATAATCAAGGATGGACTTGATGTTTCGATACACCTGTCATCACTCTTTCAGTGTGGCTGGGATTAAAGGTGTGCACCATCATGTATCACTGATGTCTACCCAAACACTGAAATTTTGGTAAATCATGGTGATTAAAGAACCCCAATCTTTTCTTTTTCTTTGGTACTAAGTATTGAACTCATGACCTTGTGCTGGCCAGGAAGGTACCTTATGCCTCTGAGCTAAATCCTCAGCCCTAGAACCCCAATCTGATACTGGCAAAATGCCACATGCCTGTCATCTCAAAAGTGAAGGAGGTGGATACAGTATCAAAAGTTTTCCCAGACTGGGCAACTTACTAAGACTGCGTCTCAAAAAAAAAAAAAAAATTTTTTTTAATGTGAGGTTGTGGGAGTATTTGTGGCTTGGGGGAAGCTTCCTGAGTTTAGTTCCTGTACATAAAACCATCAAACACACCTTGAAATCTTCTGTATCCAAAAGAAAATCTTTCTCATTCTTCTTCAATAATAATGCCCACTGTATTTTTTTAACCTACAAAACTATTTTGCTAAATTCTAATTTTGCCTCACAATTTGGTAAACTGATCAGTAGTCATAAGTCATAAAGAAAAGACATAAAATACTGGTATAGTGTTTGTTATGAAGTTCCCCTATGTTCTTTATGCCTGTCACTTCTAACCCATTTTCAGGCCAAGGCAGCAAATACCCATGCAATTGTCATGCTAAGAACAATCTAACCTCAGTGAAGCATTCACAGTTGTAACAGCTGATTTCACCTTCCTCAAACAAGCTATGGTCCCCCATTTCCTTTTTACTTCTCTTTGCCTCTCCCTATTAAAAATTCCTTTTATTCCTATTGCTTCATGCATTTGTAGACCTTAACAATGGGGAACCATCTCTACCTCTGGGCTTGTTTTACACAAAGTCCATTTCAAATTAAAAAAAAAAACGTTTAGAAACATTCCAATAATTATAGCAATCATTTCCGAAATGAGAGCCCTCTTACTCTTTCCACTAATACTAATATTAGTATTATTGGACATGTCTATGTAGCTACCCTAATTTAATGTGTTTCTCAGTTTGGGTTTAAAAGGCAGCCCTTTCAGAAAGTTAGATTTAGCAAAAACCGTTTTCCCTCATTTGGTAATTAGTTAACAACCCCTCCATTTTTCTCAGCATTCTAAACTCTCTGGGAAGACCTCATTTAAATAGTCTAATTTAAAGAGCATTTTATTTAGTGATATAGTAATCAGTAATACAGTAATTAGTAACTTAGTAATGCAAATAATATTTTACTTTTGCAAATAAGGCACCTAGCTAAGAACAATGTCCTGAGATATACAGAGGACCAATAGGCCACATGGGTAAAAACAGTGAACAGAGGGCCAGGAATGAACTTCCTCAGGCAACTTGGAAAGCCGCCCCTCCCTAAGACAGGGAGTTGCAGCCACTCCTACCAAGCTCCTGAGGGTCAAGCAATTTGAAGTGCAAAACAATCAGTGCTCCTCTAAAATTCCAATAAAACTTTCAAGGTAAAAGAAATAATTTAAGAACCTGAGTTTCAAGTGGCAATTTTAAATAGAGTCAACAGTGACAGGTGGTCATTAAACAACTGAGCAATTACTATGTTTTGATTATTTATAATTTGTTTTAGATTGTGCAGCCACATAGCCATTCAAGATGCTTCCAAGGGAGTCAGAAGGATTATTTTTCTTTCCAATAAAAATTCTCCAATATCTTCTTTTTGGTTAATAATTTCATTCCAGAATGGGAGACCACAAGCTCTTTTCTTTATCTTTGTAAGTTCTCACACAAATGATTAATGTGATAATTCGGGGAATGCTGAATATAAGAGGCAGGATTTCACTTCATGCTTGGCAAGCACTTTGCCCCTGAGTCATATCACTCTCAATCTTAAACCTTTCTTTGGATTCTCATAGCTCACATCAGCAACTACTATGACTTTAGGAATATGAAGAAACACTGGAGACTTAGGGCTCACTGAGATCATAAAACTGCAGAGGTCTGAAGAGATGGGTATGAATGAGATTGTGCATCACAAACATTTCTAAACGTCAGAACCTCCAGGTCTGCTAATAAAAGGAATGAGACCAGGGACTCAACACAACATAACTGCAACCACTTCCAAGCCATTCCTGAATCAGTCTCTCCAATAACCCCCACCCTGATTTCTCCAGATAGGTGTAGATGAGGTTGTTCCTTGGGTGACCTAACACAACATCATGGGCTAGGCATGTCACAGCGGGGACAAGATGCAGGGAATCCGGAAGTAACCCCGACCCAGCATAGGGAAGAAGGCCAGCATATCCTCAGGGTTTGGAGCTAAGCACAGAGGCTGTCGTTCCCTGTAGCTGGCTCTTGTCACTTCCTTTCAGATCTCTTCCCGATTCCACCCCATCCCTGGCTTCCTCCCACAACCTCACCATTACGTGGCTTCAGGGTCTCATGGAGTACTTTCCATGCAGCAGGCAGCCAGCAGAACTCACAAAAGGTAACCTAGCCAGCAAGAGGGGCTCAGAGCAACTTGCTCTGGACTGGTAGCTAAGCACCATGACACCAGAAGAACCTTTCTACATTGGCCCACCTGATTGGACAATTCAAACAGCCTGCTGTTCATCGCTGATTGGTTCCTACACTATTGCCCTTCTCCTCTGAGCCCCGAGCCAGTAGGAAAATAAACTCCTGTTGCTTGGGTAAACCTCAGTGATAGTCTGTAACCCAGGAACTTCTGGACAAGTCTGTTTCCCACAATGTCAACCTCAACTCCCCTAATAATAATGGAATTTCAGGAGTTTATTTCTGGCTTTTCAGAGCTACCCATGTTTTCTTAATGGATTTAGTGTGCTCTTCCTGAAAATGGAATCACTTGTGTGCTCAGAATGTTCCACAGTTCTATGGAAGAGTTGATTCCCTGATGTAACAAAACATCATGAGTACACGCCAGGACCGGACAAAATGGCATGGAAGGAAGGTTGGCTATTTGACAGATCAATATCTGGGGATGAGTCAGCGGGCTTCACAGTCATGATTTTCACAGCATCTCCATCTATTCATTTTCAGCCAAGAAAATCAATATATTGCCCTTCCGCCCAAAATGCAAAATTGTTTAAAGGAATAAAGTAAACTTAAATGATATCAATATTCTGCAAAAGAGTAAAGATGAAAGAAAAGCAAACATTGCAATTCCCTTAGGTAAGCTTCATACTTCATCCAAAGTTGACCAGCTTTAGTTTTGAGATCCTGCAAGACAAATATAAATTAAATGACACAGGAAGAGACTTTTTCATGCTGATAAACTGATTTTGTATCTTTACCATTTTCTCTCCTTTTTTTTTCCTTTGAGCTACAGTCCCTGAACCATAAGCAAACATTACATACAGGAGATAAAAAAAAAAAAGCCTATCAAAGAGACAGTTCAAGATGTCATCAAAGGGACATAGATGGTGTCTGTAAGCACCAAGCTGCATTTGTCTTCTCAAGGTGCTGGCCCTGCGTGAGAGTCCACTTCAGGCTTATAGGCTGCAGGTGTCAGCAGAACACTGGATCACTGCCTGTAAATGAGACTGGTAGGAAGGATCATGGACCTGCTGGACATGCCCACTGGCAGGTGCGTGGGAAGCAGCATTCAGAGAGGCATGGGCTCTGGCTCCCTCCAGAAACCAGGGACAGGAGAAGAGAGCTGCAGGACTAGGGCACCTGAGAGCTTGAAAGAGACCATAGGTGGCTGGGCTCTGGGCAGCAGTGCTAGAGAACTACACGTGCTGCACAATCGCCAGAAATAGTGGAGGGCAGCAGCTTGGCACTGGAAGCTGCTGTGATTTCCAGTGCAAAACAGAGGTTTCAATTAGCCCCTGGCTATAGGTTGCAGCTATCATGGGCAACACAAGGAGCATGGGTTCGTAGCAGACTGATTTCAGGGTACAGGATGTACTTGTTTTTTTTTAAGAGCAAAATCTGTTTAGTGGGGAAAGACATCTTCCTTGTAAGAGAGACAGAAAAGGTCCTTGAGCTCATTGCTGAGGGCCCCACTTTTCAAGAGAGTTTTATAAAGCAAAGCCTCGAGGTGAGGTGAATCGAAGGTGTGGAAAATTATAACCAACTAATAAGGTTACAGGTATAATCACTTAGGTAACATTGATCCAATGCGAAATCACAAGTAAGCATAAAATGTGACAAAACTATGGTCAACCAATAACATCAGGAGTATATAATTGCACAAGTAATACTGATTAAATGGGAGAAATTTGTCACTTATTAAGCAGGCATAGGACAGAACCGCGGCTTTCCCTGGACAGGGTAGCTCAGTGGCTTCTTCTGGCTTTCAAGGTAACAGATATCTACTCTGAATATTAATCACTCCTGTTTACCTCTAGGGAGATAGATGGCTGCATTCATCTTTTGTCTGGCCCTCAAGGTATGTGCCTCCCACAGAACTGCAATGTATCCCATTTTCTGAAATATCTCTCACTTTTAAGGGCTTAACTCTGTCTTACTGCTTGTAATATTTCTACCTAATTTAGCTGCTACAGTAGCCCCCCCCCCCACAAGAAGTACCCCAAACTGCCATGAGGAGGTAAGAGGAAATTATTGCTCAGGCTTCTTCAGACTGAAGAGGGTTTTAGTTGTGATCTATTTAGTTGCTAAATGCTAGTTTCATGGTTTTTGGCTGTGTCCCCCAGGCCTCATGAGTTTGCATTGTGCATTTGTGATCGGTTCATTGTCTAGTGCTTAGATTCATGGTGTCAGTGCTACACCACAAAGGAGTGGAGCAGGATATGATGTAATGGCAGGAAGATAGTGTGTCTTGCTCTTTTTGCTGGTTCCTAATTTCTGTTTGCAGCTTCCACGAACTGTGGCACAGCCATGCCCTCCTGTCTTGGAGCCAAATGAGTGTGGACTAAAACCTCCAAAAACTGTAAGAAATAAATCTTATCTTTCCCAACTTGAGATTCAGGTATTCTGTCTCAGCAACAAGTAAAAAGCAACTAAGAAAAAATTGGTACCATGGAGTGGGGTTGTTTGCTGTAACTATACCTACCATGTTTCTGGAGAGGCTTGGGAAATGGCTTGTGGATGGAGTTTGGAAATGTTCGGACATATCACCTGGAGGCATAGTGCTGGAACACTTAGGCTGTTCTGTAGAGGAGATACTGGTCAGGAGACCACAAGGCTGATAGAAAGCCTGATGGTAAAGACCAGGCTTGGGAGGTTTCTGTTGGGAAGAAGGACTGCATTGGTTGTTGGACTCCCCATGATATATGTTATGGGTTGGCAGAAAGTTTGTGTGCATTTTGCTCATGCACAGAGACTTTGCCTGAGACTGAGACAAAGGCAATGGACTGATTAATCTTGAACAGGAAATTAAAAAGCAATTGAATGTTGAGTCTGTGGCATGGCTATTTTTGGGGGCATTTAGTCAGCTTTATCTGCAAATCAAGAACAAAGAGCACAGCAGAATAATTTGCAATAATGTGAGTTTGGCCAGAAGGAAAATGCCAGGAAGGCTGTGGATTGTAAAGACAAAGTTGAGATTTTGATTGCTGAGGAGAAGCCGAGAGATAAGAAAGATAGACCTGGGGCGTCCCAGGAAGCAGGTCCTCACCCTTTGCAACCTCACTGCAAAGGTGAAAGAATTTGCTCAGAGGAGAAAGCTGCAGAGTACCATGCTCCAGAATTGTGACAGAGGCCACATGAGGTTCCAGAATGGCAGCAACATAGAACAGATTTTTCTCACAATCAGATAAACAGAGCCCTGCAATCCAGGAAACTGACCAATACAGCCAAGAGAGAGAGAAAAGCCTGGCTACTGCTTCAGCTGGCAGCAGACCTTGGTGGCATCCACAAGGTGCTGATTTTAGGTGCAAGGAAAATGAACAAGGTCTGAGGGTAAGGCAACTTCCACCTCGATTGCTAAGGGCCTGGGAGGCCAAGTATTGTGCCCCTGAGAGGGCAATTTGTAAAGATGTAAGGGTGAAGCCAAAGGTGCAGTGGAGACTCCAGAAGTTTGAAAAATCCAGGAACGTGGGTGATACAAGGAAAGCTACAAAATGCGAGCAGAGAGTATTTAAGAGAAAAGCTGTGGGAGGTGAAATCACTGGAAGTGCCACAGGGGTGGAAAGCCTTTTGGAGTTTGCAACCAGATTGCTTCTGATTGTGGGCATGACCTATGATTTAATGTTTGTCCTGCTGTATGTTGGACTTGCTTTGTTTCCAATTCTTTATATTTTCCTTATATTCTTTATATAAGGAATTCTTTATTTTCTTTATATTTATTTGTAACTTTTGCAATGGTAATGTTTATCTTGTGCCTTTGCATTTCAGAAATGTTTAACTATGTTTCATTTGTACAGGGGGTTACCATTAAGAGTTTACCATAGATCCTGGAAGAGACTTGTGACTTGGACTTTTCAGGAATGCTGAAATTGTTAGGATTTTGGCACCTCTTGGAGGTGGACTAAATGTCTTTGTGTAAAGGATGTACATGAGTCCTGGGGGCTAGGGGTGAAATGTCATGGTTTATGTCTGTGTCCCCCAGTTCTCATGAGTTTGCATTGTGCATTTGTGACTGGTTCATTGTCTATTGTTTGGAGTGATGTTGTCAGTGTTACACCAACACAGGGGTGGAGCAGGATGTGATGTAAAGGCTTGTTCCTGCCTGCTTTTGCAGCCACCATGAACTGTGGCCCAGCCATACCTGCCTGCCTTTGAGCCAACTGAGTGGGGACTGAAACATCCAAAAACTTTAAGAAATATACCTTTTGTTTCCCAACTTGGGCTTCAGCAATGAGTAAAAAGTAGCTAAGACAGCTAGGCACTCTTGTCTTTGGTAGGCATATGGGTAGCCAGACCATGTGAGCAGAGAACTATCAAATAGCTATTTTTTCAATGTGTCAGAGTCAAACATCTTCCAATACATTAGAATACATTCCAAAGGAGAAAGAGATTTTGACCCTGTGTACGCCATTTCTCTGTCCATGTCCAGTTACTTTGGTGGAAGACCTCCAATGACATAAAGGAAAGAAGCTCCCCAACTGCTAGATGTCTGGTAGGAGTTCATATTTTCCAAAATGAAAGAATGAATTCTAGGAACAATGGATGTTAAAAGAATAATCTATTTATTGAGAAAAAGAAAGCTTCTAAGAGACACAGAATGGGTCCTAAACAGGTTGACACAATGTGCCTTAGAAGCTGACATTGCTTGAGCCATGTGAGCTAGAGAAATTACTTGTCAAGGTGCTAAATGCTATGCATCTTTCTCCTGACAAAGGTTACCAAGGCAGTATGACAAGGAGAAAAATGGGAACTGATTTGTGACTACAAACATATGGGTTTTTTTCCATTTTATAGACATAGTATAAAAGAAGTCAATAGTCTTTTAGCAACTATTGACAGGAATGATTCCAGGTGAACAATGCTCCCCACACATACCTAGAGAAACTTAAAATCTGGCTGTATCCAACTGCAATTAGAAAGAAATTAGGAGTCATGTTCAAGAATCTACACAGGTGTTAAGAGAACTGAAAATTTCTTTAAGAGCAAATCACATTACATGGGTCAGAGAAATTCTGAATGAAGAAAACAAAGGCCTGGATATTCTAGTAGAATATCAGTTTCTTGCACAGTATGTAGTAACGTTTAACTTTGAGAGTATTAAAAGTACCAATGAGAGTTCAGTGAACAAATCAAAGCTCTGGAATAGGTCTGTCAAGGACCCGCACAGGGGTAGCAACCTGCCTGCACCACTGGGCAACACTATGTCCCTCTCAGGGAGACACACTGCACTGCAATATAATACATTTGCAAGTAGAGGAACCCTGACAAATCCAGCTTAGAGAGAAAGCAGGAGGATATATTTGCATCATGTATGTATGTGTGCCCTTATGAATTATTAGTATGCTTCCAACATGTCTATGACTCATCCATCTGCAGTCAATGAGATTGCACTAAGCATAACAAAAAGACTCCTAGAACAAAGCCCTCATCCTGGAACTTTAGGCAGTCATTTGTCTTGTTAGAGGTGGGCATTAAGTCATTTTATCAGCTTTTGATTAATGTGAGGAGTTTTTTAAGAGAAAAACAGTGTTTGAGAACTTGATGGAATATTTCAGGAATGAAGACAATAGCACATGCTGTGGTGGCCTCTATGCTATTCATTAATAGAAGACATGAACTTCCGCCAATATGAATTTACCAAGTTAGACCTGAATGAATGCTTGGACAAGCTGAAATGTACAGAAAGTGACAAGCCTCAAGGACAGATTTAGGTGTACATGAACAGCATGCTTAGTGTAGAGCCCTGCTAGAAGATGCAGAAACCAAGAATGCAGCCTTATCATAGGTGGAAAAATTGGAAGAAAACACCTAATTTATCTGAAAAGCTTGAAAATACAGAGAATTAAACTATGACCGAGATTGTAGAACGTGGGAAGAAGTTTATGCAGAATAATAAGAAACTGATTGTTTTCCAAGAAATCTACAAAGATGCAAATACCCAAGTGCATACAATAAGAAAATGACCAGAGGAAAAAGAAGAAACCATTCAAAAACAGCTACCATGGAAAAACATATTTATGAACTGGAGAAGAAAGGTGATGGGGACATCACTATACTGCCAATCATGGCTACTGTTACATTGTTCCGAGGTCAGATGCACTAGTGAGTATGTGGGACCAGTTACCAGGAATATCACTTCATGACTCTTGCCTACACTTTCTCCATCACTACCTCTGTCTCAGGCACACCTGAGGCAGTGCAAAATGATCTAGTAATACCACCTGGACCACTGCCTCCTCTTATGTCTCCTCACCCCCTTATGCTCTCCCAGAGCCTGCAGATGAGACTATGCAAACACCTCCTCTGTCAGCACCCCTCCCTATGCACTTCCACTGAATGGAATGTCTTAACCCACAGTGGTTTTCAACTCAGGATTAGCATCTGTGAAAATGAAACAGGCAATGAAGATGCCATTCAGAATGCTGGTGTCTGACTTGATTGCTTGGAAGCCTTATGAGATCAATGACACAATCTTCAATGAATTCTATTTTGAGCAAATTCATTTACTAAACATAGAGAAATTTGAGAAAATATTCAATGCAAGAGCCCAAAGTCTTGCTATTGATCATTTGCAAGCAATCAGTAGGTGACACAGAAAGGATCAAACAACGTGACATTACTGGAAGCAAATTGGGCCAAAATTGTTGCTATAATGTTAAGAAAAGCTGGAAAGACTGATGATGAGACATGTGAACTATTCATGTAGTTGAAAAAATTGACTGTTGTTTTTTGTAAAATCCATGATGAGATTCTTTCCAACTGAAAATAAGGTGAAAACACTGGCTCTATGAACAGGAAAGGATGTGCCTGGAGAACACAATCACACCTAGGTTTGGGGAAGGGTGATGTGGCAGTCCTCCACATTATGTGCCACTGTGATTATTCCATAATGGCCCTTGTTGGTTTCTTAATCAGTTGTAAATAGCATGGATGCATCTGCTATCAGATTTATTTGCTGAGATTGCTTTTAATTAATTAATTTTGTGTTTTAGCCATATCCATCAACTTTGTATTTTAAAGAATTGGAACACAGAAGGAATAAATCACATTATAAAGTCCCTTTGCCACCAAGTTCCAGAAAAGTACAAATAGAATACAAATGCAGTGGCATAAGGAAAGTCAACTCTGTTTCCAGTTTTATTTTGTTCTAGTTCTAGGGTATGGTGCCAAGCCCTGTGAGAGATACTCACTCTTATGAACACAAGGAGGTGATGTCCTAAATATGGAAGGCTTATTTGCGGTGCTGTGTTCTGAAACTAGTCAACTTTTTTTTTAAATGTAGGAGATGCCATCTTAATTTACAGGCTAATAAAAAATATTGAATTCACCTAGACAGAACATATTTGTCATAAATATTACAGATCCAAAGTCGCCTCCCAAAGGAAGACTGGGCAGGTGAACAGCAGATCACAGAATGTCAAAAAGTGTGCAGCTTGCATTGAAGCATCAGTTTTGTTGATAAATGTGAAGAAGTCAGTCTACAGTGCTTGGGAAAATAACTGGCCATCAAGCTGTGCTAACTTTTGATAACTTCCATTACAATTGCCAACACACAAAATTTCATCTTTCTCAAATATTTTTTAGCAATATTGTATTTCCATCAAACTCCCATCAGAAATACTAGGATGGAGAATTTGAGGTTAATTACACACACACACACACACACACACACACACACACACACACACACACATATTTGGACACTCTCAATGACTGCTTTTCTGTGTAATGATTTCTTTCCTTTCTCCACCTTTCCCTATCTGTCTTTTCCCCAGAAGCCTCAGTATTATACTGGGTTTCCTCCTGGAAACGTGGAAGAACCAGGACTTGTTCTCACTTGAGACTTTGGGAAAAGATTATAGTTATAAGCCTATCTGAGGACATTGCTTTTTTTCTAACACAAGCATGCAGCAAACTGGTCCTGACACATGAGTCTCACAGTGACCTCGAAGTGACAGAATTCTCCCATGAGTGCAAAGACTCTGAAAAGGGAGTGGCTGCATACAACCCTCCCCAGCTGCTGTCAGCCTGGGCAGGGTGATTTCCATCATCACATGACCTTTTGACTGACACACAAACTCACAAAAATGCTAATTCAAGATCCTGAAAACCTTGTAGACTCTCATGTATTTCCTGAAAATCAAAGGAGTACAGCTCACATTTGCTAAGGGCTCAGGCCTACTGGATAAAGGATCTTTCCTGAAAAAATGCAATGGTCAGTCCACCCAGCCATGTTTTAAGATAATAACAGTGGGGTGCAGAATGTTTGGCCTTGCTGCAGTCACACTTTTCCTTACTAAATAAGTACACTGGCTAAAATCCAGTTTGATGACCTTCTTCATCTGTGTCTGGCATTGGGGAGTGCATGAAGAAAAAATAAGCTTTACCTTTTAAGAAGATTAGACACACCCCTATCAGGAACAAAGAACAGTGTACAGCTTCCTTATTCTTTAACAACTAACACTTGCTTAGAGTCAATACTATACTACATAGTATTTTAATATCAGTAACAATACACTATGAAGTGCACTTCTAGTTACAAATTAACACAGTGATATACAGATGAATAAAGCTACCCAAAACAAAACCTAAATGAGCTAAAGGTTAAACACAAATTTATAATTAGCAAAATCAATTTTCAAATAGCAAAATAAATATATGCAGTTTATAGATTTGACTTTGAGCAAATATAATGTACCTGGGAAAGACAAAGTAGTTTTTTATCAATGTAATATCTGAAAACTTGAAATGAGACACTGATAACATCCTAAAATCCTAACAGGCTTTCTCCCCCTCTCAGTGTGACCTTAAATATTTAATCCTGTGAAACGGCGACAGAAGCAGATAGTACCGCTTCTTTAAAGGCAACATGGAGCAGCAAGCAGAGGGCAGGCTCCATGCTTGCTCCTGGCATAAGAGAAGGAAGAGCACTGCTCACTCGCACACCCTGCTGTCACACAGGAACTAACTGTGATAGCTTGAACCCCAGAATAAAACCCAAAGAAGCAAGAAATTAAACTTTGGGGAGCAAAGGCTTTATTTTAGGCCAGGCTTCACGATGCAATCTCTGGGAGCCAATTTGGAGACTGTGCACCTTACAGCCAAAAGGTTGGGTTTTAAAGCTGAAAAGCACAGGAATGTTGCGAACTTTGACCCAGTTTGATAACTTCCTTCTAGTTAAATGTTTCTTAAGGACAGCACATTGTATTGCAGATAGGCTGAAGGGGGTGGGGGGAATGACAAGAAACTGAAACTTAAAGCTTTTATGGGAAATGGAGACTTAACCTAAGAATGGGGAGGGGAGGGGGATTTACAAGGAGCTGAAAATTAAGTCTTTACTGGAGACTGAAGTTTAATCTCTATTGAAATGGTGCATACAGAACAGGAAAGGGGCACATTGGTTAGAACTAGGTTACAACACTAACAAGAGGAGCAAAAGGCACAGCATGGAGCCCTGCTCTGGCTGCCCCAGCCCCAGCTCCAGCTGGGCAGGTGACTGGCAATCCAGTGCTGAGGCAGAACTGCTTTTTAAAACAGCTCAGCATATTTCAGCCTTCCCTGCCAGACACCTTATCTTCATCTGCCAGGTCTAATACAAGACAAACTTTATGAACAATTCAAAAGAGAAAACTTTTTCATGGTCCCCAGAAAATAACAACTTCACATTAGTAACCACTAAACATTAATAATGTAATGCTCCAATACCATGCATACAGATCAACATAACTGAGAACAGCTATTTTACACTTATCTCCACTTTCTTTAAAGCCCCAAAGTAAAATTTATATTAATTTCAGAAACTACTTCTAGTGCACCACTAGTTGATGAAAAGTATTTTGTGTTGCATGGAATGAAGCTGGAAGGCAAACCCATTACAATAAGTGACCATAAAGAATTTCTGTATCAGGATGCACAATAAATCTTTTAAAACCCTAAAACCATTCTTCCTTAAAAGAAAATAAGTGTACATTTCTCCCAGAATTGTTCAGACTCAATCATGGGTCAATTCTGTCCTTTTAAATGCAACAGTTAACATTCTGAAATATATAATGTGAACTCCCTTACTATTTTGAATTTCATGACTGTTTTTCATAAAATTCCAGTTGGCACTGTCCTATGCCTAAATAAGAAAAGGAATCAAATAAAATGCTAGTGCTTCATTTGGTACTTAAGACCCTAGTAATACAATATTTGCATAGGAAGCTTATGCTTTGGTGCTTACAACTCCAGGTAAACCAAAACTGCTTCACATGTAGTAGTGTGAGAGTTGACCCCCCTGCTATAACCCCCTCCCCGAGTTATAAAAAGCAGCAAAGAATGTTTCACTCCCTAACTCCCCAGAGCGGGGAATGAAAGGGTTAACTCCCTAGCTCCCCAGAGCGGGGAATAAAAGGGTTAACTCCCTAACTCCCCAGAGCGGGGAATAAAAGGGTTAACTCCCTAACTCCCCAGAGCTATCAGAGCAGAGCAGAAAGAAATGCCTAACTCCCCAGAGCTATCAGAGCAGAGAAAAAAAAAAAAAAAAAGAAAGAATGCACCTGCAAGGTTGTTCTGTCTCAACGAGATAAGTAAGACAAGTAACTGTTCTGTTCTGGGCACATAGTGACTGGGCTAGGACCCCCAGTCTCCATGGTTACTCAACCCCAAACCCCTCCAATCAACTTCTGCCAAGTCCTATCCTGCTCAAAATTAACCAATGCAATCTGCTTCTGTAAACTCGCTTGCCTCCCGTTTGCGCCCTTAAAAACCCTACACAATTCCCCCTCGGGGCCCTCCGCACTTGTTTGCCTGGGGGACCCCATGCGCATGGAAATAAACTTTTTTTCCCTCACCAAGAGTTGAGTCCTTGGGGTCTCTTTCCCTGCGGCGTCGGCCCTAACATCTTGGAGGCCCTAGCGAGATAGCACGTCTCACCGGAGGTGACCTCAATGGCTCTGTGGTGGGTGAGTACGACCGGTCGCTTCTTATTTTTACTCTGAGGATCAATCTACCGGTATTTTACGCCCCGAGCCAACCGGGCAATTTTTGTTACCTGTTTTTGTTATCTGTTCTCTGTTCTCTGGTGACTGGGGGATGCCCCACACGGTTTTCCGTGACTCACCGTCTGCGATAGGATTTTCCTATCAGTTTGGGGAATTTCATTCCCAATCTGTGGTCCGTCTGGGCCAATCTGGGGCCCAATCTGTGGTCCGTCTGGGCCAATCTGGGGAATTTCATTCCCAATCTGTGGTCCTTCTGGGCCAATCTGGGGAATTTCATTCCCAATCTGTGGTCCTTCTGGGCCAATCTGGGGAATTTCATTCCCAATCTGTGGTCCGTCTGGGCCAATCTGGGGAATTTCATTCCCAATCTGTGGTCCGTCCGGGCCAATCTGGAGGCACCCCCTAAGGTGACTCATCTGATGTAAAACTCATGCGTGAGAGTGAGGTGGCCGGCCTGTTTGTCCTGTGTGTTGTGACTGTTGTAAACGGTTATTTGTTGTGTCGCATGTACGCTAACCACTCTTTGTCTTCAGAACATCATGGGCCAGACGACATCGTCCCCATTGTCCCTCAGCCTCGACCATTGGTCAGAGGTTCGAGAGAGGGCTCACAATCTCTCCTTACAGGTTAAAAAAGTAAATGACAGACTTTCTGCTCGTCTGAGTGGCCCACATTCTCCGTGGGTTGGCCACCGGAGGGGACTTTCCACCTTCCCCTCATCTTAACAGTTAAGAACATCATCTTCTGCCCTGGACGAGAGGGCCACCCCGACCGGATCGCCTACATCTTGGTATGACAAGACCTCAGGGAGGAGCCCCCACCGTGGGTAAAACCCTTCCTTCCTCCGCCCTCTCCTTGATTGCCTGTTTAAACTTGTTACTAACTTAGGGGCTTGTTGCCCATTTCTGTTGTAGGATCCATATGGTTTATTAAATTAAAGGTTCATGATAAAAAATTTATTTCCTTTAGCTGACCAAACTATACAAGAAGCTCCCTTTGTTTGTGTCTTTAATGTTGTGGCGCCTTGTTTAATATGTAAGACTTCAATTGATTGCTTGCAACCTCAACATGCCTTTTAAAAGGAGTATTTTTTTCTCTCTGGTAAAAATATAAACATGTACACATATATATATATATCTATGGTTGTTAAGAGTCATGTCAACTTTGCCAAGTAAAAACCAGGCGGTACTATATTTGAGCCAGTTAAAAGGTTACAGTTTTGTTTTTAAAATACAGCATTTTTATGTGGTAAAAAGACATAAAATAAGTATGTTTTGGACTACTAAAAGGTAACTTCAAGGGTTTTGTTGAGAGTTTTGATGTTGTCTGAGAAATGAGAAAAAAGATAATTGACTGGTAATAGTAAAAAGAGGGACAAAGAGAGTGGTCTTCAAGTAAAGGTGTCTGGCTATGCCAGAATGTGGAAAAAGATCAAAGCTTAGTTTGAGAAGTATTATTGTAAGTTGTAAAAGGCTCAAGAGGATGTAAATTTTATTTGTCTTGGTTTATAGTACTACAAATAACAGGTTTGACAAGAAGTAAATGTGTTCAAAATTTGACAGTATTAGATCAGTTTTGGTAAAAGTATACATAAGATTGTACTTTGCTGCAAAATGTTTTCATTAAAATGAGATTATAGGTGATACTAAAAATAAGATACAAATTCTTGCATGTGCTGTAAACATCTGGGAGATTATGCAGCACAATTTTGTTACCTGTGAAAAAGCCCTTTTTGTTAAGAATATAATTTTAGTAAAATGATGGCCTGTCACGTGACACCCTTGGACAAGAAACAGTGTGCCATCCAGATGAAGCCGGCTCTCTGATCCGGAATGCCAAAACCATGTTCTCCTTTTGTGCCACCCTGACTGGACATCCAGAGGTAAGGAGGTTTCCCAGTATCGCCAGTTGTTCTTTTTGTAACTCAGTCGGCCCCACATGTTAGACAAAAATTAGGTTTGAGAGGTTTAAAAAAAATGCCCCTCAGCCAGTTAATAGAGATAACACAAAAAGGTCTTTGAGAACTAAAAAAAAATTTACAAAAAGATAGCCAAGGTGTTATGAAAAAAAAAAAAACTTTTAAAAACAGACGAGAGTTTCTGGGGACAATTGGATACTGTAGGCTAAATTTTACTAAAATGCTTACCTCTATATGACTCCCATAAGGGAGAAACTCAAAATTCACTGAACTGGACTGATAAATGTAAACAGGCCTTCCAACAGCTCAAGCGGGCCTTGACAGAGGCCCCAGCCCTGGGACTCCCTGACGTTACCAAGCCTTTCATCTTGTTCATAGATAAACTCAGGGACATTGCCAAAGGAGTCCTAACTCAGGACATTGGCCCTTAAAAGAGGCCTATAGCCTACCTCTCCAAAAGACTTAATCCAGTAACAGGAGTATGGACCCCTGCCTAAAAATACTAGCTACTGTGACAATGCTACTTAAGGAGACAAAAAAACTCGCTTTAGGCAAGTGATTTCTGTGGTAACCTCTCACTGTTTAGAGACTCTTATCAAAACCCCTCCTAAAAAAAGGCTCTCCAATGCCAGAATTCTACTGTCAAGCCCTGCTTCTAGACCCAGAGTCAGTGATATTCAAGACTTCTTCAGCTTTAAACCCAGCCACCCTTATGCCTGATGATGACCCGGAGGAACAAAGGACACCTCTCTCCATGAGTGCGCTGACATCCTCAAACTGCAGCGGAACCTACAGGCTGATCTTACTGACCAGCTTTTGGAAAATGCCGACAACTGTTCAATGGAAGCAGCTTCATTCAGAACGGCAGAGACAGATGAGTGGCCGGGACAGCAGTGACCACCAAAAAGGAGGTACTCTGGGTTAAGCGGGTAGAGCCTGGCACTTCTGCCCAAAAGGCGAAGCTTGTTGCTTTGACTAAGAGGCTAAAACTAGCCACAAAAAAGAGGGTAAAACATTTTTCTTACTGTAGATATGCCTTTGCTACTGTACATATACGTGGAGCCGTCTATCAAGAGTGAGGTTTCTTAACCTCAGTTGGGACTAAGATTAAAAATGCTCCACAGATTCTAGACTTGCTGACAGCTGTCTGACTGCCTCAATGGGTTGCTATTCATTACAAGGCTCACCAGACAAGAGATGACACTGTCACCTTAGAAAACAGTTTAACAGATCAAGCCACTTAAAAAATAGCAACCACATCAGAGGGGTCAACCAAGAAAATAACTGCTCTGATACTAGTCCTCTGACCTTGTCAGAACCAGTCTACATAAAAAAAGACCTACAGTTGGCATCTCAACTTAAAATAAAGTCTCCCACCCCAAGGGGCTAATACCAGTTACCTGATATACAAGTACGGTTACTGGAGACACTAGGACAGGAGCTGTTATACCGGGCTCGCCAGACTACTCGTTTAAAAAAAACTAAACTTGTGGATTTGTCCAGAACTCAGTATTTTATTCCAAAACTCTACAAACTGACCACCTCTTCGAGCTCCAGATGCCCACAATGCTTGTTAGTCAACTCAGCCAAGAGCTCTGCGTTGAAGACCACCTGACATCAAGAAATTGTTCCAGGAGAACATTAAAAAATAGACTTCATGGACATGGTAAAACTTAATTTACAGGGACACTGCTATCTCTTGGTATTAATAAACATTTTTACTGGCTGGATAGAGACTTTCCCTACTAAGTCTGAGTCAGCCTTAGTGGTAGTTAAAAGGCTATCGCATGAGATCATACCTTAATTTGGCCTCCCACTATCAATGGGGTCCGATAATGGCCTGGCTTTCATAGCCCGAGTCACCCAAAAGTTAGCCCAGGCATTAAAGATTAATTAAAACTCCACTGTGCCTATCAGCCACAAAGCTCAGCACAAATAAAGCGTATGAACCAAAGTCTCAAGGACATTTTAGCTAAGCTGTTTTCAAAAACTGGTGATAATTGGATGAGCCTTCTTCCCTTTGCACTGTTAAGAGCTAGATATACCCCATATGTTTCTAAAATTTCCCCCTTTAAAACCATGTTTGGGAGGCCCCCGCCATTGGTTCCAAGATTGTCAGAAGACAAATTAGCTAAAATTACTAATTGAGATCTTAAGTCCCTACAGACACTCCAACCTGTGTTGGCCTAGATCCACCAGCTGTTTAGACAAAAACACTTGGACCTGCCTTCAGAGACCAAGGCCTCAGGGACTCCAGTCTTGGTTCGATGTCACCACCATGACTCCCTCAAATCCTGCTGGGAAGAACCTTTCACCGTGATGCTCAGTACCCCCACTGCCATCAAGGTAACAGAAAAAACTGCGCGGATTCACTACACTCATGCAAAGCCACTGAAAACAGCGGACAACGAGGGACATACTCAGTGGACTACACAACAGACTGGTAACCCTTAAAGTTAAAAATTGACTAAAACATAGTTAGATTATGCTGGTTATAAACTGTTTTAGCTTGCTTGTTTTGATTTTAATAACATTGATGCCGACCTTACACGGCGGCTTTGGTCCCCCTGTAAGCAAAAATTATTATTAAAGATCTTTTGTTTTTAAAAAAGGGGGTCTCTGCGCTGCACTTAGAAAAAAATGTTGTTTTTACACTGATCATACTGAGATTGTAAAAGATACAATAAAAAAGTTAAGAAAAAAAAATCAGATCTCAAGAGCCCCCTTCAAGTAAAGCCAAAATGTTCTCTTTCCGGGAATCAATCCTGCCCTATATTCTCCCTTTATTGGGACCCCTGGCCAGATTCATTATAGCCCCTTGCCTCATTAACCGAGTAACCCAGTTTGTGAGGGCCCAGATTTCTCAAGTAAAAGTTATGGTGCTACGTCAACAATATGATCCCTTACCCATACAGGACCTTTAAGATAAAAAGTCATCGAAAAAAAAAAAGGGGGGAATGTGAGAGTTGACCCCCCTGCTATAACCCCCTCCCCGAGTTATAAAAAGCAGCAAAGAATGTTTCACTCCCTAACTCCCCAGAGCGGGGAATGAAAGGGTTAACTCCCTAGCTCCCCAGAGCGGGGAATAAAAGGGTTAACTCCCTAACTCCCCAGAGCGGGGAATAAAAGGGTTAACTCCCTAACTCCCCAGAGCTATCAGAGCAGAGCAGAAAGAAATGCCTAACTCCCCAGAGCTATCAGAGCAGAGAAAAAAAAAAAAAAAAAAAAAAAAGAAAGAATGCACCTGCAAGGTTGTTCTGTCTCAACGAGATAAGTAAGACAAGTAACTGTTCTGTTCTGGGCACATAGTGACTGGGCTAGGACCCCCAGTCTCCATGGTTACTCAACCCCAAACCCCTCCAATCAACTTCTGCCAAGTCCTATCCTGCTCAAAATTAACCAATGCAATCTGCTTCTGTAAACTCGCTTGCCTCCCGTTTGCGCCCTTAAAAACCCTACACAATTCCCCCTCGGGGCCCTCCGCACTTGTTTGCCTGGGGGACCCCATGCGCATGGAAATAAACTTTTTTTCCCTCACCAAGAGTTGAGTCCTTGGGGTCTCTTTCCCTGCGGCGTCGGCCCTAACAGTAGCTAGTCATAGGGTGCCACACAAATGGGGGTTGTGCATTCAAAACTCTTTGCATGAAGTCCTCCGGTACCTGCTTACTCTAGGCAACAAAAAGCCTCTCTTGACACAGGATGGTCTTTGTCACCATCCTCTCGTTCCCCTAATTCAAAACAGTCTGTTGAGCAATCCTGTCTGGAGATGCAGATGCCCAGAAAGTCTTTTTATGATACAGATCACTGTGCAGGTCACCTCATTTTGAAGCAGCGTCATCTAGCAGTGTCACTTGAAATCTCCAGGTATCCATCCTCCTGGACATCAGTGGCTGTCTTCTTATTGTATCCTGGGAAAATTTTGACTTCCCACTGGTATCTCTGCAACTAGCACCAGGGTGTCTGTCACCTCCAATTCAATCAGGTACAGACTGTAATGATGCCTGCTCTCATCTTCATACTATACATTGTCGTCATCATAATCCATGTGCACTACTTCAAAATCAGTCTTGACCCTCTGCTAGGAAAGTATGCCTACAACTCCTTTATGCTTTGTGTCCCTCAGGTTAGCTCCATTGATTGCCAGGATGGCATCCTCAACATGCAGGCCTCCACATCTGTGAGCAGGTTGCAAGGGTGGATCTCAGAAATGAGGACTGGAGCACCATGCTCTTTCGAATCTGTAATTGAAATGCTGAGGCCTTCGTGGTTTTCCTTAAGAAGAACTTTTCTAATGTGACCAAATTTCTGGCTTTTCTTTAAAGAATATTGACTGTAGCCCAGAAGGGCCTGCATGGGTTGTTTCAGGTTATTGATTCTCCTACAGGTTCCTTTGACAGTCTTGCGCCAGTACAAATGGATCTCAGCTTCCAACTGGTGCTGAAGCCTGTCATGTGTAGGGCCCTTCATACCTCATCCTAGGAACTGTATCTGCTGGACTATGCCAGCAACTTGTCCAGGTATGGGGCAGCCAACCTGATGCCTAACACCTTGGCCTGGAGGACAGTTTTGTGTCTACACAGAGCCTCATTCTCTTTTCACAACAGTTTCACTTCAGCTTCAAGCTGGGCCTCTTTCACTTCCTCTTTATTGTTTGCTTCAAGCCGTCTTTCCAATTTCACCTTGATGGTACTGAACTTAACATTGGGTCCAGTTTTTGCATGAAGCTGCAACTTGGATGGAGTGCAACTGCAAGAACTGGTCATTCGCCTTTTTTTCTAGCACGATCTTCTCTGCCTGGGTCTCTGTCAGTTCAGGTCTTAGGCCCACCAATTGCATCTCTAGCTTGTGGTTGATCTGCTACATGGTCTGTGCTTTGTGGCATAGCTATGTGAAGCAGGATCTCAGGCTCATCATCTTCTGTCTCCTTGCAAAGATGATGTCTGCCTGGTCTGGGTTGATCTTGCCCAGCAGTAGGTCCATGTCCACAAATGCCTGGTTGAACACCTTCTCCAGCACCATCAGCCACTGAAACATCAATACCCCACCCAGGGAGATGGACACATTGCCCCCTACCACTGCACCATCCTCTCCAGTGGTTTCTGACAGGGGCAACTTGCCAATATGGTGACAACTCTGCCACTCAGATGGTGCTGACACTGCCTCTGCCTGCCCACACATCTGAGACTGCTATAGGCTTGCAGGGCTCCACATGCCATCCAAATCTGCTTCCCTAGTCCACTTTTTAAACATTCAAATATATTTATTAGTTAACACTAAAATTAATATCTCAGTGATCAGTAGTAGGATTTCCAAGCACCATTATGAGGCCATCCTGAGAAAAGAAATTGGTGCCTTGCTAGTCAATGACTGAGTTGCAGTTAGGTACTCAATTAGAGCAGTGCAGAATATTAAGAGGCAACTAGCTAAGGAAGAGTTTAATGTGGCATGGAGAGAGTCACCACAACAATGTCTGTGCTGACTCTCTGAGGACAAATGGTGGGATTTGAGCTTAAATGTACTCTGATGGGGAGAAGGTATTGGCCAGCTGGCATAGATTGCTCAGTATGATGAGGCTAAAGGGAAAAGGGTCATTTTTGGAACTTGCGGGCTTTGGAAAGGGTGGTGGGGAAGAAGAAACCATAAGCATTTTTGGGAAGAAGGAGCTAGGCACTGTTATGACTCAGCATTGCACTGTCGTCATGATGAGTGTGCAAGTATTAGGCGGGGGATCTATCAGGCAAGGAGAAGGTAATAATAGTAGCTCTGTCAACCAGTATGAGAGACTGAACCTTCTATCAGAGCAAGTTAGGCACCTAGCCTTATTCTCCTCTGACAGTTGCAGGGTTTGTTGCTTCTGTTTATCTTTATAAATTGGAAAATATCAATAGATTTGGCATTCTGCACCAAAACTGAATTGTTTTTCCATACCAGGTTACATATGAATACTTATAATTAACTTATTTAAAAGTATGAATATCAGGATGAAGTTTATATGTAACAGGACTACACAGTCAACTAAACCAATATTATTTTCCCTGCCTCTCTGGCAAGGGACTTAATTCAATCTAAAGTTAAAAAAAAGAAATTGGAGAGGACTAACTGGTACCAAGAGTCTAAGGGGAACTTGCTGCCTGTCTCTGATCTCTGTTCCTTGGTCATTACAGTGCAATCAATTCTTTCCAGTTCAGATGTAACACTGGGATCATCAATTCTCCCAAGATGATCATTACAAAGTTTCTCAACAGCACCTTGTCACAGAAGTTAGATAACCCTCCCAGAAATAGGGTTGCTCACAATCCTCTGACACTTGTCCTTGGCCATATGCTCAGTGGGTGGAATGCTTGGCTCTTTTTCCCCTGGATTCTGCCAGTAGATTTGGCAGGCAAAACTCCATGCTAATGGTCAACATCCTGGTCATGGCCAATGGCTGCTTCATGGGCTTCTGATGATTCTGGGATGCTTGAGTACAGGCATCTTGTGAGCTCTGCACAGGGTCTATGCCCATGTACATTGGGGAGGTGTCTTCTACACCCTGTAGGGCAACTTTAGCACCCTCCACCAGCTGGGCATCATCATCATCAGGATTCTGATGCTTCAGATCTTTGGCCTGCAATTAACATTGTGGACTGAAGAGTACTGGCCTCTCCTACTAGCCTTCACCATCATCCCAGCCTTCTTAGGAAGTGTAGTGCTCCTTTTCTGCCTGAAAGTCCTAGATTCTTCCTGATTAACAGAAAGGAGGAGAAGGTGTTATGAAGATTTTGCAGTGATTATGCGGCTCCCACGATGTGTCCTAGAACATCCCGGAGATGAAGAATGAGAAATGAGATAGGAGGAGGAAGTCACCTTGCAGGAGCTCTTCAGATCCCAGAGATACCAGCAGGCCATCATCAATGTCACCATGCTGTAGGTCTCCCAGCAGCTCTTTGGGAATCAATGCTGCGTTCTATTATTCAACAAGAATCTTCAACAATGCAGGCATCCAGGGGCCAATCTATGCTAACATTGGAGCAGGGATGGTAAACACCATCTTAACTGTGTTTCTGGTGTACAGAGTGGTAAGGGGGAACCTGCATATGATCAGCTTCAGCAGCTTGGCTGTTTGTTCCATCACCATGACAATCTCTCTGTTACTGAAGGACACACACAGTTTCATGAGCTACATCTGCATCATGGCAGTCTTGACATACATGGCCTTCCATGAGGTCAGACTAGGACCCATCTTCTGGTTCACTGTGGCCACCCTCTTCAGCCACGGATCCCTGTCTGGTAGCCATGTCCATGACTGGTTATTCTAACTGGACCACCAA
Organism: Cavia porcellus; assembly: GCF_034190915.1. NCBI lineage: Eukaryota > Metazoa > Chordata > Mammalia > Rodentia > Caviidae > Cavia > Cavia porcellus. The sequence continues at coordinate 7,879,200 of NW_026947520.1, read as the reverse complement.
CTTTGTAGTTGGACTGCTTTACCCTTTGGCTGAAGACTCTGAATCCCTACATTTTTATCACCTTCACCATCTTCCTTATTATCTGCCTGCTGTTCACCTTCTTCAAAGTTCCAGAGACCCAAGGCAGAACGTTTGAAGACATAACCTGGGTCTATGAAGAGTTTGCTAGTGAGGCGCAAGGGCCTGGAAAGAGCACAGCTTTGGAACTGAGCAGCCTAAAGGCTGACTAGGAGTGAGCCATGGATGTCTAGGACATCTACACAGATAGTGATCTCCCACCTGGGGGAGTCCTCACCTGAGGAACCCAAGGCTGACTGTGCCAGTGCTGCTGTCCATGCCTGTGTTACCCTCCACAAACCCTCGGCTTGGCAGTGCCTGGGCTTCTTGAGAACTTCACTTTTTGGACCTTATCCTGTGAGAGCTAGGTGGCAACAGTTCACTCCAGGCTACACATCCTCTCTTCTGCACTGAGTTCAGTTCTTCTTTGGCTCAAGGGAGAGATCTGTGGATTGCTCCTCATCTTACAGCTGTTGCAGCAAACTCCACTTGGGTTGTACTCATTTTATTTTCTGGTTTTATGCATAAATATCTATTTTTAAGTGAAAAATTTACCAAATAGTGAAGATGTAAGGAAATAGAGGTGAGAGAAATGTGTTTTAAGAAAGGTTATTTGGGCAAAGCAGATTTGATAGTGTGGTTAAGGTGCAAGAAGGTGTAGTATTACTTGATATCTGAGGTTGTTACTAAGATGGGCAGTGTAATTAAAGTGGGCTTATGGATTTTGATTTCAGATGGAGTCTAGAGAAGGGAGATTGTGGAAAGCTATCTCATCCCCCATCATAGACTCACTTGTGTAGACCTCACATCACACCCTAATGGGAGAGCCCTCCTGTGAGAACCAAAAATATTGGCTTTCAGTAGAGATTTGGTGTTCCTCCATTTTAAGATATTTTGTTTTTTATTTTAACGTGTAGCTTTAATGGAGTTCAGAGGAGGACCCTCATCAGTAATTCTGAATTTGTAACCTCATCTCTGGGAAAGGATTTTTCCTGACCCACCACTCTGTGCTATAAATGTGCTGTCACTGTAGTGTCATAGCTTGCTTGTCCACATCTGCTACCACATCAGAGTACTGTTGTACTATGTTACTGTGATGCTATTAGGTGACCTTAGGGACCTGAATCTTCTTTTGGATATATTGGAGACAATAGGGGTAAATAACAGTGGAGACCAGAAGTGTGTGTGCACCATCACTTTGCTTGTATGAAAGTATTTCACAGCTCACTTACTTCCTGTGTTGCTGTTGTCTTCTTTTGGATAGAATTTATTAAATCCTGTCCCTGTTTGTAGACACAATAGTGCCTCTGCTAGGTGGCATTTACTCCCAGAAATTCTGAGTTAGGCTTATCTATTGTCTTTCCCTGCAGGAGGGAGCAGGACAGCCACTTTCCTGCATCCTGAGGCCAAGCAAGAAGAGGAGTAAAGAGAAGAAAGCCTGAGGTCAGCTGGGTGACTCTGAGGTGTTTTAAGGAGAGGATGTGGTAAACTTTCAGGGAACAAGAGCAAATGAAGACTTGCTTCTAATTGGAGTGGTTCAGAAACTGAGCGGGGGCATGGCTGCTATCTCAAGCCACCACATTTCCACAGTCATCTCAGTTCCCTGCTCTCTTCTCTCCCTCTCCCATGCACACGTTATTCCATCCCCCCCCCCCTGGTACTTACACATTTCAGACCTTTGAGTAGACAGTGGTGTTCCAATTCTTGGTTCACTACATTTCCTTCCTTAATGTGATTCCATCCTGAATATCCTACAATGTGAAATCCAGGAACAGAACAAATGCTACTGTCCAAATGCACAAAGCTGTCTCCACATTCGTGATGATGCCCATAGAAAAGGAAAGTGTGATACATAGACAAGAAAAAATATTCCCACATAATTCTGCCTAATCAGAAAGGCTATCCAGGAGTATGTGAAGACTGTGCTTTTCTATGAAGGTACCTGTGCATAATTGTTTCCTTTAATAAATGTCAGTTTTTCTCCACTGTTTTGTGAGGTTTATCAAATGACAACTGTCAGATATGAAAGGAAATTAGATATCCTTGGATTTTAAGTATCCAAAGACCCCAAAATTTGCTTTGGTCTGAAAAGATAAATTGTGTCTCTGTTGAGATCTGGGTAAATTCCTTTTCTAGCCTAATGTTTTCTATCACTTTTCACAGAAAGAGAAACCTATGGAAAACAACAATAAATAATCTATTTACTGATTGGTGTAATCTAAGTCAATCAGGGTGTTAACTTTTATTCCTGGATTAAGGAATAGTCAGGGGCTAAGGGGCACAAAGTGAGTACATGTAATGATTTAACTAATGCTAGCTTCCTCAAGTACATAGCGTACACTAAGTTGGTGGTAAATACACAGCCATCAGTTATGCAGGTGTCCTTTATCATCCCTAGTTACATAAAATAGTTTGTGTTTAGATGTCCCACAAGTGTTTCAAGTAGTCATGGTGAGGCAGTGTTTTTGGAGATGACTGAATCTAGAGTTCATGATTGTTTCATTGTCTGGTGCTGGGATTAGGGGTGTGAGCACTACACTTACCCTAGGGTGAGTACTCTACATATTGTCTTTCTTTTGCTGCCTTCCACCACCATGAACAGTTGGCCCTCTGCCACATTACCCTGCCTTGCAGCCAACTGATTAAGGACTGAAATCTCTATAAGTTGTGAGCTAAACAAACGTTAGTTGATCTTTGGGTATTTTGACCCAGCAATGAGACAAAAGATATCAAGCCACTCTCTCTATAGTAGCATCTGCACCTTTAGCTAAATTTGTGCTTTCATAATCAAGTGGATTCTCTGTTTACTTAAGTATAGAAAGAATCATGAAACACAACTATATTAAGCAAAAGCTCCAATAAAAACTATTTATAGCAAAAACAATTATGGAAAACTTAGTAGGTTTTCCTCAATTTACAATTGAATTATTGTCTTGTGATTAGGCCATTAATTGAATTTTTCACTAAAACAAGTGTGTACAGTACATATTTCTATGTTCTGAACAAAGAAACTGTCAAAGGAAACCCCAACTTAATGACTTTGCTTTTATTTATATAACTGTGACATCAAGAACTGTAATATATAGTATTTTTGATTTTTCAAAAATTTATTTTAGAACAATAAATCAAAACAAAAACAAGAACAAAACAATGAGAATATGGGATTTCAAAATAAGACAGAAAGAAATCCCTCATAGTTGCTATATTGCATATTGCTATCTGCTAAATAGATGCTCAGACTACTGGATTTTGGCCTACAAAGTCATTCAAACATTATGAGCATTAAATTCATTTTCTAAATTCAGTTGGCATCATATTAATCTGTGTTCCTTCCAATCAGTCAGTTGATTATGGGGTGGGGCTAATGAGGGACACTCTTCTTGCCTACCAGCCCATGCATCAGCTGGCTTATGGAAGGGAACAGGTTGATTTATTGGTTATCCTCCTGGCCCACACCTGCCCCTGGCTCACACAAGGGCATGGTTTGACTCCAGGTTTCTCCTTCTGGTCCAAAACTGGTGCTGTTTCATGGGAGGTGCAGATTAGCTTCTTAGTTCTCCTCCTGGCCCATGATTTTTACTGGATTACAAGTAGGGGTGGGATGGCTAATTTTCCCCTCTCAGCCAATATGGTTGCTGCTAGTTCAGGAGGACATGAATTGGCTTCTTAGTTCTCCTCTCAGCTCATGGTGCCACTAGCTCACAGGATGGCATGAGTTGGCTTATTGGTTCTCTTCTTAGCCCACAACTCTCCAGAAATGTAATGTAAAACAACATTACTATACAACACTATTGTACTGTAGTACAATAAGCAAAAATTACCATACTGCATAAATGATAAATTATGTAAAGAATACACTGAAGTTCTATAAAGAAGGTATACTGAACTGTATTTTTTAAAAATAGAGTCATAAATCTAAGTGGCAGGTCATAAGTCTGAATGCCATGCCTCAGTCATAGGTCTGAATTATTATTAAATGACTAGATCATTAAGGATTATCTGTGGTGGACACTATAGTTGGTAGATGTTTGAAGAGAAATCGGTTACTTAGGTATTCTCCAGGGAATTCCCAATGATACTTATTAATTTAAAAGTAGAAAATACAACCTGATCTTCCAGTGAACCAGTGGCAATCATGTACCAGGAAGAGAACCAGGAAGTCAACCCACCCTTCCTGTGAGCCAGTCAATGTGTGGGCTGACACAACAACAGTTGCCTCACCAAGGCAACCAACCAATTCAGAGGAAAACACGCTGGGATAACAGTAACAGAGGTACAAAAGCAATTTTTTTTGTCTTTTTCATTTTTATCGGTACCGGGGATCGAACTCACGACCGCCTGCTTGCAAGGCAGGTGCTTATGCCGCTGAGCTAAACCCCAGCCCCTACAAAAGCAATTTAATGGTTGCATTGGTTGATTGTCTTTGCAGGCTAGAGGCTGGTAGTATGGGCATCTGTTTAGAGGATAACAATATGCAATAGAAACTATGGGGATTTATTTCTGTTTTGTTTTTGAAATTCAATATTGTTCTCACTATTTTGTTCCATTTGATTATTTTGTTTTATTCCCTTAAAAAAGGAGAAAATAGTAACTGTATTGCAGTTAACTCCATTAAATACCACCAATAAATAATATTTCAATAATGATAGCATCAGAAATAGAATGCAATGAGATTGTGTATGTCTTCATACAGGATGTGAGGGAGGACATTTTATCTCTGGGTTGTCCTTGGCAAAGTGTATAACCTGTTGTGATAAGAGGAAACTGGGTAACTAAAGGAGACACTCTATTAAAGGTAAATAAAGACCAAGAAAAGTTAGACTGGAGGAGGCTGAGCAGCAAGGCAAGTAAAGATAATGTATTTGATTATGGGATACAAAAGAATCATTGATGATCAAAGAGATTACATTCAAATGAATCTGTCCATGTAGTGGTATTGTATAAACATCATTTCTTTAATTGTTTTGTCATAAGTACAGTTAGAAGCCAGGCGTATGGTTTACAGGAAATTTAGACTAGTTTTGCAAGATTTGCCTAAAAATTATTTCAAATTACAATAAAACTAATATGTACAGTTTAAGATTAAACTGATATGTAAAGTTTTTTGTGTAGGCACTATAATTGGATACCTGGACATATTTTTGACCCTGGTGATAATCTGTACCTTTTAATTGATTAGTAACATGACTTTAATATGCTGATTGAGGTGAAGTTTGACTTCAGTCTATCATGAAACTAGCTTTTAGTACACTCAGGTCTGTTAGTTTTTCCTGTTGTCTTCTACTTTAATTAATAGTTTAATAGTTGTATAAAACTATACATAAATATTAAACTATAGATTAATAGTTGTATTCACTGGCACTTTTTGCCCATAGTATTCATGCAAGGGTGGGCCAAATCAAGCCAGGTTTTTGAAATACAATTTTAATGGAATTTCTTGTGCGTTTTCAGATTGCCACTTGTGCTTTCATGTTTCAGTGGCAGAGCTGAAGTGGAGCAGTTTGAAAGGTAGTTTTAGTCTGGAAAGCTGGATAAATCTGTCTGATATTTCATGGAATATACTCACCAATTTCTGTCCAAAGCTACACAAACCTCTCTGTTTAATGCCCCAAAGCTTTCCTATTTATTCCCAGTATTCTGCCCTAGTCACAAATTTCTGTCTCTGTGGTGAGAGGGGTGCTGCCTATCAATGTCAGAGCCAGATGATGTAAAGAACAGAAACATTGTGCTTGCAGTGGCTCTGAGGAGTGGACCCCTCTGTGTTGCCTCATTGGCTCTCAGTCACAACCTTGGCTTCCACTGCTTGATCACTGTCCATTTACCAGAACCTTAAAGGCTGTGTGTGGCATCTTGAGTGTCCTCCCATTGGGTGGATATGACTCATTTTGGAAGGAAGAAAACAGGTTCAGAGGGGCCAGGTAGCTAGCCTGAGTCCTGTGACTCTCTCGTCAGTGAAAGTGTCAGGACCAGGTCTGCACCAAGGCCTTCTGGGTCTCCATTCCCATGCTTTGGAAGCTCCAGATTCCTCTCCAGGGTGTTTCTATGTGTGTCCATTGGTTCTGGGCAGCAGAATTACCAGAGTCTCCTAGCCAATACCACCAGGCCTGCATCATCTGACAATGCCAGCATGTGTCTCTAAAGAAAAAAGTCATTAGGTATTTCTACATATGGTTTGATTTATTTCACTTATGAGTGTGGTCTCAAGCTGTGACCACTTATTTATAAATATCTCAATATGATCATTCCTTATAGCTGAGTAATACTCCATTGTATAAAAATACCACAACTTTTTTATCCATTCCTCAGTTGATGGACACTTAGGTTGTTTCCAATATCTGGCTATTACAAATCGTGCTGCTATAAACATGGGTGTACATATGTCACTGTGGTATGATGCTTTCAGTTTTTCTGGGAATATGCCTAGAAGTGGAATAGCTGGAACAAATGGTACTTCCATCCCCAGCTTTTTGAGAACTCTTGAGACTGACTTCAACAGAATCAGTAACTGGGATCATGTCTTATTAAAAATTTTCTGCATGTCAAATGAAATCTTCAGCATAGTTAAAAGAAAACCCACAAACTGGGAAAACAATCTTAGTGAACTGTCTCTCAGACAAATAACTTCTGTCTAAAACATATAAAGAATTAAAAAAAAATCAGACCACCATAATTCAAAGATCCAATCCAAAAATGGGCAACTGAGATGAATACACAATTCTCAGATAAAGAAAAACAAATGGCAAATAAATACATGAAAAAAAGTTCATCATCATTACTCATTAGAGAAACACAAACTAAAACTACACTGAGGTTCTATCTCACTCCAGGAAGAATGACCAGGATCAAGAAAACCACCTAGGACAAATGCTGGAGAGGCTGTGGGGAAAGCGGAACTCTCCTGCACTGTTGGTGGGAGTGTATACTGGTGCAACCATTTTTAATTAAGGGTAAAAATAAATTTAAAAAAGCAGGATACATTATAGTACCCACTTTGATTTCCAATTAACCTGATTTGAAGCCCTGTATTTCTCTCACCATCTTGTATTGACTGACTTTATTCTACTTTGTTTTGCTTGATAGTATCAAGTTTGAGGGTATAGGCAAGTTTGAGGGTCGTATTGAAGACAATACGATTCACTATCATGCCAATTCTGGTTTGACTGTTATCTCCTTTTGAAGTCCTGTAACATCTCCAATGTTTCAGTTTTGTTCTGTACTATTTTGTTCAATTTTATTATAACTGATGATGTAGACAATTCTTTTTTAGATACCAATATTTATTATGGTAACCACTGTTGATAACCTTGCCTGACCTGCTCAGGCCAACCTACCTCAAATCATGCCCTCGCTGCCTGGTAGCTGCTGAGCCACATTCACCAAATCATAAATAAACTTTTGCTTCCAAAAGGGGGTTGTGGTTCCCTGCCAAGAACAAGGCTTGAGAGAACACAAGGATAAAGTTTATCCAAACCATGAGGTTTGGCAAAGCACAGGGAGCAGTGACAGCTTTCATTATCAGAGCTAATAATGATATGAATCTCTGGGTCCAGTTGTGCTGAGTGGGGTCACCTAGAGTGGTCTCTAGGCCTTGGATTGGCCTAGGACTGTGATGTCCAGATTCCTGGAGGTCGCCATAAAAAGTGACACCTGTAGGAAAAAGTTTCACATGCTCATTTGAATCCCCTCAGCCTTACAGCTGACTTCTACCTTCATGCTTTTCTCTAACACATTTACTCTGGATTTCTGTACCTAAGTACATTATTACATTATTCTTCTGAAAATTATTTCTAACCATCCTACTTATCTGTTCTGTGTCCATGAACTTTTATCTAATTATCAGTTAAACATTGTTCAAATCTTCCAGTGAGGTGAAAAACATTAGAATTACACTAGAAGCATCACCTCAGATAAAGTGAATAGAGTAGTTGTGTCTGGGTCTCAGATTTGGAGAAATCTTGTCCCCTGACAGATGATATGACTCCATTCAGGGGGAAGGAAGTGACATGATGTGTATTGACATGTATTCCTTCTGCTGACTTTGTAAAGAAATGTAGAGAAACCCCTCCCTACCCTCTCCTACTCATGGCTTATTTTGAGGCTTCTTTTCCTCCTCATGGCTGCTGATGTCTCTTGTACTCTCATTCTTTCTGGATAATACATTAGTGGACTGTCAAGATGATACAGGATTATAAACTGTGTCATCAATTGGAAATTAAAACTGAAAAAAACAGTGTGACCTCACAGAAATAAATTTGAATTGAGAAGGAAGAAAAATGAGGAAGGGATTTACTTATTTATTTATTTATTTATTTTATATATTTTTTATTTTCAGAGGTATTTACACTACTCAGAGTGCAAAGAACAACAGGCTGTACAGCATAGCTCCTAGCTGACTGGAAGACCTCAGGATGGCACAGGCAACTACATTCAAAGACCTAGAGATGCCTGGGTATGTTATTTGCCATAAATCCTCTTTGTGTTCAGATTGTTCTTTGAAACTTCTGAAGGAAAACCTAGAATTTAGCATTATGACAGGGGTGACTCATTTGAAGGAAGAACTTACTAGCAAGGGACTTTTATTTTCAGTGTTTAGTAGTTACCTGGCTACATGGAACTCCTTCTCACATCTTCTTTTTGGTGTGAGAAAGAGTAAAGACACAGTGAATTCAGATATCTGCCTTCTGTCCTGTGTCCTGCATGCAACTGTATTTATGGATTGAATAGTGAGAGATTTTCACTACACCCTAAGTCACTGGTTGGAACCTAGAATTTTCTCTTATCTTTGGGAGTTTTCTCCTCACTCGTGACAAAGATCAGGAAAAGACATTTTCTATCCCTTTGTCAGAATTTAAGTTTTGCCTCTTCTTTATGCCTGATCTAAATACTTCAGGGAAATATCAAATGTCTTAAATGTCATATTATCTGCAAAGCAAAGCAACTACTTTCAAAGATTCTCACACAAAGCATTTGACTCACATATTTGTTAAGAAAGATTTTAACACCTAGTTTCACTGCTGAAAACAAAATCATATAATTTTTATGTGTTTGTCCAGTAATTTCCTCTGCCCAAAAACTAGAGGAACCCTGAGAGAAGAAAGAGTGAGATTCATCCATTGATTTGTGCCAGAGAGAAGAAGCACAAGTGGGAAGGACACAATCTTTCAACATGTAGTGCAAGCAAACTTACTTATCTGACTCAGGAGAATTTTATTGATTTTACTACTAGGACTAGAGCATAGAGAAACACAGGGAGACATAGGGAAATGGGAGAGAGACAGACAAAGACAGAGACAGACAGAGAGAGGGTTGATAATCACAATTCAAGGTTATTCATTTTGCAACTATACTTCACATGATGTTGTGGAACACAGCTGAAATATTTGATAAAGAGATATGAGAAATTTTCTGGTATTTTTATATAATGGAAGTGAGTTTTATTCTACATTTTTGGAATTTTTGATTCTGAAATTACAAAATACCTATTGAACATTTAGTCTCAGAAGTGGGCCAGAGTATTTTGAGGGAGGAGACAGATGGATGGGAAGAAAAGCTACAGAACTCTGGTTCATTTGGGGCAGCAAAGCCAGGGACAAGAAGTAAAAGACAATGTCTAAATATTCTCTGCATGTTTTTAAAATTTTATTTAATGAAAAAAAAGAAAAAGGATAAAAATAATACATACTTTCAATAAAACAGTGAGAAACCACTAGTCAATAAATTATATATCATCATCTTAGAAATAGTTATTCCTGTTACAAAAGTAAAGCATACAAAGTGAACATTTAAACAACAAGACTGCAAACAGTTCTGGTCAACTGTCCAACAAAAGCTTAGTCAGAATGGATATCAATACTACACACTTAAACACATACAGTTATATACCTATGAGCACTTTCTTTTCCTCTCTTGCATAACTGAATTTTATCTGTGGGCCAAAACATCTATCTTCTGAAAAGGTAAAAAAATCCTATGGGTAGAATAATACATTAAAGTTATTCTTTATAAAACTTTATATAACTTATAAAACTTTATAAAATTTTAACTCACATTTTTCTTCTCTCATGTTAAAATTTTTATTTTATTTTTATCTTTTAATAACCTAACTTTAGGTCCTCAAATGTTGTGAGTAAATCTGATGATTACAGTGATTCAAATATTAAGGTTGAACTAATCACTGGTTTCAGTTCATTTGATTTCTGGACTTACTACACTACATTCACTTCTAGCTGAAAACACAAGCTGTTAAAGGACTGATGTTCAGAATAAAACCAAATATGACAAAACAAAGCAGTCAGTTAAAACACAGAAAGGACATAGTACATGATGCAAAAAAAGAATACAAGTTAATCAACAATGGTTACCATAATGCCTCTTGCTACCTTAAAAAGAATTGCCTGTAAAATTAGGTATAATAAAATTGAACAAGGGCTGGGGATTTAGCTCAGCGGCGTAAGCATCTACCTTGCAAGCTGGCAGTCGTGAGTTTAATCCCTGCTACCGTACCAATAAAATGAAAAAGACAAAAAAATTTGAGCAAAGCAGTACAGAAGAAGACCAATAAAAAATAAACATTGGAGACACTACAGGACTTCAAAAGAAGATAATAGTCAAACCAGAATGGGCATCATAGTGAATCTTATTCCCTTCAAATTCGTTGCCTATACCCTCAAACTTGATACTATCACACAGAACAGAACAGAGTAAAATCAGTCAAAACAAGATAGTAGGAACAATACAGGGCTTCAAATCAAGCTAATAGGAAATCAAAATTTACTACAATATATCTGCTAATTTGTTTGATTTTCCCTTAATTAAAAATAATAAGAAGAAAATAAGTATTTTTTAAAAAGGGCGAGATTTATATAAAAGAGGACATAACAACATAACAATACAGGACAAAGCATAACAATTTCAGCAACATAGTGCTTCACCAAAAGATAACCCGACTTAATAGTAGTTACCATAGTGTCTCTTTCCTTGAAATATTTGAGTATAACTTCATATGTTATGGAATCAAACATATCAAGCCAGTGTCAAAACACTGAAGAAGATGAACGTATTACAAGGTATTTAGTACCAGCTAATGGAAAAAGAACAATGGTTTTTATATTATCTCTTTGCCTATAAAATGTTTTGTTTATATTATCACATATAATAAAATCCAGTAAGATACAACATGATAAAACCAATAAAGATGGGAGAACAACAGTTGGTGGTAACCATTGTTGATTACCTTGTATTATGTTTTTACAACATGTATTATGTCCATCTTTTGTTTTGACTGAGTGCTTTGTTTTGTCATATTTGGTTTTATGCTTATCCAAAAAAAGTAATAAGAACTATGGGGGTAATAAAGCCCAAAATGTGTAAATATTGTAAAAAGGAAACAAAAAAAAAGTGCTCTAAAGGATACAACTGCAAGTCTGCTCAAGTGTGTTAAGATAGATGACCATATTATTAATTTTTTTTGGATCATTGAACACAACTATTTGTGGTCTCCCTGTTTGAATGTCCACCTTGTATGCTTTAATCCTATAACTTGAACAACTATTACTAAGATGAAAATATGTAATCTATTAACTAGTGATTTCTTACTGTTTTTTTTGAAATTCTGTATTTCTCGTACCCTTATACTGTTTTGTTTTTTTCGCCTTTAAATAAAATTTAAAAAAGAACTGATGTTCAAATTACAAAATAAAAAAAGATGACATGTTTTACAATAAACACAGAGAACTTTTGCTATAGCCAAGGAAAGTATCTCTCAACAAAGCAAAGTCATTCCTATACAATAAAATATAGAAATTAAAAAAATTCCCTTCAAGACACACTGTGATACTTATTTACAGAATCATTCCTTAATATTTCTTTACTAATAAGTATTAATATTTATTTTTCACTATTGGTCACTAACCATTTATTTTTATCATCCCTTGCTAATTGTGGATCAATTTTACAATTATGTTCATGATGCTTTCAGTAAGTGAATTGCAAAACAATAGAATTATTCATCATATAATTAAGAAAGAAATGTACTACTCATAAATTTAAAGCTTATTTTTTTCCTTGCACAGACAAGGTGGATTCTGGATATATTTGTGTAATTGTTCATGAGCAGAAAAGTGCTGACAGTTGGGTTACCTCTAGTGACTACAGCAGCAGCATTCAAGAGGATCTTGTTAGGGTTGCTATACAATGTGAAAAATGCTTGGGAATTGGAGGCAAGGGTATAAAAGTAGACAAAAGTGCTGATGAAAAGAATGATAGTTTTGGTGGCCCTGGATTCAGCAGAGTATCTATGTGCAATGTTTTTCTTGTGAACATGCTGCATTCCTGCTTGTGCCTGTAAAATGGTGCTGCTGGTCCACAGCATGAGACCCACACACAGTGCATCAGGGAGGGATAGCAGAAGTGCACTCAGGATTGTCCCAGATTGCTTTTGGCAAACAAAAGGGCAGTATCCAAACTCTTTTCTGTATGTGATGTTTTTGTGATACAACTTGTCAATAACATACATGAGAACAATTATGTTAACAGCATGTGAAGAATCCAACAGAGGGTACTGAAGATGCATAAATGGTTGGGAGATGTTAGCTTAAGCTTTGTCCACCTGGAATTCCCAGGGCTGATCTTTATCACCTGGAAAAAACTCAAGAGGCAGGTGCTGCCAATAGACACACCACTGCCTACTTTGTGAACATAGAAAATAAGTTTGCATCCAATGTCACTGAGAAAATCTTTCAAGCCAAATGCTGCCATGGTTTCAGGATCCCCTCTAAACAGAATGGTCAAGGAGTTGGATACAGTTAGGTGCTTGAGAATGAGATCAGTGGACGTTAACTTGCACTTAGTGAAATGAAGACAGGAAGCCTAGTAAAGAAGAGAGAAATTCCTCAGTATTCCAATGAGCACCTGAGAGAAATAAACCAATGCCATTGCCAAATTTCTGGATGCCACTGAGCCAGACACAATGTGTGATATTTGTCTTTACATTCAGTGATTCATGAAATGAAATGTGCAGAATGCCCTATATTTATGTATATGAAGGGAAGTCTAATTTTCTATCCATCAATTTTGTTCATTTAAGAAGTTTCCAGCACTAATGTTATGAACTGAACATGAGTAATAGTACAAAAATCCATGGCTTATTATTTATTCTGACAGTTACTAAGTCAGTAACGGTGATAATCTTCACTGTGTAGATGAGCATGTTTTCTGACATGGAGAGTTCAGTGAAATGGCTAGTTCCCACCTGAGTTAGGTGCACATTTGCATCTGAAATTTAGCTGTAGTAAATTATCTTTAACCTCACTGTCAGTACTAGATCCTGACACAGACTTTTTAGTAGTTCCAAAAGCTCAGTTTTTCAAGTCTCTTATTGTGTGTATCTGTGGGTTATTTTCTAATATTTAGTTTGAAAAATTGTTCATGTCACTCTAAATGTTTATCATATGAATTATTAATTATAAAAATATCAAATCTTAATTTAAAATTGTCAGAACAGACTCTAATTTGATGCTACACTTACCTGCAGCTTGAATTCCTACACTTACATGACAACAGAAATGTCCATTTTGCCTTGTCAGAAAAAAATGTTGAATTACAATTATCTAATCATACTATGCTATTTCCCATACCTAGAGCTCTTAAATACAATGCATGATAGTGTGTTCAAAGAAGGAACCAATTTAACATGAAATTTTATGGATGCAATTGCTATAATTACATATCTGAATTAATAAAGTGAAAAAAAGGATTTGAGAGAAATACTAAGATACAAAATATTTGCACAATGGAAGGTCTAAAGTGATAAAAGTGTGTTGTATGACAAAGCATACTATACTTATATTAACTAATTAATTTTAACATGACAGATGTCTGAAGTCTGTGTGTGCTGCTTGACAAATAGTTAATGAAGAAAGAACACTCAAACATCATAAGCCAGATATTTGTAGCAAAGAGACACTTACTGTTTCCAATCTACACCTGCAGCCTCCTCCATATGGAGCAGAGGAATGAAGTGAGAGGAATCATTTCTACTTCTGCTGCAGAGATTCAGATGTAACATTTTCATTCTGACTACAGAAGTGCTGATTATAAACTCAGACATTTTGTGTGCAAATACATAACAGCCTTGAGAATTGATTCTCTGAGTCCAATCAGCACATTGGTTTTTCAAGTTACAATTCTTAAATCCAAGTCCCATTATCCTTTGTGTTTCACATCATCAGGTGGTGCCACTGTGCATTCCCCCACACTCCATTAGGGAAAATTAGTCAAAGAGTTGTGGAAGAATATGAGACTCATCTCCATTTCTTGGGTCATCTCGTACTTCAGATCTTCTGCTTTCTCCCACGTGTCTCTGACACAGGTCTCATTTCAAATCCACAATAGTTTTTCCATTTTTGTTTAAAAAGTCAGCCTCCTCCTAGATCACATCCTCTCTCATTCTCTGCCTCTGATACTGATATAACACATACTTATCTGGATTCAGATACCAGGACTCTGTTGATCTCTGGTTTCTCTGACACCCAGTATATTTGTGGCAGAATCAATCAGACCTGAGGTATGTGTTTCTGAGTCTGTGATCTCACCTCCCTACAGATCATAATTTTACCTTCAACCACCCAATACAGTGCAGTATTCAGGGAAGTCAAGTGCACCATCAAAACTTTTTTACAGTTGCTCTTTATTAAGGCCAATTATGACTTTGCAGTAACTGTCTCCTTAGAGACACTTGCAAATCTAGGAAAGCTTATTTAAACTAATGATTAAATGAGGACTGTGGCAACTGAAATCTCAAATGAAAATAAGCAGGAAACATAGAGGTCTGACATGTCAGGTTGTGAAAGTAAACTACTAATGATTTCATTGACTTCTGTGATACTCTGTGGAGTGCTCAAAACTCACATTTATCTCTTTCCAAAACTTCAGACTATAGAACAGTACTACCCTTACCAAATGATCAGAATTACATTCATAACTATATCCCAAAAGAGAATTTTCAAGATATAGAGGTAAGAAATGTTACTTGTACTTTCCATAAGAAATCATTGAAATCATTGGCATAAATAAAATCATTTTAGCATTGTAGATGATATATATTTTTATAGGAACATGTATTATAACAGTGCTCTTAACCTTTGTGGTGAAAAGTTAAAGAGAACTATGACTATCAGAGAAAAGGTATATATATATATATCCTTCTGAATAAAAAAGGAAACAAGATAGTAAAATGGAATATCCTAGAGTTCTTGTCTTCAAAATCATACATAAGGTGAGTGCTCCTTTCCAGCTCATGAATTTTTTACTACTTCTCTCATGTTCTTCTTTAATCAATCGATCATCATAAACTGTAGACACCCAAGAAAACATCTGGATTTTGCAAGTAATTAATCTATAATTTCCTTCTGGGGTATGAATCAATTCTCTTGTTTCAATACCTCCACAAATATCTTTACTTTTTGTTTAATTTCAAGACAATAAAACCTAACAAAATGAAACAGAACAGAATCAACCAAAAGTAACAGTGAAATTGATACAAGATTTCTAAACAGGATAATACAAAATCACCCATCCCTATTTTTGAATTAATGGATGAGCAACTTCATATTAAGAATATTTACATACTAGATGCATTCATACACACACACACACTAAGGCAAGGTAATTACATGTAGACATAATTAGTTACGTGCCGTCAGAGTTTGCAGTTGACATCTTTATTACAAATCCTTCTAAGAAAAGAGCAATGCACAGTATAGAAGAGGCTGTGTTTTCTCTGTGGACTGCAGACAACAATGCTATGGAAGGCCCCATATAGGAGCCCAGCAGTTTCATTCCTCAGCATCTTAGCAACAGTCCCAGTGAACAAGAGGTCAGGCTTTATTTTGAAGAGTCTGGAAAGGTTCAGAGATGTTCCTGAATGCAAAAAACTGTAACAGTTTAGGCTACTTTTCATGCGAGATTCTGGTCAGAGCCCGGGAGCCTAGAAGGCTGAGAGAAAGCCTGCATGTAAATATTAGGCTCTGAAGTTTTCTGATGGGTAAAAGGACCACATAGATTATTGGACTCAAGACCATGTATGTTGTGGCTTGGTGGAAAATTTGTTCATGCCCAGAGACTTTGCCTGAGACTGAGATTAAGGAAGGAGGACTGATTAATCTGGCGTAAGAAATTTCAAGGCCATTAAAGTTTGAGTCAGTGGCATAGCTATCATTGGGTGTTTTTTAGCCAGATTTTTGTTGCGAATCAAAAGAAAAGTGCCCAGTACGATGATTTAAAGTGCTGTGAAGTTGGCCAGAGAGAATATTTCAATAAAACTATGGATTGTAAAGACAGAGTGGAGAACCCTATTGCTGAGAAACACCAAGGAAATAAAAAAGAGAGCCAGTGGCCATCCCAGAAAGCAGAGGTTGTTCACCTTTCACAGCCTCAAACCAGCAAACCTGAAAGGATTTGTTTGGAGAACAAAGCTACAGAATGTCCCATTCGAGACTGGTGATGGAGGACAAAGAAGTTTCCAAAATTGCAGCCACCACACCAGAGTTTTGAATGGCAGTGGCATAGATAGAAAAACATGACTTGCTCCAGTTGGCAGCAAGCCTTGATGGCATCTACCTGGCATTGGTGTTAAATGCAAGAAAAATATGAAATTCTGAGGGTCAGATAACTTCCACTCTGATTGCAAAATGCCTGGCAAGCCAAGCAGCCTGTCCCTGAGAGGAAAATATATAAAGACTTTAGGGAGCAGCCAAAGGTGCAGTAGAGATTGCAGAATTTTGGAAAAGCCAGGTACAGGGGTCATTTAAGGAAACATGCAAAAACCAAGCAGAGGGGCATTAAGAGAGTAGCTGCAGGAGCTAAAATCTCTGGAAGTGCCATGTGGGTGGCATCGCTCAAGTGTTTTGGAGCTTGCAACCAGTTTGCTTCCAATTCTGATCATGGAACTCTAGGACTTAATTTTCACCCCGCTGGATATTGGACTTCCTTCTTTTCCAACACTGTTTTCCCTTGTTTGTAACTTTTCAAATGGTAATGTTTACTTTTTGTCTTTGCATTTTGGAAATTTTTAACCTTCTTTCATTTTAACAGAGCAATTACTGGTTAGAGTTTTATATAAATATCAGAGGAGTCTTCAGACTTGAATTTTTCTGTAATTTTGAAGATGTTAGCACTTTGGTAACTCTTGGAGATGGACTAAATGTCTTTTGTACAAAGGATGTGCATGAATCTTTGCATGCTAGGGGTGGAGTGTCATGGTTTATGTAAGTGGTCTCCATTCCTCATGAATTATGAAGTCAACCAAATCTAGCATTTGTGATTGTTTTGTTGTCTAGCATTTGGATTGGTGTTATGAGTGCTACACCCGCATAGTGATAGAGCCAGCAAGTGTTGTAATGGTAGGAAGAAGGTGTCTCTTTCTCTTGCCTGAGCAAACCTTGCTGTTTGCAACCATCCATGAATGGAAGCCCTACCATACGACCTTGTCTTGGAGCCAGGTGAGTATGGACTGAAACTTCCAACAACTGATTACATCCCTAATTCTGAATGTCAGATATTTTGTCCCAGAAATAAGAAAAGAGTTACTAAAACACTCCTGTTTCCCTTGCAGCAATGATTCACAGGCCTGCAAAGCCAAGGATAGAAATGTTTTAGAGATTTTGGCAGGTGGGCAATTGGAAAGAAGAGGAAGGAAAGTTCTTACGATATAAAATTTCCATTGAGTCCTCTTTTGTATGAATATATAAGAGTTTTGAAGGATGGTTTAATGGTTGACACATTGTGTTAACCTGGGAAATTTAGTAGTTTAAATGCTGCAATTCAGAAGTGAGCCAGGGACTTCAGTTTGTAAGCATCCTCATCTTGTGAAATAGGATGGAATGCAGAAATTGTGACTGATACACCCACCCTATTAGGTTGGAACCTGCCTAACATATAAGCAGGAAAAAAGGCTTGTTCTCCCAAACAACTTGTGCTTTTACTGCATTCTGTGTTCTGCCACCTTGAAGTGTTACCCCTATGCCATGTCACCTCTCTTTGAGCCAGCTGATTATGGACTGAAAACTGCACAACTGTAAGCTACATAAATCTTTCCATGCTTTTGTGGCATCGGGTATTTTGTGTCATCAATGAGGAAAAAGTAACTAAGATGAGGGCAAAGCCAGGAACCAAGAGTTGGAGGGAACTACTGTGAAAGGGAAGAGAAGTTGTGTTGTGCAGAGGATGGGAATCTGAGAAATTGGTTTGACATATTCTTAAATGTTTTTGTATATAAAAATACCCAGATAGGTGACAGATAAAGAGGATATTTGAACCTCAGATGCAGAACCATGACCACAATTCATGTCTAAGTATTGAAGGAGTAGGAGAGGAACCCATCTAAATGATTCATAAAAGGAGCTGCAGGGTAGGTGATCATCTGCATTCTGTATGAGGAAGAAATGAGACAGGAGAAGTGATAGCAAATCTCATGCAAGGGCCTGACAAAAATAGTGGGGACTGAGCCAGCTCAGGTTAACAGTTGGGAATGACAAGTGTCAGAGTCTCTCCGGGTAAAGGTGAACACCTTCTATGAAGAGGGATGTAAAGAATGGTGAATAAAGCATCCTTCAAATATAGGACGGAGATGTGCATAGTTGATGGGGTATAGGAGATAAAAGGGTATGTGACTTGGACCCTAGAGGGTACATAGGAAGGACTATTTGATTAATAGCAGAGATGAAGTGCACAAATATATGGGTGCCAGCCATCTTTGGAACAGAGATAACTAAAATATGGTTATGGACATAAAATGGTGATCAAGCCAGTATATCTGATTCTAGTAATTACCATGGTCCAGGCAAGCCTCCAGTTTACCTCTGTTCCTGCTATCTTTATCTGTTACTTCTATTGCCCAGAAATGGCTGGTCACTATGATGGATGTTTGACTATTGTGAGGCACACTGTAGAATCCAATGCCCAATTGACAAGCCACTCTGACACTGTACTTCTGCTTGAAACTCCATAAAAACCTCTCTTACTAAGAGTTTACCTGCCTTCTTTTGGGAACGATCCCAGTCAGGTTCATCGTGGAAATAAAGCTGTTCACTGGCCTCAAATCTTGAGTGTCACTCCTGTCCTGTTTCCAGTTTTCTGCAACATTTTGGTTCCCTGATCAGGAACAGCTTATAATGTATGTTTATGACACAGTATTGGGCCACGTGTGTGTGTGTGTGTGTGTGTGTGTGTGTGTGTGTGTGTGTGTAGCTAGGGCAGCTCTATAGGTTATTCAATGGGAAAGTGTGTCCTTAAGATTTTCTCAGAGTAGCCTCAGGGATTTTGAATGGATGCACTTTAAACCCACCAGACACAAAACAGCAATACAAAAGGCAGCCCAGTATGGGCATTACATAAAGTAAAGTCCCCCCAGCACCTCTGACAGACAGTATGTCACTCCTGTTCAGCTCAAGCAGAAGGAGAGATGTGATCTCCTCTCATCTGTAAAAGTAAGGAACTCCCTTGAAGAAAGGGAGTAGGAATGTTTAAACTCTGATTGCCTGATGAATTATTGTGTGAATGATTGCAATGGATGGCGAAAGCAACAGATAGTTCTATCCATGCCACATAGTGAGAAGGCATGGTTTCTCTTCAAAAATGGTGTTTGATTAACCCTAACTGGTGGTTCCATGGATGCAAATAAAAGGATGAAACAGAGACACTTCGTTCAAGTTCTCCATAACCAGGCAGTTCCAATATTACTGAGAGTCATGTGGACCAGCAAGTGCCTAAATGGACTCTGTTGAGGGTCCCGCATCCTTTGTCTATCACAACATCATTGAAGGATAAACCACATACACATAAGGAGCCAAAATGGTTGGAATTCAGCTAATTCAAACCCCTAGTCATTTATGATATGCCCAAGAATTTTTTAAAGAGGCTTTTTTCTGGTGATTACAGAATTAAAGTGAAACCAAACTGTATATTAAAAAAATGATTGACACTTCCTGAGAATTGTTGTTTGACAGATAAATCAACATTATTGCCCCCCACACCTGCTGCCAAAACAATATTCAGCAGCCAGTGCTCTACGTATCACTGGGGACACCAGCCACTGCCTGTTTTAACCAACTTGGCTCCCCTACCAGAACCTTCTGCTTCACTGCTTCATGGCTACCCTTACACATGTAACCTTGTCAGATGGTGTAGTGTAATGCCCACCTTAGATGACTGTAAGAAATTCCTTCTGAACCTGATCAACACAGAAACATCACTTCATTTTGACTGAAGAAAACACTGGACTATCAGCCCTGAAAAATGTTTTGCCATGGCCATTCCCAAAGTTCTCATTACGTAGGAGCAAGAAATCCATCAAAAAGAAACAAAATAACCCTGCCAAGCCCTTTGAAAGCATCAAAGAAAGGGACAAAAGTCCATCAATATGTCGTTATTACTGTGACCCAGTAGTAGCATAAAGCTCTTCAGACTTTTATGAGAGACTCTATAAAGTCTAAAAGATCTGCACTTCTTTGACGCTGAGGTAACTGAAAATCTACAGATGGTAGATGCAGTCATCATTGCTCAAATAACACCTGATATCCATGAGAGAATCTAATCTGATTGACACCAATATCCTCTGATCAATGATCATTATGCAATATTAAAGGCTATGGACACTAGAAATTATATGCCAATTCTAATTAAAAGGTAAAGACTCTCAAAGCTTCAACATAGATCTGAAAAATAAATTTAATCAGCCTGAGGAGATCAAACAAGGCCAAACTAGGATTTCTTTATCTGTATTCTTGGAGACCTGCACTCCATATCCATGTTGGGGATCAACTTAGGGCTTTCCAGGCAAACCAGAAACATGTTTGTCCTCTGTCAGAAAAATTTACCATCACAAAGGTAACTGAAACTGCATCTTACACCTTCTACCAGCCAGAAACTATAGCCTGAGAGGACTTCTCACCAAACCTGAATTTCTGTATATGTCAGAATGCCCCATGTCACTTCTGAGAAAAGAACTACTCTTCAAGTTAAAAGTGACCAACACTTTAGGAGAAATTCTAGGCATGTATAAGACTCTACATTTACATCTATCCTTTCTGTGTTAGAGGGAAATAGAAAACAGAAGAAAATAAATCACTAGAAAAGCAAGAAACAAAAAAAGACAAATAAATAACAATAGCAAGTTGCCCAAAATAATAAAGATATAGGTCTTCAAAACAAGGTGGTGGGGATGTATTTACTGGCATTATTTTACATAGAGAACTTCAAATAATTCTCAGATCATCAAACAGAAAACACGCAAAATTCATCCAATCCTATGTATGTTAACTGCATTGTCCCAAAAACGAATAGAATTTGCATCAAAATCATCTTAGCTATCAGTGTATTTACACAATTTTAGAGAAATTTTTTCTCTTCCTTTTTTTCATTGTTTTTCCTAGATTATTTTTCCTCTTTGAGAAGATTCTTCCACAGTATTTATTGAGGATTTATATGTTATGCACTCTTACCATTTCTTATACTGTGAAGACAATATACTGTTTACACATGTGAGATGATTTATGTCACTTATGAGCATGGTCTCAAGTTGCATGCATTTACCTATAAAAAATCTCAAAGTAATCATTCTTTATAAATGAGTAGACCTCCCTTGTATAACATTGCCACACATTTTTTTTTATCAATTCCTCAGATGATGGGCATTTAGATTTTTTCTAAGATCTGGCTATTACAAATAGGCTGCTGTTAACCTGGGTAGCATATATCATTATGATATGATGTTTTCAGTTCTCCTAGGAATATGTCCAGAAGTGGAACAGTTGGGTCAAATGGGAATTCCAGCCCCAGATTTTTAAAGAACTTGCAGATTGTGATCCACAATGATTGCACCAGTCAACACTCCCACCAATAATGCATAAGTTTCCCTTTTTCACCACAGCCTCTCCAGCATTTGTTATTAGTAGTTTTCTTCATCCTGAAAATTCTTTCTAATTTCACCATACATGAATGTATGGACAGCTATTTTGAAGAGAACAAGGATCATTAATTTAGCCTCTATTGAGTTTCCTATTGTCTTGTTTTGAAGGTCTATAATGACTTCATTATACTGTTGTGATCAGTTTTATACTATTTTTCTTTGTATGAATTTTCTTTTGTGAAGATATAGACAACTATTTAGAAGAAAACAAAAGTAATAGCAAATATAGATTACTTTATGAAATCTGTGTCACATTGTTTATTTCTGATCTGATTATTTTCTCTTTTGTTATGGTTTGTTTGAATCTCTTTACAATAAAATAAAAAATCTAAAAAATCAGCGACCATCACCAAGCCAGGCCTAACTCTGTTTCCTGAAAAAAAGAATGAAGCCTACATCAGCATGAGAAAGATAAGCACAATCCTGAAAGACTAAAATTTCCCTATAAGAGTTATGGGCTAAAGACACACTTTGGGCATGGCCATTAATCCCCATGCTCTCTTGGTGACTGAACTCTACCATGCCATGTCTTCCATTGGTCCCAGGTATTATCCTGAATTACAGGAAGCTCAAACATCCATGTCACATCTCAGCAGGCTATGGCACACTAGGATTTTGAAAGACTGTTCATCACCTTGGAACAGACCACACATTTCAGTGAAAAATCCCAGTGTGGTTTACTGGTCAGTGCAAGATCTTCATGCACTGTGGTGCACTCTGTGATTCCCCACACATACACACTTGGCTGTGCTACTCCAGAAACCTCTTAATGCATTTGCCTGGAAGTAAAAGAAGACTCCTTCTTTTGAGTGTTGCCTGCTATCCACCAGCCTGTTATTCTTTAAATGAAAAGACTCCACTTCTGGATTCTTAAGTCAACTCAACTGGACTCAGATTCAAAACCTTGCTTACCAGCTTTGGAGAAGCCTTCGCTGTTGATCTTGGTATTTATCCTGTACAAAACCCTGCTTGGAAGACACTAAAGCCCTACTGCAGCATTTGAAAAGAGTGATGCCATGTCCTTAGGCCAGAAAGAAAAGAGATTATCTCTTTCATCACAATTCCAACCCTGGGAATTCCTTAGAGCTGCTGATATCTACAAAATCTGAGTTGACAAAAAGCAAGATACCTTTAAGATGCCATTTCTGGAAAAGACTTTGACAATATTTTATTGTACACAAAACTAAAAAAAAAAAGTCTTAAATAACATAAGACATGTCTTTACAACGTCAACGTTGGAAATTCTAGAAGTAACTAGAACTCAACTTGCATATTGATCAATGATGACAGTGGCTTTAAAGATGACTACTTAGACTGTCAGTTCCTGGAAGCACTCAGCATCCTGTTAAAAATATTTGAATCCTGTGACTGAGGGCTGTCCCATTTGAATCCATGCTCTAATAGCCACCACACTTCTAAACAAGACTCAAGGGAAGCTCAGTAGGCTAAGGTCTAACTATCCTGATGCTGCATGCTTTACTTCACCTTAATGAATAAACATGCCCATTACTGGCTCTCCAACAGCTGGGTCCCCAGTACAAGCATTCTTATTCAAAAGTCCTTACGTGATGCTTGTGGCAGTAAAACCGCTCAACCCTGATACATACCTGCACATCAAGCTGGGCCATCTAGAGAACTAGGGCAACATGTAACTTTCTAGAAACAGTTTATATAAACTCTATTAAAGTGTATTAAGAGCACATGTGTCTTCTTCAGAAAAGCTTTGCCAGGGAAAGAAAAAGAGGGGACCAAAATCTGAGTTCACAAAAATGACTACCAGCTAATGTACTACAGAGTTTGGTACTTACTGTTGCCCAGGGAACCTCCAGGTATATTAATCCCTGTTACTATCTGTTTCCCAGAAAATGTTGCATGCTCTGTTGCAGGCCTCATCATTGTGGTGTACATTGTAAGAACCAATTTCTGATTGATTAGCCATCATGCTTCTATATTTCTGCTTGCAACCCCGTAAAAACATACCTCCTTCAACCTTGAGGACGTGACTTCTTTTGGGAGTGGTCAGGGTCCACCAGTGTACATATAACTGATTTCAGCCTAGAAAAATTCTGAAGTGTCTTTAATTTTAGAAAATATTTTCCTGTGCTCCACAGGACACATGTATTTTTGCTGATTTCTCCAACTCTACATGAGAAAATAAGTTTGTGTTGTTTACGGAAACAAGCATAAAATTCATAGCTAAGTTACCAATAAAAACTGTTATGATATTGGCAGAATGTAGCATCAATTCATGCTTTCACATATAGGTCTTTGAATTGCTCAAGTCTCAGAATCTTCTTAAGAAGTGATTTCTCTATGTGATTCACAAGAAGGTGAACAGTATGTCTATAGTTTTCTAATTATTAGTATCAGAGTGGTTAATGAGTTCAGGCATGTTAAGATTGTGAGACAACAGGTGAAGGGCATAAAAAAATTCAGGCTGAAGTTCTAGATATTGAACAATTAAGCCTATATTGTAGACATATTGTTATCGTCATGAAACTGAAAAAGATGTAGAGTTTACGTGTTTTATTTCCAAAACTCTGGAACAAAAGTCAGTTCACTGTGAGTAAGTGGAAGATGACTATTATTTCTTTGGTCATTGTTGATAAGGATATTTGAAGGTTGAATGAGATATCAAGGAAGGAGAAGAATTTTTAAGGGAGAACTTACTCTCAATATTGTGAGGGTTCACAACATAACCTATCCACTATCATTTGTGAAATGGTTTTATCAGGGAAACCCCAGAATCATAAATGTCTTCTGCGTGGTTCATTGCATGACAGATTTTTCAGGAAGACTGTAGTCACTCAAGGGAGAAAATTGAATGTGATGAGGTTTAGATTGATTTTAAGATGTCAGGATCCATTTTGGAAAAATTAATTACTAGTGGAATAGTGGAAATACTGACTGTAATGGAAGCCAACAGCAACACAATGATTGGAGTACTCTGACCCATGTAGCCATGCTGATTAATCATGGTGCACTTATAATTGAAATAGATTGGATGCCAATTAAGTTTTATGAGATTTCTAAAAACAGAGAAATATTCAGGACAAATGAACAAGAATCTACCTCAATGTGTAAAACAGACAATCATAGTTCCTCAACCAATTCCAAGAATTCCATCAGGTAACAAAACAAGTAATACTTGAATAAAAGTGAAGCCCTGCCTCTAGAAGGAAGACATATGGGATAAAATTTCTTAATTGTAATCCCTCTTCCATAATTCCAATGAGATCTCTTGCCAAAGCAATGATATTACTTGGAGTGAAAATGATTTGATGCGGCAGAATAGTCAATACTGATAATAAACGAACAGTGATTTCATGAGAATTAAAATATTTTGGGGCACCTAATAAGACACAATTATTATAAAGTTTCAGTAAAATTTGGGTTTTAGACCATGCCTGAATCACAGTAAGAAGAATATGTCTCCAGGGTTTCATGTGGCTCCTTCCTCAGATACTGAATGCATAGCTGAATGCGTATGATTAATACTTTTCAAAATTCTTATACTCATTCAATAACACTTGAATTGAGCTCAGTTATGTTGGAAGTGCTAAATAGGATTTCTATCTATGGGAAGAAATATCAAAGCTTTATTACGCCCTTGGAAGTGCAGCATCCATGGGAATATCAATATTTAAGCAGTACTGGGCATCTCCATGTTCTCCTTAACTGTGGTTTTTTCTTTATTGCTGCTCTTAATATTCAGATGGAGTCATTCTGCTATGTACATTCATGTTACATTTTCTTTTTCCTTTTCCTACAATAACAATCACTGAATTGATTTTTATCATAGGCATTGTAACAATGTGACAAGAGTCATGGGAGTGCATGTTACACATTTCCATACTGACTTTGTTTCCTCTAAATGTAAACTCAGAAGCCTTGAGAGTCTGTGAAGTAGTCCTGTCTTTAAGTTCTTCAGGAGAATGAGGCAGAAGGATGAGTCAGGGGGAAGTATATCCCTGAAGAATTTCTTTGTAATTATGTAAATCCATCTGTATATATGTTAAAACAATGTTTTTATGAAAGTACACATATATTTATGTATATTTATATTTCAGTATAAATTGGGGAGAAGGCACAAGCTTCACTAAATTTACTTCGTCTTTCAGACACTGAGGTTTTCTCTTCTCATCCTATGAGACCACGGTACTATGGCTTCTGGGAAAAGCCTCTCCAGATCATTCACATACACTCTCTCTGTGTGGAGATGTACACAGAAACTTCTGTTTATGGGAATTGGCATGTGGAAAGAATTTACTTGTTTCTTTACTTTTTCTGTGCAGTTAATTCTGCTGCCTGAACATGCACTGTCATGAAATGTACCAGTGAAGTGGTAATTGCATTTCATGGGGACTTGAGATCACACAACCATGACTCATATCTTGGGTCCTGATAACCTCTCTTCCACACAAGCAGGAGGGTTCACCTCAGCCTGCTGCTCAAATATCAGGAAGGATGTGGGTTGGTATTTTCTGTAGTTTCTGTCCTAGTTTGTGAAATAGAGACTACTAGGTAAAGAGTTGGTTCAATGTCTGTATAATTGTGAGTTGTCATGTCTGGAAAAACAGTTCATCTTGGGTGACAGAGTTGCACAGGGCAGAAGGATGATTCACAAGGCACAAACTGAGCTTTGGACAGTGGCTGGATGCATGACACTCCTCACCACTATCTTAGGGCTCCCAACATGCTTTTACATCACTAGCAGGAAAAGTGTGACCAATCCTCCAAGCGATATTTCCCACATATATATAAGACTGCAATCTGCAAATCCACCAACTGTTCAGAGTGCTGTAAATAAATCACAGAGAAACTTGTCATTTGCATTCTTGATTAAGTAAAAGCCCTTGTTTGCTATAATGCATCTGAAGGATGGCATTGAAAGAGCTTTTTTCTATATAAGCAATGTGTTCAAATTCCAATTTTTTAATTTAAGGTGTTTTTTATCCTACTGGGATTGAGGTTGATTGGAGATAGTTTTTTATATATAATATTATTTTTATAATGGTCACTGGGAGTTAACACAAGAAAATTCAGGAAATCCATCCACAACACCAAAGGCAAAGATTATTCAGTCAAGAGCCTAAATCCCACAGGATTGTCCCACATAAGTCCAGATAAAAACACAGAACTCATGGCAATGCCTCCCACAAGTCCAACTGGAGGTCCAAAGCCCAAAAGAAGTACTCACACCAGTCTCTTTTTCAGATCCATGCGGGAAAGACTCAAAGCTCAGCGAGGTGAATCCAGAAAGTCCATACCAGTGGGGTGAAGGAGCTGAGCTTGTGGGATGAAGGTTCTACACTGGAGCCAAGAAGTCACTCTCACAACAAGACCAGGGCTGTCCTGAAAGGCACCACAGCCATCCTCGGCTACATGGAGGCCCCGAGCTCTTCTGACGACAAGCAGTCAGGTACATGTCAGGAAGCAGCATGAAGAGTTCATACTAGAGACCAAGTGGCACACTTCTTCCCCTCTGGAGCCAGAAAGCAATGCTTTCCTCACATTTGTGTGAGGACCAGTGCATCTCCAGGAGAATCAATGCCTCAAACAACAACTCGTGGGAGAACCTAAAATGCCTCAATGCAACAATGCATTAACGCCTCAATGCCTCAACACCTCCCTTCTTTTCCACCTATTTACTTATTATAAGTCACAGAACAACTACACTTTAAATCCCTGGGCACACCAACTCCCTGTTATTGGATGATAGGTAGACACAAAAGACAGCGGTGGAGAGACAGTGTATTAGCTTCAGGTCTCTAAGCAGTGGGGAGCTTAGTATCTGGAGGACACAGTGCATGGCTGTGTAGCCTTCTGTGTTGAAGAGACAAGCCAATTATATGTGGGGTTTGTTTTGGAAGGAAATAAATCTGATATTGCTGGAATCTAGCCCACAAGATTTCTTGATTCGCCTTGTTGTACTTCTCCAAGAGAACTTAATGATCTATTCATTTTCACACCTTCCAACATGTTTGACAATATGCCAGTGCTTTGATATTTCCCATGTCATCAGGTACACAGATGGGGTGGGTTCATCTTTGGAGTTAGGGGAGGAGCTAACCAGCTCACATGAATCAAAGTAGTTGGGGGTAGTAGTGAATTTGTGTGAAAAGAAAGAAACAAGCAATATAAAAAATATGTATACAACTCTCAGGCAGAGAATATACCATTGACTGACAGTTTCTGAATTGCTGCAAACATTTGTAGTATTTATTTTACAAATTTATTCTACAAATTAAACATTTTCTTTATTTGAGGTATTTCCATGAAAAAATTATCATAATTCCTTTTTGATTTAAACTGGAGAGAAATTAATGATGTCACATTATGTCTAGTTATATTTATCAAGTTTAAACACTTCAATGTCATTTTGTGATTCCATGTAATCCTTAGCCATTACAATGTGTGTTATCTGATACCTTAAAATTTCATTTGTCAATTATGATATACTTTAGCAATATTTTCTAAAGAAGTTTTACTGCTTTGTATTTCTCAATTCAGAAAAAAAGAGCAAGCTATCTAGTGATGGTTAATTCAGTTTTTAAGATAGAAATTTCATAGGTACCTGCTACATTAGAGAATAAAATCAATATAATATGTGATTTCTATTTTAAATGATATGAGAAAAACTTTTATTTAAAGAGAAAAATCAAAAAAGGGTAGAAATAATACAGAATTTCAGAAAAATAAACAGTATGAAATCACTAGTTGATGTTACATATTGTCATCTTAGAAATAGTTGTTTAAGTCACAAAATTAAAGCATACAAAGAGACATTCAGATAATAACACTGCAAACAGTTCTGCTCAATGATCCAACAAAATATTAGTATTATGGTTATCAGTCCTACACACTTTTTTTATCGTAAGGAGGGTAACATTAAATATGACAAATCAGCACATAACAGCTCATAAGGAAACAATTCATAGAAACACAGATTTTAATGCAAGTGAAACTGGAGACCTTCACTGTCTATCTTATTGTCTCTAGTTTCCTTCCAAATAGTTGCCCCACCTTCACACACATTGAATACACTGAACATTATAGAACTAATAAAATCATTACAGGACGATGAAGGCTTTTTAGGTCTTTAAGGCATGATTTTGGGAAAGTCAATAATGACAACCATGTTTCTCATTCTCTTTGTAGTAAATGTCTTTATCTTTATGTATGCTGAAATTGAACATAAGAGACTAGAATAATATACTCTGAACAGTGAACAATAGTACTGCTAGATTTTATATTATAATGCTACAGAATTAGCACTAGGTCTCTTAGTGTCTCTTTTTCTTCAGAGTATCTGTTCATTACATCGTGTATTATATAATCTGTTCCCATAAATAGTTTAGAAATTTTTTTCCGTGTGTAAGACTCTAAATGTATCTATCCTTTCTATATTATAGGGAAAACAAATCAAAAAAAGACAATACAACAAATTGCTAGAAAAACATTAAGAGAAAAAGACATATAGGATCATAATATTAGGTGATCTACAGTAGTTAGTATGCTTTCTCTTGTTATTTTCAATAGAATTATCCACATCATCAGTCATAATATAATTGAACATAACATTACAAAGTTATTTTAATAAAAATGCAACTTTGAAGACATTGTAAGACTTGAAAGCAGTTAATAATCAAAACTAGAATGGATATCTTTTATATCTTGTCAACTTCAGAATAGTTGCCTCTACTCTTAGACTTGATACTATCAAGAATACTAAATTCAAATAAAATCAGTCAAGGCTAAACAGCAGTCTAACAAACCAGCTTCAAATAAGATCAGTCACGGTAAGACAATGTAAGTAATACAGAGTTTCAGTGTAAATTAATAGGACACTAAAGATAGTTACCCTGATATAACCTGCTGTTTTTGGGTTAGTTGTCTGTGCCCTCAAATCTCATATGAGTAGACACACTGGCACAAAATATAATCAAACTAAACAGCGATAAGACTACTGTGGCTTTTAAATCCTGATACACTTTCATTTCTGTCGCTATCCAAACATGATACATGTTTATTGAACCCACATAGAGTATAAGAGATTATTCGGTAAATCATTAATTTTAAAAACATGCATATTCTGTTAGAAGTGATTTTGTGGTATGAGTAAAACATTGACACTGAGTGGGGGTTATCACTGTGAAGTATTTCTACAGGAATAAACCAAATATGCTGAATTTTATATAGAGACAAAAATCATGAGCATTCTGACTGTCTGAAAATGCAGCATAGAGATAAATAAAATGTCACTGATTCTTGATTCACAGTTCCAAATCCCTATCAACATTTTAATGAGTCACATACGTTTCCTTTACTAACTATGCTTTTTCTTAATGGAAGATATTATTAGGTCCTAATCATCATGTTGTAGTCCTACATAAATTGCAATTGCTGAGCCACAAACCACAGAATTTCATATACTTAAAAAGCTACATAATGAATAGGAGCACTGAATATTTAAAAACATATTTATAACACAAAGTATATCATTCAAATAATATTTAAAAAACATAATTGTGAAAAATATTGAGCACATTTCCATGAAATCTCTGCAAAACTTATGTTTTGGTATACAGAATTTCATACCATGATATGTTGTTATGAATCCCGCACAGTTGAATAGTGACAGCTATGTATCTGAAATTTGTAATCATCTTCCTTTTGCCATTGTCATTGGATGCCTGGGAAATCTCTCACTACTATGTAATTCTATCTGCCTTTACTGCAGTGGACACAGGTCCAGGTCCACAGATGTGATTATCTGGCATTTACTGTGGTCAATTCCCTGTTCATTCTTTCCAGAGGAATCCCACAAATCATGGCAAGGTTTGGAATGGAAGACTTCCTTACTAAAGCTGGATGCAAACTGGTTTTCTATATTCAAGTGATAGCAAAGGGTGTGTCTGTCAGACCACCTGCCTGCTGAGTGTCTTCTAAGCCATCACCCTCAGCCCCAGGAGCTCAAGTTGGGCAGAGCTGAATGTGAAAGCTGCAAAGCACATTTGACCAAGTACTATCATATTGTGGGTCCTGCATATGCTGCTGAACATCAAATTTCCTATGCTTGTGAGTGACAAAAGGAACAATTCAAACATTATAAACACCATTGATTTTCAGTACTGTTCTGCTATGACTTTTAGCAAAGAAAAAACCTCCATGTTTGTAGCACTGATATTATCCCATGACATTTTGTGTTTGAAACTTATGATCTGGACTTCTGGGAGAACATGGCAGACAGATAGCAGCAGCTACAGAGGATCTCTGAAAGACTCGGCTTAGAATTCAGGAATGGTGCAGAATAAGGAGTCATAAGCAGGTGGAGATATGCTCTGATGACCCAGGAACGAACTGGGCTGAGAGAAACCAACTTGGAATACAGTCCTGGTGATAGAACAGGAGCAGAGGGGCCTCAGTGTGGAGGCTGGAGCCCACGCCATTGGAAGCCATGATTTGGGTTTCCTGCTGCTCGGAGGCTGTATCTACATCGGCTCGGCAGGGAGAGAGACCTGAGAATGGGAACTGGCAAATGGAGTTGAAAACAGGATGGGCGGGGAGCTGTGCATTGACTTGTGGTAAGGTGAGTGAGAGAAACTGACACTCTTCCACAGTTTAATGAGACCCCAGCAGAAGACATTCTGGGACTGGGCAGACTTGCGGGAGCGGGGTGCTGCAGTGACTTCAGCCACGTATCCCCCTCTCAAGCGGGATTGGTGAGAAGTGCCTAGCCTACATGATGCTGCTGGCTAAGACCCAGTAGGCTAGCACAACCCAGATCTCAGAGCCTATGGGTGGCCTGGAAGGGCAGGCCCCGTGTAGGCTGCCTGATCTACAATTTCCTGGTGTGCTGCAGTGGGTGGGAACACCTAACTGGAGCAATTTGATCAGGCTGTGGCTGACAGGGAGGGAAGCTGGGCCTCCTATATAAGCTTGCATATATAAGGAACAAAGAATATGGGAAGAGGCAGCAACAAGAAAGGCTCCTCGGGCCCCAATCATGAGAAACAGGCAATAGCGGACACCGCACCAATAGACATAAAGTGCCATCTAGAGAGCCTCATAGATCAGTTCAGGAATGAAGTTATTAATGACCTGAAGCTAGAAATAAGCAAAATAGTTAGAGAAATGCTAAGCACCACCCAAGAAAAAACAGATGGTAGAATGGAAGAACAGAAAAAGAGGGGAGAATTGTTTGACGGAGAAAATAGAGAAAGCATAGAATACGTGAAGCAGGTTCAAAGAGACTACCAGGAAACTAAAAACTCTATCGAAAACTGGCATAACAGTTTGAAAGAAACTAAGGACAGACTATCTGAACTGGAGGGCAGATTTGTAATATGGGAGAATGAAATGAAAAACTTCTTAAAAGTAACAAAGAAACAAACAGCAATAATACAAAGACTAGAAGATGATAAGAGGATCCATAACTTAAGAATTAAGAACATAAAAGAGTAAGTAGGGACACAAACAAATGAGCTACAAAAGCTACTCACAGAAATAATCCAGGAGAATTTTCCTAATTTAGCAAAAGGTAAAGATACTCAGATGTATGAGGCATACAGGACCCCAGCCACCTACAACCTAAACAGAGCAACACCCAGGCATATAATAATAAAAATTCCAGAATACAAGAACAGAACATTAATACAAGAACAGAATATTAAAAGTAGATCCAATGATCTACAAGTAGATCCAGAAAACAAAATGAAGAAGACAAACTGACAACTAATAACAGAAAAAGAGCTCAAAAGAAAAAAGGCAGAGAAGATTGGATGATAGGAACAGCTATTTTGGAGAAAATGATGTCTTAATAGGTAATACTGATTTAGTATCATCTTGTTTTGAAGTCTCATTAAGCTTTTGTTATTCTATCTCCATTGGTCTAAACAGGCTGTATCTTATTGGATTTTATTATGTACGATAGTATAAGCAAAAAACTTTTAAAGACAAGGGGATTATACAGAAACCATTGTTCATTTTCTGTTAGTTGATTCTAAATACCCTGTAATGCTATCATTCTCTCGAATGGTTTTACATTGTTTTGATATATTTGATGCTACAGTATATGAAGTTATACTCAAAGATTTCAAGGAAAGAGACAATATGGTAACTACTTTTATGTCAGGATTATCTTGTGGTGAAACACTATTCTGCTTAAATGGTTATGTTTTGATCTGTGCTATTTTGCTGTTATGCCCTCTTTTATCTCAATCTCCACTTCATTATTTACTTTTTTATTTTTATCCTTTTAATTAAGGGAAAAATAAATAAAAATAGCAGGATATATTATAGTAACCCACTTTGCCTTTCCATTATCTTGATTTAAAGCCCTGTATTACTTTTACCATATTGTTTTTGACTTATGTCCCCCTATTCTGTTTTGCTTAATAGTACCAGGTTTGAAAATTTAGGCAACAGCTGTGAAGATAGTGAGATTCATTACGACGCCCATTCTCATTGACTTTTATCTACTTTTGAAGACCTATAATGTCTCCAAAGTTTTGGTTTTGTCAGTTTTTTTCTTTACTGTTTTGTTCAATTCTATTGTGACTGATGATATAGGCAATTGTATTAGAGATAGCAGGAGGCATTATGGTAACCATTATTGATCACCTTGTATTATGCTTTTATATTATCTATTATGATTGACTCTGTTCTGTTAGGTCACATTTGGTTCTACTCCCTTCCAAAAAAGTAATAAGAACTGTGGGAGCAACAAAACCCAAAATGTGTAATTGTCATTGTACAAAAGAGAGGAAAAGAAAGTGCTCTAAAAGATATAAATGCATGTATATTTAATTGTATAAGATAGAAAATGATATCACTGAGTTTTATTGGATCATTGAACGGAACTGTTTGCAGCATCACTGTTGGAATGTCCACTATACAAGCTTTAATTTTATGACTTGAACAATTATTTCTAGGATGACAATATGTAATCCATTAAGTAGTGATTTCCTACCGTTTATTTTTTTCTGTAAATCTGTATAATTTGTACCATTTCTCTGCTTTTTTTTTTCTCCTTAAATAAAATTAAATAAATAAAACTTATGATCGGAGCAGTAGTTTCATGGTTTTCATTCAGTATAGGTCCAATCAGTGAATACAATACATCACAGAAATATCAGCCCATCAAGATCTTCCCCTGAGACCAGAACTGCTCAAAGCATACTGCTCCTGGTCTGTACATTTGTTTTCTGCTATGCCTTGTTTTCCATCATGTACATCTGGCTTTCTCTTTATGACAGATCTGCTTGGGGGCTGGTTAAAACTTCTGCCTTAACCAATGCTGGTTTACCTACCCCTAGTCCATTCATTCTCATGACTCATGATCAATGTGTGTGGAGGTCCATGTAGAAGAAGTGAGCACGTGTATCACATCATCTGACACAGGAATCAGTCTTTTTTCATGTCTTCAGTACTACACACATTTGCCCATCAAAAAACACAAAGAAAAATTATGAAACAGTGTTAGTTCAGAGGTAAGGTTAAAGATGAGTTCTAGAGATGTTTTCATATGTGACAGCAATTTTCTAACAGAAAATCATTGCCATAGTTATTATTAATATAATTAACTGTACAATTGAAAGGATATGACCTCCTAATTCTATGCCTCTCTTTCTGAAATATTTCTCATTTTTATCCTTGCTTGATTTTCTGAATGGAATAAACTTCGTTGGCAATCCAAATTAATTATAAATTTAATTTACTTTTTGCAGTGTAGTGTGTGTGTATATAGATACGTACATATATGTATGTACATTATTATTATAAACTTAAGTAATGTTTAACTCCTTTAATATTTTTTTGGTTTTACCTCATTTCAGGTTTCTATTCTTGTCATTTATTGTTAAATTTCATATCTTGCATTTCAGCTTATATTTCGTACTCTAATATCAATATTATTTTATTGAAATGATTTTTAACAAATTCAGCATTGTTTTGATGTTGATCTAAAATTGTTGAATAACAAAATGTGACTTTTTACATAAGTCTTTGGTGTGCATTTTGGGGACTTAATAAGTGATTAATACTTTGGAATATCTAATAACTTGATTTCCAATACTGTTATGACACAAATATAAGGCTCAAACAGTATTGTTAATATTTGCACTACTAGATTGTGGCATGATTAAAATTCAAAAATCTATACACCATGATGTGCATAACTGAAAGTATTTGGAAATAAGCACATAGCACACCAACTTAAAAATCAGTGCCATTCAAACAGGAAGCTATCTGTAATCAATTTGGACACATTAATGAAAGAGACATGCAATAAACTCTTACTTTAGTGAAAATGTCCCCTGTAGAGAGTGTGTATTTTGTTTGATGTTACATTTCCACTCCATGAAAAACTCAGTTTCCTGAAGTATGTAACCAAAGATAGTTGCCACATCCATACATGGAACATCCTTGCTGGATCTATGTCTTCTCCCTATCCCTTCCATAAGAAGATCTCATCTAAGTGCATAACCCTCACATTGTTGGTAATACAGAGCCTCTCAAACAGCAAAAGGTATGCTGAAAATTACATATCAACTCCCGTAGCTCTTTCTTGAAATGTGCTCACTTTTTTTCTTGGCTTCACCTTTTTTCTTCATCTTGTGGCAACAGCATGTAAGATCTAGCATCATGGCAAACTTTAAATTACACAATGTGATAGTTGTGATAATATACCACACAATATACTACAGGAAGCATGCACAGTATCCTTTTCATCTTCAGTCTATTACTCCTGTTTTATCTGACCTTCGATCCCATAAGGATGAGTATTCTCTCCATTTCTGTAGGTTTGATCATTGCATATTGTGCATATGTATGAAATCAAACAATAATTTTTCAAAATTTTTGCCTGCTCTAGTTTGCTGAGCATAATTACTTTGAATTATCTTATGCCTTTGTCTTTGACAAAATTTGCTTGACTTTTAAGGTTTGGTATTATTCAAGTCTACATGTAAAACACATTTTCCTTAAGATCGCTCCACTTGAGAACTCAATAATGTCTTTTTTGTATTCCTTACTGTGAATGATATTGTTGATGAAATTAGAATAAACATCTCTTTGAGATGCAAATTTTCATTATTTTAGATATGTACACCAAGAATTTGGAATTCTGGGTCACATGGATGCAATTTTTCTTTATTTTAGAGAACATTGTTGGCTGGGAATTTAGCTTAGCTGCATAGGTGCCTTCCTGGAAAGCTCAATGTCGTGAGTCTGATCCATAGTACAAAAAAAAAAAAAAAAAAAAAGAAGACAAAAGGAAAGAAAAAAGAGAAAAGAAAATCCTCTTCAGTTCTGCATAGCTGCAAACATCATTTTGTCATTATTTCTCTTCATGTGACTGGCTAAAAGAAGAACCAAAACTTCACAAAGACTATGGATCCTGAACTACTATTCACCATAGAAAGGCCGAGGGGGTCTCTGTTAGGGTGACTGCTGTCCCTCCTCAATGTTCTTCTCTGTGGTGCTCATGGCTTGCACCAGGGATTTTATTTTTTAACTGATACAAGAGAAGGTCATGAATCCATGGGAGCAATGTGAGCCACAAATCCTCCCCTTAGTCCAAAAGCCATCAAATCCCTCCTTACCTGCACACCTTGATGTCCTTTTCCTTTTTCTAATTTATCTTTTATGTATTTTGAGTCACTTTAGTTAGCTAATTCTGTTGATCACTGGGGTCTCAGGAAGAAGCCTGCAGGATTTTTAACCTTTTTGGTTCTCATGTGTGGCAATTCCTGTGTACAGATGTACACTGCCTGGGTCAGGAAAAATAACATACCTACTCTTTATCAATAGTATATGTATTGTATGTATCTGTACAATATTTAGCGGTGCATTCACTTAACTCCATGAAACTATACATAAAATCTGAAAAGTTGCATTACACAAAAGTTTAGCAGTTAATGTACCAGTTAATGTTTTGATACGTCTTTGCAGATTTCACTGAATATGTTCAAATATTGGCATTGAATAAGAATAATTGGTCATTTTTCTCAATGTTAGATATTTTTAAACTAGGCTCACCAAAATATTAAATGCACTTCATAATGCCTAATTTATGTTCTTTATGTAGGTTCACATCTTTTCTAGCAATTCTCACACAATTCTTCATTTTCTTTTTATGGAGAGTTGCATGTTCCCTGTCTAGAAGTTCCTCACAAAGAACTCATAGCTCATTTTTAAACAATATTTTGGTGGGAAAAATATAACCTGTAAACCTTATTACATTAATCTTTAGCTTCTTTCCATGTAAACAATTCTGACAGTGGGATAATGCTTTTGGCCCAGTTGGACAGGAGTAGGATAGCAAGATACACATCTTGGGTTTAATTCACAGTACCAGGAAAAATTTCATGGATTAAATATACTTTTTAAAGTGTCTGGTAGTGTGGGTGACATGTGGCTATAATGCCAGTTACCCAGCACTTTGAGGCAGTTGTATGTAAATTTCAAGGCCAGGCTGAGTAATGTAGGTGGACCTTATCTGAAAAACAACAAATAACAATCAAACTACTTAAAGACACATGCACAGACCTTTACTAGATATCACCATTGTTCGGGCATGAGTCTAAATGTCCCCCAAGTCCTCATGGGACCATAGATATGGGGCTCTTCAGATCTGACCAGAGATAGAATGTGTGATAGTGGGATTAAGTCTGTGATGCTGGCTTCAACGGTGTGTTGTTAGTAACTTAGTCCACTATTTGTCATAGTTCTCATTGTGAATAATGAGAACCTACATCCTGGATTTGAATGTGACCTGCGCTATGGAGGTGTAGCCTTGGTAGACTAGAAGTGACAGAAAGAGAGTTGTCACATTGATTTCTGCTGCATTGTTTTGGCTTTGCTGCCCTTATGCCTTCTGCCCACCATGAGCACTTTATTCTCTTCAATAACTCTCAGCCATGACAACCTCCTTTGGACCAATGTGACAATGAGCTCAAATCACTGCAATTGTTTAGCTAAATAAAGCTTTTCTCCTTATCAAGCATCAATAAGCAAACATTTTGTCTCAGAAAGGAGAAAAGCAAATAAGCCATGAAAGCAAAACAAAAATATGCATATTATTTGCATGACTTTCTATGTTGACAAATAAGTTCAATTTCGGCTCATTGATGTCTCCTCGTGCACCTTCCCAGTCCCACATCTCAGAGGGATTGCTTTGCTGACCTCTGAGAACAGAAATAATTTCTTCTTCTTGTGTACTTTACTCAGCTATGAGCCACTAGGCAGATTTTATGTGACTTTCTACCTCTGTATGTTATTTAAAATTTTTATTTGTGCATATTGTTTCAGATCCTATATAGCACTGAATTCTGTTTTTCTCTTGTTTCTATTACTCATTTATTAAAATATTTTTAGGAATGTATAGTACTGTTAGTACACCAGAGAATTGGTCATTTCCATGTTGATTCAAACATGTTTTTCTGTTGTCCATGTGGGTTGGATTGTAAAATTTAGAAAATGTATTAATGACTCATGCTCAATTTGTCTTGCACATATACATAGTGGTGTGGTTGCTCCAGTAGTCCTTGTATCTCTTAAAATTCAGGTGATTCTACCAAATAATTTTATAAAATATTTGTAAAAATATTACACTTTCTAGAAATTTATACATTTTATAGTGTATGTACATCCCTCTAAAGAATGAACTTTTTGTTTATTCTTGGTTTTGCTTTTCTTGTTGTTGCTGTACATGACTACATGGTTTCATTTCTCTGGTTAATAAAGAAGTTGGGTAAATATTTACACGTATGTGTCACATGCATCTACTGTATTCTTTTTTTTTTCATTTAAAGAGAAAGAAAAAAACAGAAAACACTGTGAAAACAATACAGAATTTCAGAAAACTAAACAGTAAGAAATTGCCAGTTGATAAGTTATATACTGTCATCTTAGAAATAGTTGCTTGAGTTACAAAATTAAAATATACAAAGTGATATTCAAAGAATGACAACACAAACAGTTCTGCTCAATGATCCAACAAAAACTTAGTAATATGGTTATCAGTCCTACACACTTCTTTTCTTAAAGAGAGTAAGATTAAACAGAACAAAACAGTTTATAAGGAAACAACTTAAAGAAACACAGATTTCAAGACAAGTCCACTGGAGATCTTCACTGTCTATCTTATTTTCTCTAGTTTTCTTCTAAATAGTTGTTCCCATCTTCACACTCACTGAATATATACTGAACATTATAGCAATAATCAAATCATTACAGGATAATGAAGGCTTTTTTAGTTCTTCAAGACATGGTTTGGGGGAAGTCAATAATGACTAGTCTAACGTTTCTCAGTCTCCAGAGTAGCTGTCTTTATCTTTACATATGCTGAAATTGAACATAAGAGACTAGACTAACATCACTCTGAACAGTGAATGATAGTATTGCTAGATTTTGTGTCATGCTACAGAATTAGCATTAGGTTTCTTAGTGTCTATTTTTCTTCAGAGTATCTGTTCATTGTATTGTGTATTATATAATCTGTTTCTGCAAATAGTTTAGAAATATTTACCATGTGTGTATCTCTACATGTATATCTATCCTTTCTGTATCATAGTGAAAAACTGATCAAAACAAGACAACAAAATAAATTCTGAGAAGAACATGAAATGAAAAAGACATTTAAGACCACCATATTAGGTGATCTACAGTAGATAGTATGTTTTCTCTTGTTATTTTCAATAGCATTATCCACATGATTAGGCATAATATAATTGAACATAACATTACATAGATCTATTTTAATAAAAACACAATGTTGAAGACATTGTAGGACTTGAAAGCAGTTAATCAAAACCAAGAAGGATATCTTTTATATCTTGACAATTTCAGAATAGTTGCCTCTAATCTTAGACTTAATATTATCAAGCATACCAAATTCAAAAAAGTCAGTCAAGGATAAGCAGCTGTCTAACAAACCAGCTTCAAATAAGATCAGTCATAGTAAGACAATGTAAGTAATACAGGGTTGCAGTGTAAGTTAATAGGACACTAAAGATAGTTCCCATGGTATAACCTGCTATTTTTGTGTTAGCTGTCTGTGCCCTCAAATCTAATATGAGTAGACAGACTGGAACAAAATATAATCAAACTAAACATAGTGATAAGACTACTGTGACTTTTAAATCCTGATACACTATTAACAATGTCCTCTGTCTTCCTTTTTAAGACAGTTCCTCCATTTACCATTTCTCAGGGTGCTTTGTATATTTTGGGTCCCACTTGCTGTTTTAGTTTCTGGATTAGGGGACAAACCTTTTATCTATACGAGTGTCACTAAACCTTTTTACCTCTGAGGTTGATCTTGAGCTGTACTACTTTACTTACTAAACTCACAAATTTTGCCTTTCTTCCAGCTGTGTAGTTCTATACTGCCCAAAAATGTCATAGCTTTCCAATCTATCTGTGACTGCTGGAGGAGTTGTCCTTATTTCTGGTTTCCTGTCACATATAACATTGTTTTCACTTCTTGGCTCTCAGTTCATTAATACTCTTTCAGTTTGAGTGTATTTCCTATTCAGAGCATCTTGATGGATCTTACCTCCTAATGTACTCTGCCTCTGTTTCTTTATTGTTAGTGTATCAGGGCTATCTATATTAAAGGTTATAGCTTAGCATTTCTGCCTCATTTCTGCCATTTTATTCTTCAGCTATTATTTGTCCACTTTACTCCTTCATTCCACTGTCTGCCCTGTTCATTGAGGCCTCTGTGTCGCATTTTCTGGAATCCTGGTATTTTTTTAATCTCTCTCTCTCTCTGGAATGTCCTTCAGTGTTTTTTGTAGGGTTGCGTTGGTGGCCATGAACTCTCACAGTTCCTCCTTGTCTTGGAAATATCTTGTTTCTCCATTAATTTTGAGAGAGACTTTTCTAAGTACATCAGTCTTGGTTGAAGATTATTTTCTTTCAGGGCTTGGACTATTTCCCCCAGGCTCTTCTCTATTTGAGAGTTTGTGTTGATAAGTCTGTCATTGTTTTGATATTTTTTTTTACATTGTAGGTAGTCTGATTCTTTTCTCTGGGTGCTTTTAATATTCTGTTCTTGTGGTGGATTTCTGGAATCTTGATTATATGTGACTGGGTGTAGATCTGTTTTGGTTTTAGGTGGCTGGAGTTCTGTATGCCTCATTTATCTGGATATCATTTCTTTTTACACTGCTTGGGTAGTTTTCCTTAATTATATCTGTGATTAGTCTTTGTAGTTCATTTGTAGTTACTCCTGCTTTTTACTCATGTTTTCTATTCTTAAGTTATAAATCCTCTTGTCATCCTCTACACTTTTTATTATTTCTTCCTGGTTCCTTGTTAATTTTAAGAGATCTTTTCTTTCACAATCACACACCGTAAATCTCTCTTTAAGTTTCAAAAGGCTAACTTTTGTTTCTGTCAAGGAATTTTTCCAGCTTTCAATGGAGTTTTTAGTTTCTTGGTAATCTCTTTGTATCTGTTTCATGTATTCTAGACTTTGTTTTTATTCCTCATCAAAGGTTTCTCTTCCTTTTCTAAGTTCCTCTGTTCTTCCATCTGTGTTCTCTTGGGAAGGACTTATTATTTCTTTAAACTTTTTATATCTTGCCTCACTTGAATCATAAGTACAGTTTTAAATTCACCTATGAGATCATGAAAGTATTTCTTTATGTCTGCTCATGCTGTGTGTTATATTGCATGATTACTACACTGGTTGTCTTCTGTATTTACGTCTCCTGAGCTTATTTTTCCAGGGTCAGCATCTGGAGATATTTTTTTTTTATTTCTGTTTTTTGTCATGCTTCTGATTTGTTTCAGACAGGTGTGTCCTGGGGTATCTGGCCCTCTCCTTATTGCTTAGGTTCTTTCTGTAGTATGCTGACTGCGGTTTTGTTGTCCTCCCCAATTTGCTCTTATCTGAGTTATCTTAAACTCCCTCCCGGGGGCTCAGGATGATGCAGGGACACTCATCCTATGTCACTCAGTCCAGAGTTCAGGGTGCAGGCAGAGAAGCTCAATTCCCCAAAGCTGGTCAAACACAGCAGGAAACTGGAAAGTACTGGTTCTGTATTTTTGATTATTGTCTGAAGAGTTGGTTTTAGAAACAGATTCTCTGGGCTCCATTTGTGGTGGTGGCTCCATGGGGCTCCAGTCACGTGGGCCGGGTGGTGCTGCAGACACACTCACTCACCTGGGGACCTTAGGGGAACACTGGTGGTGGTGGCCTGCTCAGAACTGGTGCCACAGGCCCAGATCCTCACTCAAGAGGTGAAGATGCTTGTGGTGATTCATTCCAGCAGATCTGGTCCTGCACATGCAATGCCACAATGCACCCTCCTCCTTATGTCCTCTGGGACATGGCCCAGATCTGATGGATGGCAGTGTAGGTGGTGGTGGCAGCAGTGGCAGGGATGGGGGCAGCTTGTGGGCACTGAGTCGCTCTGTTATCCCATCCTCCAGTGGGCCCATGGCAACAGAGTCGAAGATGGTGGCTGGAGCATGGCGGCATAGGGATGGCCTTTCTCACTGCACAGAGGGAGGCCAAGAGGCACTCAGGGCTGCAAATGGCATGACTGCCTGGGACTGTATGTTTGATTGGTTCTTCTCACCTTGAAGTTTCTTCTTGGTATGAGGGAATTACTATCCCTCTGTTTGGGGCTCCCCATGCTATATTATGTTGAATTCTATGTTGACTATCTCAGGGAGCCTCTGAAGCTGGCAGTTAACTGTCCACAATCTTTGCTCTGCCCCCCCACCAATCTACTGTATTCTAGGAACACTTGGTTTATTTTTTTTCAATCCAGCCACATTTATATCTCATTATTCTTACTGAAGTAGCTACTGTAGGAGTAATTATTAGTTAAGGAGCTATTTTTTATATACCAGAAAAATATTTTCCTGCTTCATTAGTTGTCTTTGTCTTTTTTCCTTCTATGTTTTTAATAATTAAAATTATTAGTTTGACTTAACATTTCACTTTGTTTTTTGAATGCCTTT
The DNA here is from genome assembly GCF_034190915.1 of Cavia porcellus. NCBI lineage: Eukaryota > Metazoa > Chordata > Mammalia > Rodentia > Caviidae > Cavia > Cavia porcellus. The sequence continues at coordinate 7,836,194 of NW_026947520.1, read as the reverse complement.
TATGCCATTTCAAGAATATTTTCTGATTTCAAAACAACAGAGATGTTGTTCTATATATTTAACCATACATTTATGATGTACATTTAAGTTCAAATGGTCATCTATTTCAGAAACAATTTTTGCTATGGCTAGTGATTTAAAGTTTTTAGAACAAGGTAAGTCAATTCAGTTCTTTCAGAAAATATCTTACTGTTTTTTTCACATTTCCTGCCATCCATTACTTTCTTACCTGAATAACCTGACTCAAACTTCGAAGTTAGCTTTTCTGTGAACACAGTATGAAATCCCATATCATTTTTTTTCTGTTTCATTCAGTTTATTTCCTTGTAATATTAGGAAATATTCAAATTTACACTACACTAAATGTGCCTCACCTTCCAAATGAATTGACAGTAATTCCTGCCCTAGAGGCTTGTGGAAATGCAAGTTCAATTTTAACCCTCAATTGCACATGTGATTAAAGAGGTAAATGTGCACTCCTGGAAGAATCCAAAAGCAGGGAAATCTTCAGTCACTGTCTCTTGTGACCATCCCTGCAAACAGGAGCATGTAGATTCTTACCCAGGCTCATGTGCTCACTCAAATTTGTCTGGCTCTAAAGAGCCAAATCCTTAATGAGAACTGAAATTGGGCAACAACGAATTGGGATTGTCACAACCTGATGACAAAATGCTGCATTTTCAGTCTGGCTGGCATCCTGCAAGTGACGACTTTGAGTGAATGTCACTTATTGCTATTGTAAGGAAGTAATGTGTGGACATACAGGACTTGGGTCATCCTAGGACAGTAGGTGAGTCTGCCCTACAAGCCTGCTTGTCTCTGTGCTGACCTTTGCTCCTGCACACCAGGCATCATGGGTTTTCTCTTCCTGCCTCACCAGAAACCAAATCATTGGGTGTCCTACATCTTAGACTCTGAGCCCGTGAATCTCCAAATCAGATGAGTTCCTCCTTCACACATAGAGCCTGTATACACTCAAGGCAGATCTAATCCACTCATTGATTATATCAGGCTAGGTAGTATATATCTGTAATCATAATAGGTGGCTTTTGTACACCTCTATCCTGATCTACACCTGTTTCTCCACTGTCAGCCCTTTCATTCTGATGAATACCCACACAGCCAAACTCAGGATCAAATTAACTAATTTGTTCAGCAACATTTAAGTTGTACAGCTTTGTACAAGGGGAATTTTATAAACACAGATTATTCTGTAGACAGGCAGATAGGTAAACTGCTAAAGGCTTCAGGTGTAGTCAGTATTGCAGTTCTTGTCTATGGTGTCAGAGGACCTGGGTTAAGTTCTTTCAAGAGCAAACAAATGGATAAAATATATATTATATAAATTTAAACTGAAGACATTTAAGCACAAAGTCATCAACCTCTAAGGTGGACCTTGGTGATTTTGGAGATTTCTCAAGTTGCAAAACTGTTGAACTCTCAAGTCAATGTGGGTAGACTTGAGTGGCCATTACTGCATAGTATCCTGTGAAAAACTTCCCTAAATGATGTGTGGAAGGAAACAAAATAGGTTTCATAACGAGCAGTGTCTCATTTTTTTCCATGGGGGTGATGCACTTGTAGGAATCCTTGATGGCAGACAGAACAGCACAAATGAGTGGTGAATATACCAAGGAGGCCTCTTCTGCAAATTGCCAGGTATCTGCCTACATTATGTGCAATGGTCCTGTGACTTAAAATTCTTGAGTACATTCTTTTCATATCTGTTTCTGTATAATAAGGTTTGGAAGATGGAGACAGATCTACTGAATGGCCTAATTGTTAGATTTGTTTATTGTACAGCAAAACAAAGACTTCTCAATCCATGACAGTGGAGCATAGGATTATTATAAATTTCCCTCAAACAATGGAGATTCTTGTGCTTGTGTTCTATCCAGCTGAAACAAATTGCTGCCTGAGTAATATCCAGATAGAGATGGAAATAGATATTATGACATTTAAGTGCATCTATTCTCTTAATCGGATGCTTCAGGAAGGCTAACATGCTTCCTAATGTAAGGCAGCCAAGGGTGCTCAGAGAAAGGTGTACAATACAATAAGAAAACAAATTTACCTCTAGTACAGAGATTGGAAGAGCAAATTGGAGAGAAAAGAAGGTGAAAAACTTATGGAGGGAGCTATAAGCACCAAAGTCCTGCACCAAATGTGTGAACTCAAAGAGTCTCTGTGCCTTACCTTTAAAATATCTTTAAATTCATAAATACCAATGAAGACATTTTTGAAAGCAATTTGTTTTGTAGACCAATGAACTGTAGTTTTCTCTTATGTCTAGATTTATATCATGCAGAGTTTGACATGCAGAACAAGGCCTAGTCATGGGCAGACTCTGCGTAGCCGTGCATGAACCTGTGTCCATTCATGACTCTGGGTGTGCATACAGCAGAAAGAGCTAAATGTCTTCAGATTAAAGTATATTGTTGCAGACAAAATATTGTTACTTCTCATTTTATTTGGAAGAATATTTTTTTCACAGTTTCCCTTTCATTCTATGTAATTCTCTTAAGATACAGTTTTGAAGTTTTGTAGGAAGTATAAAATTGTGACTTGTTTGACCTTTTGGTTTTAGCCAATATCTTTTGATGAGATTGTTAGGTCATTTAAATTTCAAGTACTTCTTGATAGAGAAGGAATCAGTATTGCTATTATGTTAATGTTTTTCTGGTTGTTTTAAAGTGCATTGTGTTACTTTTTTTCTCTCTTGCTGTCTTTCTTTGCAATATGATTTTCAATATAAATTCCTTTTCCTTGTATGACTTTTATCTCAAATAGGATTTATAGAATATAATTTCTATTTTACCCAGCCTGATTTAAACTTATTGCAGCTGATATTTAATAACACACTGAAGCACTTCACTTGCATTGTCTTCCTTAATTTTAAGTTGTTAATAGAACATATTCTCTTTACATAAGTATTGAGTTCAATAGTGTGTCTGCACATGCAAATAGCATACACTGATAAATTTGATCCATATTTTCAAACTGCACTCCATGACATGACATCATTCATGATTATTAGCACTCACTATTCTAATTTTAGATTGACTTCTTTTATCTTGCACAAAAGATAGGGAATTTTAGCTATTTTTCTTTTTCATTCAGTTTATTTCATGTAATGGAATGTATTCTCATTCTATTAATTTTGCTGAAAAATACAGTGTCTTATTCTTCTGCACTGCAGACTCATACTCTTTTGTGTATGCTGATCACATTATATTTATCCATTCATGGATTGTAGGGCATCTTAGACATTTTGAGACCTGTTGGAATAAATATTTATTTTTATTGTATTTGATATTATAATTTACATATTTCATGTTGTATATATTATGGGTAAATATGTATATGCCTGTTGTTATACTTTGTCTCTGATCACTTAATTTAGTATTAAATTAATTGGCAAAGAAGCATGACATTTTTTGGAATATTACACATTTGAGTATACAGTTTGCCTCAGCATTAAAATGTATACTTTAACAGGATTTTATTTTAGTAATTATTGTATTTTTATATTATTTTGGATATATCTATTTAGCATTTTCAGTAAGGCAGGTCTAATTGGTGACTAATGGTCTCCTTTTCCTTCTGTTAGGGCATTTCTTTTTGGTCTCTGTTTTTTTTTTTTTTTTTTTTTTTTTTTTTTTTTTTTTTTTTTTTTTTTTTTTGTTTTGTTTTGTTTTTTCTCTGAGCACTTTCTATATTATTTAGTCTACATTCTTTCTATCTTTTTGAATTTTCCATTTAAAGCTTTATTTTGTTTTTTGTCTATCCCATACTTTTTAGATTTTACTGGCTCCCTGCTTCGCTACTTAACTCCCTCCCTAACCTCCTGTCCCTTTGAAGATTGTACTTGTTTGGTTGCCCCTCTTTTTCCTCATCAGTCTGATTATTTTTCTGCACATTTTGACTTTATGCTGTTTACCCTGAGTTGTTAACTCCCTTTTTTGTGTCACAATTTCTTAGTGGCACATGCATATACATTAACTTATGCACACAGAAACACAAACACATGCTCATACATTTGATAATACCTCTACAAATACGTGAGGAAATTAAATATGAATATAAAAAGAGGCTCACAAACACAAAAGGACATAAAGGCACACACAAAAACATAAATTATACCTAAACAATTGACTGTCTTAGAAAGATTCCTTACAATCATATTGTTATGAGTTTAACATACAATAAATATAATGAAAGTAATAAAATTGTGTATTCAACATTTTTAAGATAAATGGCCTGCACAATATAAATAAGAGAAATATATGGAATAATAATTATTTAAAAAGTAATTTGCATTCTAAATTGTAGATATTGAAGTATAAACTTCAGAGAAGGTAATGGTGTGCATCAAGTAAATTATATAAACAGCATTCAGAGCACAAGTAAATCCCTTGTGATCCATGCAGAAGTCATTTGTAATGATTTACTCATGTACATACAATTTTGTACTAATGCATAGAATTCCATATAGCTGAAAAATGTATGATATATTTAGAATTCCATTGTAAAAGTGAACATTTCTTTAAGAATTTTAAAATAAATTACATTAAAAATATGTAAGATGATATAAAATGAAACATCTGTGTTTCACATATATTAAAATATAGAATAGGATCAATAGACGGGTAGAGGCAGAAAAGATAAGGAGGAATGGTGTCAAAAAAGAAAGCATATGTCTTATACATACACACTCCTATCAAGAATGTAGACTTTATGTACTGTAAGGTTGTAATATTAAAAAGGAACAAATGAAATATCTGAAATGCAAATCATGTAGAATCACAATGTGTTAAAATGAAAATTTCAAAAGCATGGTTTTAATAAATAAATAATTTTCCCTTATCCTGATTACTGAAACTCCTTGTTCCTACCTTCATTTATTCCTGGAATCCTCTCAGTATTTTTCTATACCAGTTGTACCCTTCCTGGGGCTTGAAAGATTTGAAACCCAAATCAGATGCCTAAATTGTTTAAGTAGAAATCCTGGAGGAAGTTTTGATAAGACCCAGGAAAATTTCACTTTAAATATTAAGAAGTCCAGTCAGGCAAAGAGAGCAGGGACAGAGCAGTTACTACAAACCAGGTCAGTATGAGTACCATCTAACAAAGATGATGCTGGGAGACAGACTTCAGGTTGGACAAGATACAATAGTGACAGTAGTGACAGTAGCGGTGCTTTAAATTCTTAAAGATCAGGACAAAAATTGAAACATGAAAATCAAGGCAAAAATATGTCCTCAACACTTAAGTCTCTAAAAGCTGATCTCATAGATGTTGATTTGGAAGACAACACAGTTAAAAAAAATTTGTACAGTGTTTGGGGTAATCAAAGAAGAAACAAAAGAGCAAACCCACATGATGTTAGTGAGTTCAAAGCAGATGGGCTGAACAGGAAATTGTTTCATTAATAAAATACTCAGTGAACTCATATGAAAAAGAAAGAACTTCTTGAAATAAGGAAGATGATAGAATACATGTGTGATCATTCTATATGATAGCTTCAATAAAATTAGGGAAAAATCTGTCTGGAGAAGGCCACCTTGCATCCCACTGCCTCTCCAGGGAACATAGGTTAGGAGAAACCCAGGTGCCTGACACTTCCACCTGCACCATGGACAGGTAACAAATGTGAAAAGCACCTGGGACCCCACAACCTGCTTGTCTGGAGAAACCCAAAAAAATGTCAAGGTAAAGATAAAAAGGCAATTTCTGGCCTCCAGCCCAAACAGAACAAGTCTAGGACACACAGACATGAAAGAATATGTAATTCACACACCTGAAATTTTTGAAATGATGGAAACTGAAGTAAAGAAACTATTTCACAAGGCTATAAAAGAAACTTGATCAGAAATAATATCTCAGGTAAAAGAATGACTGCAAGCGACAATGCAAGAAAAAATAATTTAAGAGTGATAAATTTCAGCAAAAAAAGTAAGAGCCAACACAATTGATATGAAAGACTATTTACATAAGTAACAGCATAACCTTCCTAAGCATGGAAAAAAACCCTTTTTGTACCACATCAATCACCACAAAACCATAGATGAAGATGCAGTCAACTATCAACCAGCAATTTCCTGCTTGGTGCATAGATGCATCAGGATATGGCTATGCTGTCCATTCCATTCACTCACACATTCAGCAACCATTCAGAGGTTAAGTATTCCAGGTCCTTTCCATGGAGAGTGGCCCTGGCTGATAAGAACTGATCAGGTTGGGCTGAGATTACAATAATGTGTGTTTTGAACAGGAGAATCCAGATATATTTTCTAGTGTATTTACATTTTACCGAGTGTAAAGAAAAACAGGGTGGAAAGTATGCCTATTACAAGGATGGTAGACCTCATTGTGGTACAAGCAACCACACTCAAAGCCATAGAGATTCCTGTGTAACTCTTTCCTTCAAATCCTAGGAGTGCCCAGACTGCTAGGCAAAACCGTTGAGGTAAAACAGATAATCTACCTGTATGAAAGAATTGACTCATTTGAATGTACAGCTCCTTATCAAAGTACATTTTACTTCTGTTTCTTGTAGTACTCTGGCTACTGTGAACTCATGGGCATGAACATGAGATGTCATTATTTAACACCAAACCTTTTGTCAGTGTGGGACTCCTTCTTCTATTAGGCATGAGAAAGAGTAAATGCAAAATGGATTCAGTTAGCTGCCTTCAGGCCTGTGTCTCACACTCAACTTTATTTAGAGATTAAATAGATAGAATCTCTTGAAGCAACCCAAAGTGGTGCTTGGAACAGAAGATATTCTGCTGTGCTTGGAAGTCTTTGGGTCACTCCTAGCAAAATGCATCAGAAATACTTCACTTTTCCCTTGTCATGAATTTATTTTTGCCACTTCATCACATCCTGCTCATGAAGACTGTGATGAAATGAAAAGAGTCTTAACCTTTTGCTGGTTGAAAAAGAAACATTTACCTGACCCCTTCAAATGTCTTAATAGAAGACATTGGGCTTATGCATTGGTTAAGAAACCCTTCACCAACTTATTTCATTCATGATCTTATTTCATGAAGATCAAGGCAGTGTCGTGTGTTTAGAAAGCACATTTCTCTCTACAAAATTACAGGGACAATGAATGAAGAACGAATGAACTGCAGTCACTGAATTGTGGCACAGATGAGAAACTCAAGTGAGGAGGAGAAAATCTTTCAAAATATAATGCAAGAATATATGCCTCAAATCCGTGTCAGAAGAATTTTCATCATTATACTACTAAAGATATTACTAATTATTTGTTCTAAAGACAGAGAGAGAGAGAGAGAAGAGAGAGAGAGAGAGAGAGAGAGAGAGAGAGAGAGAGAGGTCAATAAGATAAGCACAGTTCAAGACTTTTTCTTTCACAAATATATTTAAAATGATATTTTGAATCACAGCAGGCAAACTTCATACAGAGATCTGAGAAATTCACTGGTATGTTTATTCTATTGGACAATGTATCTTCATAGTTTGCAAATCACTGACACTGTCAACCAAAAATGCTCCTGAAAATTTAGTACGTCAAAGTATTTTGGAACAGGACGCAGGTAAATGGGAAGATAACTACTAAAATTTGAATCACTTTGGGTAGCAAAAAGAGGCAATATTTAAAAGATAACAAACAAATATTATCTGAATTATTCATTTTTAACTCTGTGGCCAAAACATTCATCTACCCCAAACTTATAACAATTCCTATTGATAAAACAAACAAAAGCAGTTATTTTATAAAATAAAATTGATATTTTGGTATTTCTACTCTGACTTTCAGATGTTTATTACCATCATATTAAATTTTATTTTGGTTTGGGTGAAAGTTTTTTCAAGTTTATTTAAAGAGGAAAAAGGCAAAACTGATAAAATTTTAGAAATAATGCAGAATTTTAAAAAAAGATCAGTAAGAAATCAGTAGTTGATTCATTACATATTGTCATCTTAGAAATAGTTGATCATGTTAAAAAAGTTAAAGCATACAAAGTGTACAAACAATAAGTCTTAAAAGACTACTGTTCAATTATCCAACAAAAATTTAGTAATATGTTTATATATCTTACACACTTAAACATGCATGCCATTATATTCTTTAGTGCACTGTCTTTTACTTTTTTTTACAGTAGCAATTACACAATTTGGATTTTATTACTCCCACAGTTCTTACTAATTTTTACACTACAGACACAATGTGATATTTATAAATATTATATTTATTTCAATTATGAGGATAGTCTCAAGTTGCATCTATTTATTTATGAAGGCCACAAGATACTCCTTTTTATAGCTGAGTAATACTCCATGGTATAAAAGATGCACATCTTTTTCATCCACTGTGCAATTGAATGATGTTTTGGTTGTTTCCAAGATTTAGCTACCACAACTTGTGCTGCTATGAACATAGTTTCACATATATCAGTCTCAATCAATGTTTTAAATTCTTTTGGGAAAATACCCAGGAGAAGAATAGTTGCGTGAACTGGAACTCCCTATCCTACACTTCTGAGAAATATCTTTACTAATTTTCATAGTGATTGTACAAGTCTACACTGCCACCAAGAGTGCTAGAGTGCTCCTTTTCCCTTGCAACCTCACCAACGTTTGTTATCAGTTGATTTCCTGATGGCAGCTATTCTTTCCAGTGAGATGAAATCTCAATGCTGTTTTAATTTGCGTTTCTCAAGTGACCAGTGATGTTGAACATTTCTTAATGTATTTATTTGCCATTTGTACATCTTCATCTGAGAACTGTGTATTCATCTCACATGCCCATTTTTAGAGAGTGTCTTTGAATTTCTTGGGCTTGATGTTTTTTAATTCTTTATGTGTTTTAGATATAAGTCCCTTTGTCTGAGGGGTTGCTGGCTAAATTTCTTTCCAATTCTGTGGGTTTTATTTGCACTTTGTGATTTCCTTTGAAGTGAAAAATGTTTTCAATAATCTGTGATCCCAGTTGTTGATTCCTTGTACTGTTTCCTATGCTGTTTGCATTTTGTTCATGAGTTCTTTCCCTGTTTCTATGTCTCCAAGGCTTCTACTTAACTTGTCTTCTGGTAGGTTTGTCATAGATGGCCTTTAGTGTTTCTGTTTTAATATTTAGATATTTGAACCATTTAGAGTTTAATTTTGTGTGTGGAGGAAGGCATGGGTCTATTTTCAGTCTTCAGCCTATGGAGAGCCAAGTTTTCAAACACCGTTTAATAAAGAGACCATCCTACATCCAGTTAATATGTTTAGCCACTTTGTCAAATATCAGGTGCCTGAGTGTCTTTATAGATTTTTGCATCTTCAAATCTGTTCCATTAATCTTCAGGTCTATTTATTTCCCAGTACCATGCTGATTTTATCACTGTGGCTTTGTAGCATAGTTTCAAGTATGGAATTGAGATGCTTTTTTCCTTGCCTTTGTTGCCCAGAATTACCTTTGCTATTCTAGGTTTTTCTGTTTCCCAATGAATTTTCAGAGTGTTTTCTCTAGATCTGTGATGTATGCTAATGGTATTTTGATTGAAATTCCATTAAATCTGATAAGAGTTTTGGGAGTATTGCTATTTCCACAATGATGGTTCTTCCTACCAAAAGCAATATTCTTCCTTTTTCTAATATCCTCTTCAATCTCATTTTTTAGCATAGCACATTGTTTAGCATATAATTCTTTCAATGTCTTAGTTTGATTCCTCAGTATTTAAATTTTTTGAAACTATTGTGAGATGCCTTATTTCCATAATTTCTCTCTCAGTGAGTTTTTTGTTTGTGTATAAGAATGCTATGGATTTTTAAGTATTCAATTTGTGTCCCCCTACACTGCCTATTTTTTTACCCCTAGTAGTCTTTTTTGGAGATTTTGGGTGTTCTATATAGAGTATCATGTTATCTGCAAATAGAGATAATTTAACTTTTATGTTAAATTATCTATCTTTATTTACCTATCTTTATTCCTTTTATTTTTTTCTCTTATATGATTGCCCTGGTTAGTATTTCTAGAACTATATTGAGTAAGAGTTGTGATAGGGGACATGCTTGTGTTGTTCCTGATTTTACAGTGAAGCTTTTCAGTTTCTGTCCATTTAGTATAATATTTGTTGTTGGTTTGTCATAGATGGCCTTTATGAGATTGGATTAGACACTATTTCAAGTTTTTGAATGATTTTTATCATGAACGTGTGTTGGAATTTATAAAAAAATCTTTATCTGCATATGTTGAGATGACCAAATTATATTTGTTTTTGACTCTATTGATGTGGTATATTACATTTATTGATTTGCATATGTCAGATCACTCCTGCATTCCTGGAATGAGTCCTAGTTTTTCATGCTGTATAATGTTGATGGTTTGTTGCATTCTGCTTTCTTGTAGCTTATTAAGAAACTTTTCATCAGTGTTCATTAGTGAGATTGGCCTATAGTTCTCCTTTTTGGTTAGATCTCTCTCTAGTTTTGTTATGAGGGTAATACTTGCCTCAAGGAATGAGTTAAGGAGGATTTATTCCTTTTCAATTTCATTGAAAGGTTTAATGAATGTAAGTATCACATATTCTCTAAATATCTTATAGAATTCAGACATGAATAAATCAAAACCTCTGCTTTTCTTTCTTGGTAAGTTTTTAATTATGTTTTCAGTTTCACTAGCTGATATTGGGTTATTCAAATTGTTATATTTTATTGGTTGATCTTTGGTAGTTCATATGTTTCTAGAAATGTGTCCATTCCCTCTGTGTTTCCACTCTATGTGAGTAGAGATTTTCAAAGCATGTATTCATGGTTTTTGAATTTTCATTGGGTCTGCAGAATTTTCCTCTTTTCAGTCTGTACAGCATATGGGTTTTTCTTTATTTTCATGGTAAGCTTAGTTAGAGGTTTGTCAATTTTGTTTATTTTTTCAAAAAAACTCAGCTTTCTGATTCATTAATTCTCTGTATTTTTTAGGCCTGAATCCATAGGCAAAAGTTGAATTATTAGTAGTTAATCCTACTATGTTGTCTCATAAACCAAGTGCTCTTCAATTTAAACTCATGATAACATAATACAAGTAGAAAATATATTACAAGGAGAAATTTCAAGAATGCACTTTCCGTACTTAAATATCTGAATTATTGAAGTGACAAGTATGATTTGTCAGAAACATTAAGATACAAACATGTTTTCAAAATTAAAGCTACATGTTATAAATATGCATTGTACAACTGAAAAAAACAGAGTATACAAATGTTATATTCACAAAATCATTTCAACATAATAAATGTTTCTGTGGAGACAAATGGGTATATTGATTGCAGCTAAAAGATGGGAAGGAAGTACTATTTGATTATTATCACAGAGGCCCTGGACTAAGCTATTTGTGCCACGTTTCTTTCAAACAAGGAGAATAAGTGTATTATAACAGACAATTCCTCCTATCCAATAAACTTCATTTTCTGTTAGTTACCATTGCACAATTAACCTCCAGTTTACCTCAATTCCTATTACTATTTCCTCATATTTCTGTCTCCCAGGAAGTACTGAACACTAAGAAGTATGGCTGGTCACTATGTTGCATGCTGTAAGAGCCAATTCCCAATGGGCATAACACTCTGAAGCTGTAACTCTGCTTTCAGCCCCATGAAAGCCTCACTCCCACAGTCTTCAAGTGCCTCACTTGTTTCCTGTTTGACCTCACTTAGGCTCACTCATTTATACAAAGCTGTACACTGCATCCATAGCTTCTCAGATGTTGCCTCCTTTCCAGTTCCTCTTTGCCCAGGAATGGCTGTACTGTTGATTAAGGTGCCAGTGTGGGCATGAGGATTGGAGCTGGGACCTCGCTACCAGTTCTGTGAAGGGGAGTGATGCCTACAAGATTTTCTTGAAGTCCCCTTGGAAATTTAATGAGGCCACTGCTCAATGCTACTGACCCACCAGACCCAAAACATGGAGCATGGACACTGACTAGTCTCACCAGCCCATAACTTAAGACCCATAGTGACACCCTAGTCTATGTGTCTGTGAGAAAATCATTTCACTGCTTTCAGTATTTGTAAATTTTATCACTTCTCCCCCTAAATATTCCCCAAGTGTAAACCTCAACTTCTTTTTATTAACTGTCATTCTTGGATTTATTCTCTTGGTCTTTTGAATTTCTGTGTATTTTCTTCCCCTTGGTATATAAACCTACAAGCACAGGTGCTGCCAGTCAAGAAGGGCTCCCATGATTGCAAAGCACCTGGCTTGTTTGGAGCATAGGCTATGTTGATAGTAAATAAGATTCAAAAAACAGCTGAATGCTTGTATTGTTTGGCTGGCATTTCAGGTCTGGGTCTAGTGTTTTGCACATCTTTTGGGAGGATATCAGTATGCAATATAGCAAATATGGGGCATTTCCTTCTGTCTAGTTTTTAAAATACAAATGTTTTTTCTTACTGCTCTTCTTTTTGCAACTTATTATTCTCTTTTATTCAAATTTCCATACTGATTGGTCTTATTCTGTTTTATTTGGTTTCATTTTTAAATGCCTGATGCAATGGAAAACTATTGTGAGAATAAGTTATATTATATTATCCATCGTGGGCTGCTGTTATCTTCCTTTGAATTTCCATACCAATTTTTCTACGTTGTGTTGATTTGGTTTATTATGTTTTGTTTTCTTGGGTTTTATTAACTTTAAAATAAACTTGGAGGTGATTCAGTCATTTCTCTATTCAATTTTTGTGTTGAAATGGAGACATTTGTACAAAAACATAAATAGCATTATTGCATGTAAAGTTACATATGAGTCTCCCCCTGTACCATGACTTTTCCCAGAAGCTTACTTATAATCTAGGTTTTACTTTGTAGAGTGAGCAATTAAGTCTCATGTGTTCACCAAACAGAGATAAACTAAGTTAATAGTAGAGAGAGTGTGGTCCCTGTTTATTACTTTCTAACAATTAAACATTTTACATTGTTATAACTCGGGCCCCAGTATAAAATTCAAGGAAGCAAGAGACTGAAAATTTAGGTAGCAAAGGCTTTATTTCCAGGCCTGGCGTCGAGTCTCCAGGAGCCAATTTGGAGACTGCATCCCAGAGATTGAAGGGAGGACTTTAAAAAGAGGCTGGAGGAAAAGGGGGGGAGTAACAAAGAAACCTGCAGAGCCATGAAACTTGTTGACCTGAATCTGGAAACTTTATTGCTTTCCACTTAGCTCTGACAATCTCGGGAGTTCCTGGTGTTTCTCAAATTACTCCCATCCTACAGACTGACATTATCTCGGAGTGGCACATCTGCAGCAATATTTGGAGAAGAAAGTGGAGAGTTAATTATCCCAGGACAGCTTGTTTTCACTAGTGGGTGTGAAGGGGTCAAGAGTTACAAGAAGCTGAAACTTATGTTTTACAAAGATCTGATACCTAACTCATTTGATGCATACAGAACAAAAGGAAAGCACCAATTGGGGTTTGGGCCATAGTATTTCCCGGTAATTTCTTTGAAGCTAAACAGTTCTTAAAATTGGGGCAGGCTCATTTTATGAGAGATCATCACCAAGTCAGGAAGAGGTCACCAGAAACCCAAATTCTTTATGGCCTAGATAGATAGGTGAGGGGAGAGGGAGGCAATAAGGCGCCATACAGAACAGAAAATGGCGGTTATGTGTCAAGGTCAGGTAAAGGGTTAAACTCATAAGCAAATCTCTCTGCACACAAGCAAGTTACTCCAAACAAGTATAAATTAGTGGGCCATCCTAGTTTTCTTTAGCTCTTTACCGGAGAATAGAGGCGCCTAACAGTGATTAACAACCCTTGTTAGCTTGTTTTAGCACAACTTCTGTAGTTTGTAGAGGGCAACAATGGTTAATATATAAATTAGGTGAGATTCTTGCAATTCTTTACAGAGGAGAGTATTGCTCAACGTATCAATTAGGTCACTTAACATATCAGTTAGGGAAAAAGGATAAAAAAAAACACATATATTAAGCCACATTGCAGGTTTGTTATAATACACAAAATAATGAAGGTATTTTCTTAGAGTACAACAATATGTTGTGTGACTTTTAAAAGTGTTTATGATTGAAAAAAGCAAGCCAAATGAAAATTAAACCTATCACCACAAACGTATGAAATAAATAAAAATGGAAGAGAGGTGGAAATGCTGTTTCAACAGCACCTTGGATCTAGAAGTACTACAGGGTTGAAACAGCACAACTCAATGCAGAGAATACATTCCTGCCAGCCTTATCCCTCAAGTAGAATGTCATGGTTTTTAATGCTCTTTCTTCCTCTTCAAGAAGGAAAGCAACCACCAGTCCCAACAGGCTTGAAGTACATTTGTATATAGTTAACCTTACACATTTGATGGACACATCACATTAGGTTCAGAATGAGATAACGGCATGATACTAAGTGAAATTGAGGCAATAACAAAGATTAAATGTCACTTAGCTTATCCATTGCAACAGAATATGTGCATATACATATACTTTAAAAACCAAAATAATACAAGTAGTTCAAGAAACAGAGTTGGCTTAGGTACTTTTTGCCCATCATTGAGACAAAATATCTGATGACCAAAGTTGGGAAAGGAAAGGGTTATTTCTTACAGTTTTGGAGGTTTCAATCCATACTCAGTTGGCTCCAAGGCAGGGTGGCATGACTGGGACACATTTCATGGCTGCAAATAGCAAGGCAGAAACTGGCAAGAGAGCAAGACATGCCTTTTTTTATGCCATTACATTACATCCTGGCTCCCTGTGTGGATGTTGCACCTATGCCATCAATCCAGCACTAGAAAATGAACCAATCACAAGTGTACACTGCAAATGCTTGAGGCCAGGGGCCACCCACATATACCATGACATTCCACCCCTGGCCCCAAGGACTCATGTACATCCTTTACACAAAAGATATTTAGTCCACCTCCAATAGTTGCAAAAGTCCTAACAATTTCAGAATTGCTGAAAATTACAAGTCCCAAGTTTCCTCCAAGATCCATGGTAAACTGTTAACTGTAACTGCCTGTATAAATGAAACAATATTAATCATCTCTGGAGTGCAAAGTCACAAGATAAGCTTTACCATTCCAAAAGTTACAAGCAGGAAAATATAAAGCATTGGAAACAAAGCAAGTCCAACATCAGCACGGTGAATATTAAGCCCTAGAGTTTTATGCTCAGCATTTGAAGCAATCTGGTTGTAAGCTCCAAAAGGCTTGGGTGATTTCACGCTCATGACACATACAGGGATTTCAGTTCTTTCAGCTTTTCTCTTAAACCTTCTCTGCTTGCTTTTTGCAGCTTTCCTTGGATCTCCCACTTTTCTGGCTTTTCCAAACTTCTGGGATCTCCAATTCACTTTTGTCTTCACCCTTACCTCTTTTTAAATTTCCCTCTCAGGGGCACGCTGCTTGGCCTCCCCAGGACCTTTGCAATCGAGGGGGAAGCCATCTTACCCTCAGAATTTGTGCAGTTTACTTGCACTGAAAATTAGCACCATGTGTATACCACAAAGGCTTGCTGCCAGCTGGAGCAGTAGCCAGGCTTTTCTCTCTCTAGGCTATAGGGGTCAATTGCCTGGAACTTTGTACTCTATGAACCTGATTGTGAAGAAAAGCTTCTCTACTTTGCTGCCATTCTGGAACCTCATGTGGCCTCCATCGCCATTCTGGAGCCTAGTGCTCTGAAGCTTTCTCTTCTGAGCAAATTCTTTAACATTTTCAGTTTTGAGGCTACAGAGAATGGGTGCCAGCTTCCTGGGATGCCCAAGGGCCATCTTTCTTATCTCTCTGTTTCTCCTCAGCACTCAGTCTCAACCCTATCTTTACAATCCAAAGCCTTCCTGGAAATTTCCTTCTGGCCAAATTCACAGAGTTGTAAATTATCCTGCTGGGCTCTTTGCTCTTGGTTTGCAACAGAAAGCTGGCTAAAAGTCCCCAACAATAGCCATGCCACAGACTCAAAATTGGAATGGTTTGTAATTTTCTTTTCCAGATTAATCAGTCCATTTCCCTTTTTCTCAGTTTCAGGCAAAGTCTCTTGGCATGAGCAAAATGCAGACAAAATTTCTGCCAAGCCATAACACACATCATGGGGAGCCCAAAAACCAAAGCAGTCCTTCTTCCCAGCAGAAACCTCAAAAGCCTGGTCTTAAGAATGATGCTTTCTATTGGTGTTCTTGTCTCCTGAGCTCTGATCAGAATCTCCTTTGTGGAACAGTCTAAGCTACTCCAGCTTTATGCATTCTTGCAACATGTGTGTACCTTTCCAAATTCTGCCCACAAGCCATTTCCAAAGCATCTCAAAAACATGGTCAGGTATAGTCACAGCAAACAACCCCACTCCTTAGTACTAAATTCTGTCTTAGTTACTTTTTACTCATTGCTGAGACAAAATACCTGATGACCAAAGTTGGGAAAGGAAATGGTTATTTCTTACAGGTTTTGGAGGTTTCAGTCCATACTCAGTTGACAGGATGGCATGGTTGGGATGCAGTTCATGGCAGCTGCAAAGAGCAAGGCAGAAACCAGCAAGAGGGCAAGACATGCCTTCTTCCTCCCATTGCATTACATCCTGCTGCCACACCTATGTGGGTGTAGCACCTACACCATCAATCCAAGCACTAGACAATGAACCAATCATAAATGCACAATGCAAACATATGAGGCCTGGGGACCACCCACATAAACCATGACAAGTTTAACACTACATTAATGAGAAGGCTATGTGTGGGGGGTGGAATATATCACAGGGATTGAATAGAAACAACCAAGATCCATCATGTATGTGTACCAATGCCACAATTTATGTATACATGATGCACTACTATGATTTGAAATGAAATCCAAAATAATTCAGTGACATCTCTATGGCACCTTGAAGTGCAGAGTGTTGTCTAGGTTATTGTCCTATGCATTGTGGAACTCATGCTCCTTTCTGTTTGAATCCAGATCAAGCAACCAGGATGCATAAGGGCTGCACAAGAAACTGTGCACAATCAACAGAGTGCATGTTGCTATGGACCCACGGTCTCACTCCACACATCTTTCACTGTCTCAATTCTGTCATGTCCATGGGAATCAGTCCACACCTGTCTCTGCTTCAAGAGTGCAGGCTCTGCACAGGAGCACAGTCCCAAATCCCATTTTTTCTGCATCTTCTTCAGACTCCCACTTGAAGACAAATAAAAGATATAGCTCTCTGTCATATTCATGTCACCAGATTGAGAATAGCAGATGACAGGTAACTGGCTGGTTGGTGCCTAGGGAAGAGAGAAAACCAAACAAGGGATCAGTGTTCTGTCATTCTTAATATAAACATAAATTGTGCATCTAAACATGTTTACGTGATTCAAAATATGATCAGAAGTGCCTTGTGTGTGATGACCTTCTAGCAGAGGATCCTTCAGTGGAATTTCTCATTTTCCACCTTTTTTGTACAGAGGATGTCTAGGAATCAGGCAGGAAATTGGAGCCCTGTGCCTTTATGGACAGGTAGGAAAGGATTGGATCCCATTGGATCCTGCAGTACTCAGTGAAATTTGTCATAAAAATCTCATTATATACTTTAGGGAGTTGGTCAAACTTTACTAACAATTGAGTTTTGGAAGAGATATAGGGAGGTATCCCAGGGATTGCAAAGAAAGCATGGAACAAGGGACATCATCTGAACATGAGAAAATAATTTTTTATGAAATTTTCTAGTAAAATATGAGTTCTAAAAGTTTTTCACAGAATAATGATGTATAGTTTTATTGCACTTAAGTTAATTATACATCACATATTTGGTTTGTAGAGATGTTCAAAAATATAAGTCTTGGCCAGGAACTTAGCTCAGTGGCATAAGCACCTTCCTGGCAAATGCAAGTTAATTACTGGAATCCCTTGTATCAAGTATGTATATATATATATATATATATATATATATATATATATATATATATATGTATATATTCACTTTTACAATTGGAGTGCTATATATTAACTTTTATAATTGGAGTGCATGAATCTTAAAATCTCTTGGCTCTTTTTAATCTAATTTCTCTTTTAATAGTGAATGACAATTATTCTGGATAAAGTGTTTTTCACTGGGAGTTGTCATTCTGTCTTACAATATATCACCCTACTTCGACTGCAAGAATATTTTCCCTCAAACACACATTGATTGCTACTCAGCCATCTTCTTGTGGATCATTTGTTTATATCAATTGTAGAATTCTTCCCTGAAAATCTTGTCTGTTGTCATCAATCTTTCATTTCAGTAAATATGTAGGTACCATCTACTTTTCAGAAAGAATGTAATCGTCTTCTACAAACATGTATAAATAAAAAGAAAAATCAAACAAGCAAATAGAGTGTAAATAATATTCTATTAATAAACAATCTAAAAAATAAGTAGGCATAATACTGATCAGACACTTCTCAGAGAAGAAAATGGCAAACTGGTCTATGAAAAAATATTCAAAGTCATGAATCATTAAGAAATGCAAACTCAAAACTTGGAGAGATAACCCATCACACCTATTGGACTGGCTTTTGAGATGATCATGTTATTGCAAAATGTGAATCTTCAGACACTTTTGGGGGGAATGTAAATTGTTTTTGCCATTATGGAAAATAGGATGGAGTATACACAATGAATTAAAAATGAATCTATCATATACACTGTCAAACCTGCTGAGTGTGTGTGTGTATACACACGCACACACACACACACACACACATATATATATATATATACATACATAAGTATGTATATATGAAATTAAATCAGTATACTGAACTGATAGCTACACTTCCATGATCCTTGTATCACTCTTCAGAGTGCTTAAGATATATAATCTAATTAAGTGGTCATCAGTGAGTGAATGAATAAAGAGCATGTAGTATGAAGAAACTTTGAAAACCTATTGATTCTACCTTGTTGATGTCGGCCATGACTGTAATCCCAGCACTTGGGACACTGAGGCATGAATATCTTCATGAGTTCAAGGCCAGCCTGGGATACTATGAGATTTCAGTGTCAGCCTTAATTTCATAGTGATATTCTGTCTCAAAAACAAAGAGAAAAAAATCAATCAAATTAACAAACAGAAAATAAGTAACTACCTATCCTAAAAGAATGATAACCCATCACTGTGAAAAAGATTGATAAATAGAAAAGTTTTATATTATGAGAAAACATACAGGCACAAAGGAGGAAATACTACAGGATCTCGTATATATGTAGGGTAAAAATCATGTGTCCTCAGAAAAGCAGAACAGTGGGCACTGGTGCTGAGGTCCTGATGTTAGCTGCACAGAAAATCATCATCTCATTGTAGGTAGTAGAAAGATTTAGGGATGTATTTTAAATCACGGCAATGATAGTCGATAACAATATTGTGATCTTTACAATGACTTAGGAAGTAATTAAGTATTCTCACATTTATATACACAAGTATATATATATATATATATATATATATATATATATATTTCCTAGTCATGTAATTATGTATATTTAAGATATATATATATATATATATATATATATATATATATTTCCTAGTCATGTAATTATGTATATTTAAGATATATATATATATATATATGTTTTAAACAAATGTGTTTATCAAAGCACACACACATATATTTAAGTAGCTACTGTAATTGAGGAAATTACACAGGTTTCGCTGAGTTCTGAGTTTTCTTTATCTTTGTTGCACCAAAGTTTTCTCATTCCATTCCATAGGGCTGTGCTCCAGTATCTGCTCAGGAAGCACTCTGCAGACCACTGAAACTCTCTTCTGTGTGGAAATGCCCAAAGAAACTCCTCACTGTGTCTGGGAATTGGAACCTATACAAAACATATTTGTTTCCTTAGTTATTTTTTGCAATAGTCTCTATTGCCTGAACATGCACTGTCATGAAAACTACAAGTGAAATGATAATTATATCTCAGAGGGAGATGAGATCACACAATCACGATCCATATTTTGGGCTCTGGTAACCTCACTCTCACACAAGCAGGAATGTTTATGACTGTGACCTTGGCCTGGTGTTCCTGAAACAGGTAAGAGCTAGGTGAGTATTTTCTGTTCTATCTGTGAAATAGAGGTTGAGCTGATTAAGAGTCTATATGTGGGTGAGTCGCCAAGCCTAGAAAATTGATTCACCTGGAGTGATAACTATGCACAGGGAGGAAGTGTGATTACTGAGGCCCAGTCTGAGCTGTGGCCAGAGACTGGATGTCTTAGATCTCACCAGCCTCTAACTGCTCACCTGTGAAAGATGGGTGTGACTACTGCTCCAAGCAATAATATCACCTACCTTAGAATATATGTAAGATTCCAACCAAGAATTCAGTCTGGTGTTCAGACTGCTCTGTAGACATCACAGTGCAACTGGCATGATCGCTTCAGTATAAGATCTTCTTTTTGATAATGAGTGTGCTCAAGAATATTAAACCAACAATTCCTGTATAAGCAAAGTGCTCAGATGGCAATTTCTGTTTTAGAATGATTTTTCTCTCATTGAGTTTGAGGTAATGAATGACAGTGGTTTCTAGGTCTCTCTGAAAATGTTTGTGGTCTGCTGGCTATGCTGGAAAATTTTCTTTTGCTGTATACAGAGTTAGTTTCCATAAAAAATTAACTCAATAATTGAGTGATTTAAATTGCATAAAATTAAGAATGTCAAGTTGATATTTATTTAAACCCAGTTTGTTATATTTTTCAAGTCTAAAATCTTTCACGTTATTTTCTGTCTCCATGTCATTATGGGCCAACATCATGTGTGGTATAAAGACTCAAAATTCCATCTGTCATACATGATGTACTTTATGATCTTTCTCTAATGACATTCTATTAATTTATTTTTAAAAAATAAGAAAAATAGTAATCTATGTACTGGAGTTAAATTCATGTTCTGTGATTGAAATTTCATATCTATGAAATTATTTTAGAAGAACAGATCAATATTACATATAATTTCTTTGTTAACTGATGTTGACAAAATTTAATTGCCATGATAACATTGACATGTGTTCATCAAAATTCAACTGGGGATGAGAGAAAACAGGCAATTTAAAAAAAATTGTTCTTCTGGAGACAGGGTCTGTCTATGCAGTTCAGGCTGGTCTTGAGCTCACTTTGTAGCCAAGGCTGGTCTCCAGCTCACAACAATCCTGTCCCTCAGTCTTATGAGTGCTGGGATAACAGGCATAAGCCACCATGCCAGACTCTCATTTTTTATCTTAAACATTTTTGAATATTTTCTTTAAATGATTTGTGGTATAAAATAAGCATTCACACCTAATGGGGATTATCAGTGACAAATATGGGATATTATAAATATGGCAATTATTTCTATAGGAATATTTCAAATGTGTCAATATGACATATATCCAACATCACCACCACTATTATGCTTTGACAATACAGCACAGCAATTAGCAAAGTATCACTGAAGCCTGGCACACTGGTCCTAAAGACTTGTTAACACTTAGATGAGTCATAAACCTTCCCTTTACTTAACATGCATTTCCTTCAGAAATATAACCGTTAACACGTATTGTGATCCCTAAGTATTTTAGGATTGGTAACCTATTAATTGCATAGAAATATTCATTTAAGCCCTATAAAATGACAATTAACATTCAAGATTCAAAAACAAACTTCAAGATATATACTAGAGACCGAATTTTGAGGAATGAAAATGTTAATTTTTGGATTCATTTTGTTGAAATATTTTGACCACACCTTATCTTTCTGTGCAGAATCTTGTGTTTTGGAACATGGTTATGAATCCTGCATAGTAGAATAACATCTATGGATGTGAGATTTGCAATCCTCTTTCTATTCCCTGTTGTCATTGGAGGCCTGGGGAATCTCTCACTGCTATGTTATTCAGTCTGCATTTACTGCAGTGGGCGCAGGTCCAGATCCACAGATCTGATTGTCAGGCAACTGACTGTGGCCAACTGCTTGTTCATATTTTCCCGAGGACTCCCACAGACCATGGCAGTGCTTGGGATGGAAGACTTCCTTACTAATGTTGGATGCAAACTGTTTTTCTATGTTCACGGTGTGGCTAGAGGTGTTTCTTTCAACACTACCTGTCTGCTGAGTGTCTTCCAGGCCGTCTCTGTTAGCCCCAGAAGCTTCAGGTGGACAGAGCAGAAGGTAAAAGTTCTAAAGTGCATTGGCCCTTGTACCATCATTTGTTGGGTCATACACATGCTGCTAAACATCAGAATTCCTATGCTTGTGAGTGACAAAAGGAACAATGAAAATATCACAAACACTTTAAATTTTCATTACTGTTCAGCTGTCATTACTAGCAAAGACAAAGGCATATTTGTGCCATTGTCATTATCATACGATGTTTTGTGTTTGACACTTATGATCTGGAGCAGTGGCTCCATGGTTTTCATTCTATACAGGCACAAGCAGCAAACACAACACATTCACAGAAACAACATCTCAACAAGATCTTCCCCTGAGACCAGAGCCTCTCAAAGCATCATCATCCTGGTCTGTACCTTTGTGTCTTTCTATGCCCTGTCTTACATCATGATTGTTTGGTTCTCTCTTTATGATCGAAGTGCTTGGT
Organism: Cavia porcellus; assembly: GCF_034190915.1. Classification (NCBI taxonomy): domain Eukaryota; kingdom Metazoa; phylum Chordata; class Mammalia; order Rodentia; family Caviidae; genus Cavia; species Cavia porcellus. Next base: position 7,813,649 of record NW_026947520.1, on the reverse strand, counting down.
GGCTAGTTGAAATTGCAGGCTTAACAAGTGCTTGTTTCCCTACTGCTAGTCCATTCATTCTCATGACTCGTGAGCAGTGTGTCCGCAGGTCCATGTGTAAGAAGTGAGCACACAGCACACATCATGATCATAGGTCTACTATTCATATCTTCAGTACTATATGCATGTGTCCATAGCAAAGCTGAAGGAACAAATTTTAATGACTATTCATGCAGAGGTAGATAAAAGTTGATAGCTATGGACATTTTTACATTGATCTATGATTGAAACAAATTCTAAAGAAATTAAATTTTATACTTATGATTAGTAAAATTTTATTTTGCTCTTGGAGCATTCTGACCTCCTTAATCACTGCCTTTCTCTTTACCTCTCTGTGTATCATTTTTTCTCTGTTTTCTGCATAAAAAGCTTTTCTTTACCATTGTCAATTACATTTTTAATTTAGTTTTCTCAATGTGTCATTTGTTTCATATATGTAGCATATATGTAAAGACTATATATTTTATTGGTTTTTGATTCTTTTAGTAATCTTTTATTACTCCCTCCTCATTAAACATTATGATTTCTATCTTTTAATCATGTATGTCAGTCCACGTTTATATTTTGTAACTTAAGTACAATCTCTTGACTGTATTGTATAAATAATTTTTTAAAAACATATTATCATTTTTGACAGTTTTGACTGCAACTTACTTTTTAGAAAGTCCTTGTTTCATTATAATAATTTTGGCCACACTTTGCAGATGTGGCTTAATGGTAGCCCCACTGCTAGGCCCATATAAGAACTTGATTTCAATCAACAGCACAGCAGAAACAAAGTGTAGTTAGGAGACAAAGACAAAACATCATAACACAATCCTTAACTGTTAGGCTACTTCACTGTGGTATTGTTAACATTATGAGCATTGTGTTGTGCAGAACTAGATGTACTTGAAAACAAGAACACACAAGGTACATTTAGAAAACCACTGCCATTCCAACTGGATTCAATTTTTAATCTTCCCATTTTAAGTAGAGGAGCTCAATTTAGTCCTGTGTACAGAGAGGAAACCAATAGTTCTTTATTTTACTAATGAATGTTTCCCATAGAATGTGTGTATTTTCTTTGATTTCACATTTTCATTCATTTACTTTGATTTCAATTTTCCATTCAGTAAAAATCTCATACATTTGTTATGTGTGGTACCAAACATTATTTCTGTATTCAGACATTCCAAACATTGTAAATACTTTGCTCCTTGCATTTCTGTTTCTTTCAACCCACCGTGATATCAAGATCCCACCAAAGTGTGTAATCATCGTATGGTTGCTATTAAAGAGACTTTTAAACATGAAAATCTCATGCCAAAATTTACACATGTTCTTCACTAGACATTTCTTGACCTGTGTTCGACTTTGTACTTAGCTTTTATTTCACGTGTGGTGATAGAACTTGAGATTTCCATCATGGAAAATTTTTACACAATGTGGTGTTATAATCATCTACCTTTCCATATTCTTTAGAAATTGTAGTGGTTATCTCTCTTATTTTCACTCAAGACCTATGGTTTTTCTAGCTCTCCATCTCCTGAAATCAGTATTCTCTATTCTTTTGTGAATTTTGACTTTTTTTATTCTACCTCTGTCTGAGTTCACACAGCATTTAAAAAATTACTTTGCCATATTTACTTTGCTTATTGTAATGTCTTTGAATCATACTATGTTTGTCTGTTGCAAGGCTTTTGCATAGTCTGAGGTGTGATAATAGACAGTTATAAATGTTGAACAAATATTTCTTATTGTCACTGCTTCTCTATGTTAGTTATGGGAAATTAAATTTTAATGTAATAAGGATAAAAGTATGTATTTGAGGTATAAATTTGCACTCCTTTAGAAATATACTCAGAGCCTGCATTTGAGAGGAGCTTAGGTTTTACATGAGTAAGTCTCGTAGCCCTGAGTTTAAAAGAAAGAACCTGGGAATTCCTTCCTGTACAAAAAGAAAACAATAATGATTTTATGTTGTTCTGACCTGTTCCTTTCCAAATTGATAAGGATCCAACAATCTAGATTACTGCTAGTTTCAGAAATTCAGTAGAATATAGTTTTCTGGTCCAAAAGTTAAAGTTTAATTTCTGTTATTTGGTGGTGGTGGGGAGACTCAGTAATAATTGAAAGTGAGGCTTGAGGTCTGTACATTGCAAATACTTCTTAAGTATTGTAAAGATTTGGCCAGGGAATGCTCCTTGGGAAATAATTTTCTGGAGTCTTCTATTATATTCTTTCTTTTTATAGAGAACAGCTTTGGGACTGAAATCCAGGTACTGCCTACAATCTCCCTGGCATGTCATGAGACACTTTTCGATAAACAGTAATTTTTGACTCTACCTCACATCTCGCTTCATATGTGAAACAAAGAAAAGATACTCAGAGTCTGAAGAGACCAGTGACACGAGCCAGATGTCCAGGTAGGCAGAGATCAATATGAGAGGACCCAGGTGAAAGGTTCAAAGGTCAAGGAGTAAGCTAGACATGAAATGTGCTTTGCAAGGCTCTGTGACTTTGACAATTATTCATGAGAAGTATGGGTTTAATTCTGCTGCTTCCACAGAGGGAAGTGTTCTTCCCTGAAGGACTTGCAGACTTCTGAGTTAAAACAAGTTCCTGTACAAATATCCCAAGTTGATTCTCAAGAGTATTTTATTAAGGGTTGTGATGCAAGGTTGTAACATTTTCCTGGAACACAATGCACTGTAATTTGTGTTCTTTTTGGGTGCAGAATCAAAGTTCAAAATTACAGTTAATTGGAAAGATCACTTTCAGTAAAATGTGTGTTTACAGCATTTTATAGATTAAAGTTAGTCTCACTCTAGGTTTTGGATTTCATATTTCTGGATTTGATTTATTAAAGAAGTTTTCCTCAAATCAATGAATTACAATTTTGGATTTTAACCTATACACATTATTATTTGCATGATTTCAACTGTGCATTTTAAGACACTCTGAAGTAAAAATCAACTAGGAAAATATGTCTGTATAGGAACCTTAAGATTTCACATCTGCTTGGTTTTTAGAAATGTTATCACTATCATGTTCTTGGGTTGCACATTTATTTCTTGATTGATGAAGAGTAGTATTTAGACAACTACTCTAAGTAATGTTTTAATGAGCATATATTTATTGATTATATTGCTTTGTGTAAGAGATGATAATTTGGGATACGTAAGTGTAGTTTTCAAACTTTTACAATTCTGTTCTGTTAGGCATTTTTAAAATTGTGGCTCTGATTAGAATCAAATGACATAAAATTACTATCTTAAAGAATTGACTTACTTATAAAACATTGTTGAGTACATTCAGTTTTCTATGTTTAAGGTTAATTGGTATTCTGATGATATAGGCAATTCTTCATAAGGTAGCAAGAGGCATTATGGTCACAATTGTTGACTACCTTGCATTCTCTTTTTACATCATGTACTATGTCCATTCTTTGTTTTGAATGACTCTGCTTTGTTTTGTCACATTTGGTTTTATTCTCTTCCATAAAAAGTAGTAAGAACTGTGGAAGTAATAAAGCCCAAAATGTGTAATTGCTATTGTAAAAAAGAGAGGAAAATAAAGTGCTCTAAAGGATAGGAGTGCAAGTGTGTTTAGGTGTGTAAGATAGATGACCATATTACTAAGTTTTTTTTTTTTTTTTGGATCATTGAACACTTTTTTTGCAGGTTCACTGTTTGAATGTCTACTTTGTATGCTTTAATTTTGTAACTAGAGCAACTATTTCTAAGATGACAATATGTAATCTATTGACTAGTGATTTCTTACTGCTTTTTTTAATATTCTTTATTACTTGTACCCTTTTACTGTTTTGTTTTGTATTTCTCTAAATAAAAATTTTAAAACAGTTAACTGGTATCCTAAAAATGAAAGACATTGTTTTGGATATACATTATATAATATTAATATATTATGTTATTATTATATTCTTGATATATGTATATATACTAATGTATAACGGTGGGTAATATCAGAAATATATGATATTCTCATTTGTCTGTATCAAAAGTAGATGCAAGAAAAATATTAACTAATAGTTGTAGTGGTAAATGGTGAATGGCATTGGGTGAAACATTATTCTCCCATGACTCAGAAATTACTCAAATATATGAAAATGGCTGTCAACATCACTGACAAGCAAGGAGACATTCAAAGGCAAAACAATAATAATGTGTGAATTTCCAACACTTAGGAATGCTGTGTTCAAAACCAGGAATATTAATGCAGCTTTGGTAAAGGAGAAAGAATCCTACAGTACCATGGACGACTGTCTCAATTGTAGCAAATGCCATAGGAAACAATGCAGCACTACAAAAAGATGAAAATTTTTCTTACATGTGACCCAGCAAGTGAATCTCTTGGATTCTTTTGAATCCAATTGAAGTTCTGATCTCGTGATTCAATGGAATTTCTTGGGTATCCATTGTCCAATACAGTAACACACACATAGGCACAATATGAATGTTATTATGGAAGAGATGCATAAAGTATAAAATGTATCTATAACTGATACTTAGGCATAGAAGGGATGGAAATTTGGCCATTTTCTAAATAAATAAATAAATAAATATCCTTGATGATCTTATGCTAAGTAAAGTAAAGTACCTGAGAACAAAAACAATAATATATATTGTATGATCTCACATTTACGTGGGTCTATAAAATAATCTAACATAGAAACAGAAGTAGCACTGGTTTCTAGGAGCTGAAGCATGGAGGAATATGGAAAATGACTGAAGAAAGAAACATTCAGATAGCCAAGATAATTTCTGGGGCTACTTTCTTGGCTTATCTTTGAAAAGACTTTAAAAGTAAAATGTTACCATGTGTTACTGATGAAAAATTGATGGTCAACTTAACATCAACTGAATTAAATCAGCTTCGTGCTGAGTGTAAATGGAGCAACTGAGAAATGTTTGCAGCATCAAAGGAGACGAGGAGAAGAAGAGTAGCTTTGTGGATTCTCCTAAGTGTTATCTTTTGGTGCTGTTGATTCTCCTGGAGAAGCTTGTCATTGCTCACTTGCTGTGATATGAATTCAGTGATTATTACCATAGGTGCAAGGGACCTTGTCACTGAGAGTGGCTGTGATTCATTTTGGGGAGCTTTAGTCCTTATATAAAAAAAGACAACTTCCTGTTCACAGAGGGGAACGTATGTGCTGTCCAGTATCCATAGAAAGCTTGTCGTGCTGGCCTCCTGACATGTACTTGACTGTTATTATCAAAGGACCTTGTGACCTCATTGTCACTGAGGATGTCTATGGTACTTTTCAAGGCAGCTCTGGTCCTTATATTCAGTGTCAATTCTTGGTTATAGTGTAGAACATTCAGCCTAGTGAATCAGATCCTTCAACCTGCTAACATAAACTTTCTAGCTTCCACCACTCACCTTTGGGTTTTTCAGTGTATTTCTGTAAAAAAGATTCACATGAGTCAGTGTCTTGTGCTCTAGACCTCCAGTTGGACTTGTGGGAAGCATTGTAACTGGTTCCAAGTTTTTAGCTGGACTCATGCAGGACATTATTCTGGTATCCAGGCCCTCGGCTGAATTGTCTAGGACTTTAGTATTGTTGAAAGATTCCCTGCACTTTTTAAAATTTAAATATTTAACTCTGGGTGACCCTCATATAATATGGTAGGAATTCTATGTTCTGTATGCCATCGTTCTCTTGGCAAACCCTGACTACAAAAACATTAGTACATCTATAAACTTTAATGTTTTATATATATATAACATTAATCTAATATATATAATATATATATACTTTAGTCTAATATATAGTTTAATTTAATATATATATATACTTTAACCAGTATATATATACTTTAATCTAATATATATATATATATATATATATATATACTGTAATCTAATATATATATATATATATATATATATATATATATATATATGCACCTTCTCTACAATACAATCAAAACAAAGCACAGGGTTCAGGATGCAGCTATTGTAGTTGATTAGAACAATCCTGATATTGATGTTGCTGCCCTGGAGAAGGCCCCTTATTAGCAAGTGTGTGGCAACATTTATGAATGAAGTCCTCAAGTCAGAAGTAAAAGGTGAGAACAGATTTCCCACGGGGTAAGAAATTTTATGGTTTGAAGAATCTGAATAAGACACCAGTTCTTAACCATTCCTTCACAAAAAATAGTTACAGAAGATTTTGTTATCAGGAAGAGTGAAGGCAAAGGAAACAACTTCCCTCAAAAGAAAATGATTACTTCCTCTGAAAAAAGTTCTCGCATCTTTCCATGCACATTAAAAAATAATCACAGACAATTTCATATTTCTATGACAATTGATTTGCTTAAAATTGCAGGAACATATGCTGCTTTCCAAGAACATTAAAATCTGGAGACCTTATACATTGGTCAAGTCACAAAAAACTTAAATGTTAATAGTTATAGATAAATATAAAATAGGACAGGAAATTTTAAAATAAGTTTACAAAAGAAGTAATTATGATATTGAGAACACAAAAATATAAAAACCTTAATATGACATGATGGATGATATCAAGGATATCAGTACACAAAGTGAAAAGAGAAATGAAAACATTTGGTGATGTAAAGCTTTAATATGCTGCAAAGAATAATACATACATCAAATGATTTGAGAAAAATAAAAAAAATTGTATTGTATTAGTGAAGATAGCAGTGAAATACACTTTAGATAGAAATAATCCATCAGACACAAATATCACAATATTCTAATTAAAACTTTATCTAAATTAATTCTAAAACAAGTTTCATTTAGTATTCATGTCAATGTGTATTTACTTATACTCATGTAGCTTTTCCTGTTTTATATACATCTCTCTGCAGTAACATGGGCTCAGAGCAATGCTTTCAGGTGCACCCATAAATCAGTGTTTGGAAAACAGGCAACATACAAAACTGATGATTTGATAAATGTGATCACTTCCTTCCAGTGAGCCTGGTTACAACATATTCATGACTCAAGATAATGAAGGGGCTGATGGCATAGAACCAAGTGCTTATTAGGATAGTGGTGTTGACCATCCACAAAGCAGTTTTATCAGTAAGAGGAAAACAAACATGAAAGGTAGAAGACTGGGTGTAGAAGAACACAAAGGCGCTTGCCAAAGCAATGATGCTTTGAGAAGCTCTGACCTCAGCCAAAGATCTACCTGAGCTGTGTCTGTGAATGTGGTGGACCTGCTGCTTGTGCCTTTGCAGAATGAAAACCATGGATCCACTGGCCCAGATCATGAGCTTTAAACACAAAATGTCATGGGATAATGTTAGTACCTCAAAAACCGGGCCTGTGCCATTGTCCCCAAACATCTCTGAACAATGTTGAAAATCTATACCTCTTTAAAAGATTTTCTTGTTCCCTTTATCAGTGATAAACACAAGAGTTATACTAGTTTACAGGAAGTGCAGGACCCAGCAGAGGATGAAAGAAGAGCCCAGGTAATTTAGGGATTTCAGTTTCAGTTGTGAGCAGATGTAGTGCCTGAGCCTGATGGTGATGGCCTGGAGCACACTCAAGAGGCAGATGACTCAGTGGACACACTCTTGCCCACCCTGTGAAGATAGAAACAATCTTACATCCCAGGTCTTCAAAGAACTGTTCCTTCTGTAAAGCCACAGTGGTGTCTGGGATCCCTCTGGGGAGAATAACTAAGGAGTTGGCCACAGTCAGATGTTTGATAAACAAATCTGCTGACCTTGGCCTGTATCCACTGAAGTGAAGGACAATATAATGACATAAGTGTGAGAAATTGCCCATGGTTCCACACAATCAGGAAAAGAAATATTATCCCAAATTACAAATCCATGAAAGTCAATCACTTATTGTCCAAGATTTAACATAAAATTTCAAAATACAGGACTCTGTAAAGAAAGACAAAATTTAATTTCAGAAAATTATAGAAAATTAAATTTTAAACATTTTGTTTATCAGTATCCTTCTTTGTATTTATTTACATGTGTATTGCTTTTTGTTAAGAGTTGCTGTTTGCAATATTTGGTCCCTGTAATGAATGCCTTACTTGTTCTAACTCACTTAGTAAAACATTATTAATAAGACACTTTCATTTACACAAATATGCTAGGAAAAAAGACACCGTGTTACCCATGTAAATAAACAAAAAGACAAGGTGTGAAACTGGCAATCAGTGGGGGAATACTATACTTATTTCAGTGCGACGGTATCAGAGAGTTATGGTGGGGGCCATTTGACACTAAAAATATGTGTGTAAGTTTTTATATTTGCTATATACTTCATGAATCAGTCTGATGGTGAGTTTGCATTTTTGTGAAATATATCTTTTATAAAACTAATATTTCAAAATATTGATCAACTCAATATTTGCTTTGGTCAAATTAAATTTAGTAAATACAAAGCAATCTTCAGAATCAAATGGTGAAAATGCTGTTTCTACAGTGCTTGCTATAAATATTGTGCATGAGATGGGTCAGATACTACACATACTATGAATAACATTAGACTTAAACTGAAGTAAGGCATATGAACTTCAATGAGTAATCAGATATGACAGGAATTATTCCCAAAGAGATAATATGTAACCATTTGTTTTCTTTTCTTTTCTTTTCTTTTCTTTTTTTGCCTTTTTCCTTTTTATCGGTACCAGGAATCAAACCATTTGTTTTCTATTGGGAAAATAAAAACATTAATTAGAAATTTCTAAATATTATAAGACACAAGATAAGTGTGAAAAATTTTTTGCATTTGAATTGAAGAAACATGCACTAGAGCATGAAGTTGACATTTGATTTTACAACCTGACATGATCCTATAGGACTCACTTGAGTCTCGAACAATTTTATCGCCTTTCTTCTCCTCCACCTGAAATTCCTTCATTATTGTGTGAACTTTTGCAAGAAGTGAACTTTTTGACCAATATAAAGTTTAATTTTCAAACTTGATTAATAGATTACAGATTTTTCAGAGAAATTTAAATTTCATCTGAATGTAATACATCTTTGAAAAGTAAGAGAGAACAAGCTTACCTCTTAATACTCTCATGGAGAGAATTGTGCCTTTTCTTTTAGTTGTGTGCTTCCAATGCCAGATATGGAGATGGAAGCATCACCTACACTGTATGTGCAGTTTGAGAACTATGACACAAAGCCTATTAGTAGGAATGCACACCCTAATGAGCAGCTAAAATGAGAATTTAGCCTATGGATTCTGGTTGTGAAAACAAACCATTTTGATTGTGGTACAGCACCAAGTACAATGAGTTGCCTTTAATGAATACTTCAGTTTAAATATAGTTTTTTTTTTTCAGGTTGGGGATGTGGTGTGTAAAATCGATTTTGCCATGGGTTTCAATTTTGTAAAGTGGTTTGCTGTATAAGCCAATGATTCAGCAACCCCAGTACTGTGCAGTCATGTGGAGGGATGTGTAATATGCAAGACCTGTGCTCTCTCCAGTTCTGTTCAAACTTATAGGTTGTGTACAGTATTAAAATTTCACTACAGAGATTTTCCATTCTGTATGCTAGAACCAACAGCACAGTGATAACTATAGCCAGAATCATTGAACAAATACCATTTTCATGCATTAAGACTCCTTGAAATGAAGTTATTTAGTCTAATATTAAATATTGCATTGCAAGTATTATTAGCTTCATGCATGCTTCAATGTACAGTTTAAAAAGCTTTTTGCATGAGTAGTAAAATTAGCCATTAGTCTACTGCACCCTGTATTCATTTCTAAATATTTAAATGCATTTATAGATTCTACAATATATTCTTGTTTCAACACAGCGGAAAAATGCTCCAGAAAATTAGAACATATTTGTAACTAACACTGATCAAATATAAAAGTTTTATGAGTATGTATTTTAATGGTAAGTGAAGGAGGTTGAGTCCCCACCAGGTAATGAATATTTTAGAACACAGAAGCTGGATATGGAAAGATCAACTAAAATGTAGATGCTTTAATCTTTAGTCAGTTATGCTCAACTGTGAATATATTTGTATTTAAAAACTTTTTTTTGTTAGTTTATCCCACTCCCAGCCCAAAGCAGGAGTATAAGTTACATTCACACAAAGGAGCTCTCTTTCTCAGCTGCTTAGCTGGGCCTTTCTGTGATGAATATTTCCCCCAGAAACAAATATAAGATTGTTGAGGTGTTCCTTACAGATGTGTAATTTCAAGGAATTGTAGTTAAATAATTTTCCACTTTCTTAAAAAAAGAAAATAATCCCTGAACAATCTAATTGCATTCTTGAACCAATACTTTATGAAACAAAATTATAGAGTCAATGGAATGAAAACAAATTTGTATTAATATCAAATCTTATATTATGCATGAATTAACACAAATTAAATGAAAATATTAGCAGTATGATTTGTAAGATGTGTGTGTCTAATGACACTGTGTGCATAATTGAAATAAAAAGCTGTAAAAGGGCATAATATGTATCTAACCAATCTGAGTTTATATACTCAAATTACAAGGTTTAGTAAAGATCGCCAACTCCTCGGTTAGAAATAACACTGATTTCATTTGGAGTCATTTGATACCTGGATGAAATGTCTAAGAAACAAAACTGTCCTTGCTGGCTCCACTCATACTAGAGAACAAATTACATATTCCTGTTTGGTTTTACCCTTAATAAGCCCTCATACCAAATAACTACATTTTGCTTTGTGATCCTCAATGAAGGTTTCTGAAATATCTTTTGCGCTCACACCATTCATTTCAATCTAAATGAAACACTCACCTCACCACAACCCCTTGACCCAGTCAAGGTGTGAATGTGTATTTTTCCACTGCAGTAAAAAGACTTGTCACTTTGTGACCTCTCTTCCACTACAAAAGTCTGATTATAATTTCATCTCTACTGCCAATGACAACAGAGACTTGGACAATTGACTATATTTCTGAAAAACATTTTCCAGTTGCTAATTACAAAAAAAAAATTGAATTTGTCATCAGCATCTCCAAAGAGATCACTGAAGTGTCTGCCTAACTTTCTCCCACTTCCAGTCTCTGGAACACAGGGTCTCAGATGGAGGCCAGAAGAAAATTGAGATCTGACACTCCTGGGACAACAGTGAGTCAGCTGTGTGGCTTGCCTGTGGTCCTTCATAGGAAATTCATTGCTGCATTGCAGAATGCTCTCCTAGTCTCCTTACCTCTAAACATACCACTGAAAGAAAAATTACAAGCAGGGAAAGAGGATTACAAAAGGCAAAGCTTTCAAACTCATGCAATAAGAGGAATCATGTGAACCCAGGTTCTACAGATGATTTCTTTGGAAGTTTAGAAAATAAAACAATGCTGAAGGAACATTCATCTTCTTCATTTTGTATATTTTTAGAAAAAAGATGTGTAAATATAGAAGGAGACCTTTGGTTTGTAGGCAAGAGAGGTGCATCAATAAAAGCAGTAGGATGCACTAGCATCAAATTCAGTGCTTCAGAGATGAGAGCATAGTCCTTCTTAGTTCAGGAGTACTGCTTGCCACTTGCCACAGTCATGGACACTTACATTTTGCTGAGTACTTTGTAACTCACACTGGTTTCTTCAGTAGTCAGTTAATAAATGTAACACATGAGTTGATGAAAATTTTTATTTCACCAGAAATAATTTCTAAATTGTTCACCTCTGTTATTCAAATTCTCTCAAAGCACAAATCAAATATTTCAGCTCTTATAATCAAGAGACACCACTGCTACACAGTCACATGCACAGACATAGTGTCACACACACATACATAATAGATGCAAAGACATGCATAGGTATGTATACTCACACATGTGTACAAACACACACAGTTATATTCTCACACAGGTGTGCTCTCACCTATTCCCTGCACCAATAATGAACTTTCAGCCATACACTTCTTATGTAAAAACGCACATGTACAGTCACACTGACCCACAATGTCACTTGTCATTAAAAATTCATTGTCTCACTCTAAATAACTGAAATTAAAAAGCCTGGGTATGTTTGTGCAGAGCAATGATCAGGTTAAGAGGCTGAGGGGGTAAAATTTCAAGTTAAACTTTATCCCATGCAACATATTGATAGAAATAGACTTCGTCAATATTTTGCAAAAATTAAAAAGCATGGTATGTAGCTCAGTACAAATACCTAGAGTACAATCACACGTAGCACAATAAATACACAGTCAAAATCAGAGCTGGGGATATAGTCAAGTGGTAGAGAAACACTTTGTCATATTTGAGTCTCATCAATTATTGTTATAAATAAATAAATGTAATCACACACTCAGAGAGCATCAGCATGTGTCTTTTAACATATTTACACATAAAAGAATAGTGATATTTACATTTCTCTAAGTACTTCAAAATATCATAAAATATTGCAATGCCCATTTTGTGAAAATGAATGCAAACTCTGTTATTTGAGGCTTAGACATTTATTAAAATGTTGTAGCATTTTTATAGTGACAGTTGACAGATCTCTGACAAAGCAGGGTAAAGTGAGAAGGGAAAGGTGAGACAGTAGAAAGATGGAGGTTTAGAGACCTGGGAATATGGGAAAGTGAATCAGGAGACAGAATACAGAGTTTTAAATATCATGAAATTGTTCAAGTCACAGTGGGTTTCCAGTGGTCGGGAGCCTTGGGGTACTGATAATCCTAGCTGTAAGGAAGCTATTAATACAGCAGACACTGGATTCTATGAGGACTACAGTTACAGGAAGTCAGGAGGAAAAGGGGACAATTGTAATAATAAGAGAGAGGGCATAACAGATCAAGGCAGAAGTACAGGAAAAGCACAGGCAATTTACTGTCCAGGAAGAGTTAAACAGATGAAGAGGTAAAGTGACACAAAATTGGAGTGCATGGTGATCCTTAGTGGAGACAGAGGTGAGAAGAGCTGGGGCTGGAGTTGGGGATGTGGGTAATCATGAGCCTGGCATGGTGGTTCAAGTGCAAGGCTGTGGCAGGAGCTTGGTTATTGAGTGTGCAAAATTCCAGGCTGATGAGAAAAGAGTAGCAACTGTAGAATTGGGATTATGCATCTTGGTCGTGAGGAATTGTGGACATCTGATGACTGGAGGAAAATGTGTTGGAGGGTGACAGACACATAATTAATCCAGGGATCAATTACAGATGAGTTCAAAGCAAGGAGAGGATGAAGTGTCAGGGTGACAATGACAGACAGGTGCTGAACTGATAGTACTAGATTGGGCAGAACAGGGGAAGCAGAAGACAGGGGACGAACAGGGCATGGTGAGTATGTAGAGGCCAACACTGAGGTCTTCATGTGAGGATTCAGGAGCAAGGACTTGAATGGGGGGATTCAAAGTTGTGCAAGACAGAGGTCACTAGGAGAGATAAAGGATGGTGCAAACCAGAACAGAGAAAGGATAATGAGAAGTTAGGGCTCCCTGAGGCTGTATAGATTGTGTATTTGGGGCTCCTCAAGGTGGGAGTTGTCTTCCAACGCTGTCTAAGAAAGGCTCGCTGTTGGGAGGGCTGCCCTGGGCATGCAACCCTGTGTAACTGCTTGAGTAATCTTGATCATGCTTGACTTTCATGATCCTGAATCATTTGTGACCTGTCTTAACACTCTTGTGACTTCCCTTGCACTTTTGCACCCCTGTAGAAGTTTGAAGATAAAGTCAAACATGATGGTGCATGTCTGTAATCCCAACAATGAAGAAGCTGAGGCAGGAGGGACACCACAATTTCAAGGCTAGACTGACTGGGGAATATAATGAAAAACTATTTCAAAAATGTAAATAAAAGAGATAAAGACAGAAATTTAAATATAAATTTGTGAATATTCAGGGTATAGTTTGATGGAATTTTGAGAAAGTTGTAAGAGAATCTGTGTTAGTCTGGGAAGAACTGTATCTTCACAATATGGATTTTTCCTATACATGAATAGACAAATATCTTTGAACTTATTTAGTCTTAATTTTGTAGTGATATTTGTATGGAACCTATGTGCTAAGTTAGATTTATATGTGCAATTTTATTTTAAAGAGATTAAGACAAAAGTGGACAAAACAAAGAAGATCAGAACAGAACTATGTAAGCAACACAGTACTTCACAAGACAACACAATATTTTCACTAGGTACCATAATGTCCCATTCTTTGAAGTAGTTGAGCATATATAGTTGATATAATAGTATCAAACATAACAAGACAGTGTAAAATCATTCAAGAGAATGAAAGTACTACAGGGAATTCAAAACCAAATAACAGAAAATGAACAATGGCTACTATGTTATCTCCTTTTCTATAAAAATTTGTTCATACTATCACACAAAGTAAAATCCAATAAGGCCAACATGATAGAACCAATGCAAAAAAGATAAACAAAAGTGTGGTAGTATTTCAAAGATGATATTAAATCAGCAATGACTATCATAATGTCTTGTTTTGGTCAAATAGCGGTTCATACCATCACCCTTAAAAAAGTCAAACAAAACAGAACAAAACCATTCCAACTAATGAATGCAAACATTATAAGGCTTCAAAACAATGTAAGGGAGAATCATGAATATCATAAAACCTTATGAAATCTTAACATTTCTTACACTAGGTACTCTATATGGTATTTATAGATGTGAATTGGATTTATTTCACTTTTAAGTACGGTCTCAAGTGGATCCATTTATTTATGAATATTTATATGTGATCATTCTTTATAGCTGAGTAGTACTCCATTGTATAAATATACCACAATTGTTTTATCTATTCCTCAGTTGATGGACACATAGGTTGTTTCCAAGGTCTGGCTTACAAATTGTGCTGCTAAAAACATGGATACACATATATCACGGTGGTATGATGTTTTCAGTTTTTCTGGGGATATGCCCAGAAGTGGAATAGCTGGATCAAATGGGACTCCAATCCAAGATTGTTGAAGAATTTCCAGACTGAGCTCCAAAGTGGTTGCACCGGTATACAATCTCACCAACAGTGCAGGAGAGGTCCTTTTCCCCCACAACCTCTTCAGCATTTGTTGTTTGTAATATTGGTGATCCTGGTCATTCTTTTCTGGAGTGAGATGGAATCTCATGTGATTTTAATTTTCATTTCTCTAATGACTAATGATGATGGACATTTTTCATATATTTGTTTTCCATTTGCATTTCTTCATCTGAGAATTGTGTATTCATCTGAGATGCCATTTTTAGATTGGAACTTTGAATTTTGGGGTTCTGATTTTTTAAATTATTTATATGTTTTAGAAAGAAGGTCTTTGTCTGAGGGACAGTTCATTAAGATTTTTTCCAAGTTTGTGGATTTACTTTTCACTATGTTGGAGATTTCTTTAGACATGCAGAAACTTTTTAGTAAGATTGATCCCAGTTATTGATTCTGGGAAGTATTTCCTGTGTAGTTTGATTCCTGTTCATTATCTACCTCCCTGTATTTCTTCAAGATTTGTACCCAATTTGTCTTCCAGCATATTTAAAATTTCTATTTTAATATTCAGATCTTAAATCTACTTAATTTTAGACTAGTATGAGGTGATAGGCATGGGGCTAGTCTTAGTTTTCAGCATATGGAGAGACAGCACTATTTATTATTTATTTTCAAGCACTATTTATTAAATAGACTGTCATTCTTCCAGTGAACATATTTGGCCCTTTATCAAAGATAAGGTGGTTGAGTGTTTTGGTAGTTGTGCTTGTATGTGGTAATCTATTTCACTGATCTTCAGATCTATTTTTATTCCAGTATGATGTTGATTTTATTACAGCTGCTATGTAGTATAACTTCAAGTCAGCGATTGTGATACTTTCTGCCTTGTCTTTGCTGCTTAAAATTTCCTTTGCTATTTTAGTTCTCTTCTGGTTCCAGATGCATTTTAGGAGTGGTTTTTCTATATCTATGAGGTATGTTGGTAGCATTTTCATGGAGATTACATTGCATTTGTATAATAGTTTTGGGAGAATGGTCTTTTTCACAATAATCACTCTTCCTATCCAAGAAGAGGGATGTCTTTTTATTTTCTGAGATCATCTTTGATTTCTTTTTCAGGGTAGTATAATTTTCCCTGTATAGAATTTTACTTCTTTCTTTCTTTTTTCTTCTGATTACTTCATTTTTTTATTTAAAGAAAATGAAACAAAAAAATACATGGAGATAAAAAAGGGTAGAAATAATACAAAATTACAGAAAAATGAACAGTAAGAAATTTCTGGTTGATAAGTTACATATTGTCCTCTTAGAAATAGCTGCTCAGGTTACAGAATTAAAGTATGTAGAATGACATTCAAAAAGTGACACTACAAACAGTTCTGCTCAATGATCGAACAAATCTCAGTAATATGGTTATCAGCCCTACACATTTGTTTTACATCTCAAAGAGGGTAAGATTAAACGTATCAAAACAGAACAAAACAGTTAAAAAAAACAATTTAAAGAAATGCATATTTCAAAGCAAGTCCACTGGAGATCTTCACTATCTATCTAACTGTCTCCAGTTTCTTACAAATAGCTGTCCCCATCTTCCCCCACTTTATATACTTATTGCATATTATAGAACTAATCAAATCATTACAGGATGATGAAGGCTTTTAAGTTCTTCAAGATCTAACATTAGGGAAGACAATAATAACCACCATCGCATCTCTCATTCTCTTTGTGATAGCTGTCCCCATCTCTACATATGCTGAAATTGAACTCAAGAAACCAGTCCAATGTCATTGTAATCAGCGAACAATAGTATTGCTAGAATTTATATCATAATGCTACAAACTTAGCCTCAGGTTTCTTAGCATCTCTTCCTCAGAGTATCTGTTCATTACATCTTGCATTATATAATCTGTTCCCATAAATAATTAAAAAGACTCATGTGTGAATTTCTACATATATATCTATCCTCTCTGTATTATATGGAAAACCAAGTCATAGCAAGACAGCAAAACAATTTCCTAGAAAAACATGCAATGGATAAGACATACAAGACCACAATGTAAATGATCTTCCATACTTATGTTTTCTTTTGTTATTTTCAATAGATTTGTCCACATCACCAGCTTATTATAGTTAAACATAGTATTACCTATTTTTATAAAAACTTAACTTTGAAGGCATTGTAGGGTTTGAGAGCTGTTAATAGTTAATACCAGTATGGATATCCTTTACATCTTGTCATCTTCAGAGTAGTTCCCTCTACTTTTAGGGTTGATACTAACAAGCATACCAAATTCAAATAAAATCAGCCAAGGCCAACCCATAGTCTTATGATACAGATTCAGTTAAAATCAGCCATAGTAAGACAATGTAAGTATTACAGGATTTCAGTTTAAGTTAATAGGAAAGTAAGGATAGTTACCATGGTATAACCTGCTATTTTTGGGTCAAGATGTCTGTGACCTCAAATCTGACATGAGTGGACAGACCAGAACAAATTGAATTCAAACTAAATATGGCTATAAGACTACTGTGTCTTTTAAATCCTTATACACTATTAACAATGACCTCTGCCTTTTTTATAGTGTTTCAGAGCTGTCTATACTAAAGACTATAGCTTACCACCTCTGCCTCATGTCTGCTACTCCACTTTTCTGTTATAATTTGTCCACTTTATTCCCTCATTCCACTGCCTGCCCCATTCATTGAAGCCTCTCTGCCACTGTTGCTGGAATCCTGGTATCCCTTCCTCTCTTTCTCTGTAATGTCCTTCAGCACTCTCTGTAGGGTTGGATTGGTGGCCACGAACTCCCACAGTTCCTCCTTGTCTTGGAAGCATCTTATTTGTCTATTAATTTTGAGAGAGAGTTTTGACGGGTATATGAGCTTTGGTTGCATATTATTTTCTTTCAGGACTTGGAATATTTCTCCCCACTCCCTTCTTGACTTAAGAGTTGTTGTTGATAAGTCTGCTGTTATTTTGATAATTTTTCCATTGTAGGTAATCTGCATCTTTTCTCTGGCTGCTTTTAATGTTCTTTTCTTTTGGTGGATTTCTGGAATCTTGATTATTTTATTTCCAGGAATAGATCTGTTTTGGTTTTAGGTAGCTGGTGTTCTGTATGCCTCTTTTATCTGGATATCATTTCTTTTTGCTATACATTGGAAATTTTGCTTTAATATATCTTTGAATATTCTTTGTATTTCATTTTTGGTTGCTCCTGCTTCCTCACTCACATTCTTTATTCTTAAGTTATGTATCTTTTTGTCATCTTCTAGTTTTTGAATTCTTTCTTTCTGGTTCCTTGTTATTTTTAAGAGGCTTTTTCTTTCATGATCATATACCATAAATCTCTCTTCAAGTTTCAGAAAGCTGTCTTTAGTTTCTGTCAAGGAATTTTTCCAGTGTTCAATGGAGTTTTTAGTTTCCTGATAATCTCTTTGGATTTGTTTCATGTATTCTAAGTTATGTTTAAATTCTTCTTCAGAAGTTTCTCTTTCTTTCCTGATTTCCTCAGTTCTTCCATCTGTGGTCTCTTGGGAGGGGCTTGTCATTTCTTTAATTAATCTCTTTATATCTTGCCTCACTTGGATCAGGAGTACAGCTTTAAATTCATCTATGAGGTCATGAAGATATTTTTAAATTTTGGCTGATGCTGTGTCGAGTATTGAATGGTTACTGTGCTTCTTCTCTTCAGTGTTTACTTCTCCTCAGCTTATTTTCTCATGTTGGGCAGCTAGAGATTTTTTTTTATCTCTTGTCATGTTTCTGGTTTCTTTCAGACTGGAGTGTCCTGGGGGTCCCTGGCCCTATCTGTATTGCTTAGGGCCTTTCCGAAGCGTGCTGACTTGAGTTTTTGCTGCCCTCCCCAATTTGCTGTTATCTGGGGTAAGCTGGGATGCAGGGGCGGTACAGGCTAGGCTCCAGCCTCTGTGCCAGTCAATCTGTAAATTAGGCTGTACTTTCTGGATGTCACTGAATTGTGACTATTTTGTATCTGCTTATTGGGCCCCAAGAAGAGGCTGGGTTTGGCCCCAGTAGCTCCTGCCAGTTCTCTCTGTACCAGAAGCAGCTGAATAATGTCACTACAGTGCAGGTTTCTGCAAAAATCCCAGCTGTTCTCTTCCAGACCCCTCTGTGACAGGAGCACCAGGACAGCAGGTCTGGCCAAATCCAAGATGTCTTCCACTAGTTCTCTGTATGACGCTGAAGCCAGCAGGGCATCAGGCTCTGCCCAATCTCAAGATGTCTTCTACCAGACCTCCCTACAGGGGGACTCAGTGATGTCACCGAGCTGTAGGTTCTGCCCAACTCTAAGATGTCTGCCACCAGACTCTGTGTTATTGATGTCCCCGTGGTGGTGGGCACTGCCTAGTTCCAAGATGTTCTCTGGCCAACCCCAGCAGCCGCGGGGTCCCCAGTACTCACCAGAGTTCGGTGCAGGTCCTCTTCTTGGGTCTACTGCATACCATGCCGCTCGCCCTCCCTGCGCTCTCGGCACATTGTGGAAAGGTCAGAAAACTGCACAGTGTTCGGCTTTGGAGCTCTGGAGCCTTTCACAATCTCCTTTCGTGCAGCAGGGCAGTCCTGGCTGCTTTTCGGGGTCCCAGGTCTCAGTTTCCAGCAGTTACCAAAAGCCAACACAGCTTTTCCTCTCTTCTGATTACTTCAAATTTTACAAAGAGGGTGCTGGGGATTTAGCTAAGTGGCATAAGCGCCTCCCATTTTATCATCTGGGTGGTCACAGTCCTCTCTTCCTCCTTTATTAACATTCTTCAAAAAAGTTAGCCCTAGGGGTCAGAGATGTAGCTCAGCAGCACAGCACTTGCCTGGCAAGTGCAAAGTCCTGAGTTTGATTCTTGGTGAGGCAGATTTTCCCCTCCAGCAATGCGGTGCCCATAGGTGAGGGCTTGTACCATTTGTGACCTGCCCTTGCCGAGGCGGTGCTGACCCTTCAGCACATAGCCAACCCTGTGAATTCGGCAAGTTCCCACCAAGTGCTCACCTTTACTTCTTTCATGAGATTATTTTCTATGTATTTCAGTTTTTCATTGCTACTGTGAAGGGTGTGGCTTGTCTTATTTCTCTCTCAGTGATTTTATTGTTAGTGTATAGGAATGCTATTAATTTTGTGTATTGACTATGTATCCAGCTACCTTGCTGAATTTATTTATTATATCTAGAAAACTTTTAATGGAGTTTTGGTGAGTCCTCTATTTAGTGTATCATGTCTTTTCCAAATAATGATAATTTAACTTCGTTTGTCCTATTTTTACTTCCTTTATGTCTCTCAATTGTCTAAGTCCTCTGGGTAGTATTTCTAGTACTGTGTTGAATAAGAGCAATGATAAGGGGCTTCCTTGTCTTGTGTCTGACTTTAAGGTAAAGGCCTTCATGTTTTGGCCATTTAATATGATTCTGACTGTTGATTTGTCAGAAATGGTCTTTATCATATTAAGGTATGTTGGACCTTATCAAAAGCATTTTTCTGCATCTGTAGAAATGATCATGTGATTCTTACTTTTGGCTCTATTGATATGGTGGATTACATATATTGGCTTACATGTTTTGAACCATCCCTGCATGCCTAGGATGAATTCCAGTTCATTGTGGTGTATAATCTTCTTTATGATTTGCTGCATACTGTTTGGCAATATTTTATTGAGAATGTTTGCATCTATGTTCATTAGGGAAACTGGCCTGTAGTTATCTTTCTTGGTTAGGTATTTATCAGCTTTTGGCATTAGAGTAATATTTGCTTCAAGAATGACTTAGGTAGAATTGCTTATTTTTTATTTCATTGAAGAGTTTTATGAATGTCTGCATTAAATCTTTTTTGAATTTCTTGTAGAATTCTGCAGTGATTCGGTCTGATCCTGGATTCTTCTTTGTATGTAAGGACTGAATTACATTTTCAATTTCATTAGCAGAAATTGGCAACTTTATATCTTCTTGTTCCAGCTTTGGTAGCTTATATGTTTCTAGGAATCTGTCCATTAATTCAGTGTTATCAATTCTATGACAGTAAGGTTTCTGAACTTTGTGTTTATGATCTTCTGTTTTCCACAGAGTCTATAGTGCTTTTGTCTTTTTCATTCCTTATTGCATGAAGGTGAGCTTTTTCTTTACTTTTTAAAATAAGTATTCCTAGTGATTATCAATTTTAATTTTTCTTTCAAAGAACCAGTTCTTTGATTAGTTGATCCTTAGGATTGTTTTCTTACTCTCTATAGCATTAATTCCTGCTTTGATTTTTATAATTTCCTCCATTCTTTTGGCTGTGGGCTTGAGTTGCTCTTGTTTTTAAAGATGTTTTAGGTGTAGAATTTGATTATTTATTTGTGTTCATTCTGTTTTCCTGATGTGGGAACTCAGTGCAAAAAATTTTCCTCAAAGGACCAATTTCATTGCATCCCATAGAGTCCAGTAGGTTTTGTTTGTATTTTTGTTTACTTAAAGGTATTTTTTTAAATTTCCTCTTTAATTTCATCCATGACCCTCTGATTGCTCAAGAGTGTATTATTCAATTTCCATGTGTTTGTGTGGTCTTTACAGTTTCTTTTATCATAAATTTCTAGTTTCATGGCACTATGATTCAATAACATGCATGGGACAATTTCAATTCTTTTGCACTTACTGAAATATGTTGTGATGGCTAGTATATTGTCTATTTTAGAGATCATTCCATGTACTGCTGACAAGAATGTATATTCTGATGTTTTTGGATGGAAAAATCTGCATTCATTTGTGAAGTCCATTTTTTCACAAATATGATTCTGTTCTGTTATTTCTATGTTGATTTTCTTTCTGGTTGAACTGTTCCTTTGTGTCAGTGGTTTATTAAGGTCTCCTTTTATAATTGTGGTACTGCTTTTTTATTTCTGTTAGTACTTGCTTTTTATATCTGTAATTTGGCACATATAAATTTAAGTTTGTTATCTATTCCTCTTGAAGTTTTACCCTAACTGGTGTGTAGTGATCTTCTTTATTTCTTCAAATCATTCTTGGTTTGAAGTTCACATTGTCTGCAAACAGAATAGATAACCATGCTTTTCTTGTTCCCTTTGCAATAAGTATTGCTTTCTATCCTTTGACATTTGGTCTGTGTGTTTACTTTTGGGTTAGATGGGGGTTTTTGTAGACATGTAGGATCTAGGTTGTTTCTTTATCCATTCTGCCTGTCTGTGTCTTTTAATTGGTGAATTGAGACCATTTATATTAATGGTTATTACTGTTATATGTTGGCTTATTGTCAACATGTTATGTTTCTGCTGTTGTATTTTTACCTTTCCATTCTGTTTATTTGTCTTCCTTGCTAAGTGGTTTATTTCCATGTGCATTCAGAATGTCTTTCAGCATTCTTTGCAGGGTTGATTTGGTGATCATGAAGTTCTTCAACTGTTCTTTGTCATGCAAGTATCTTATATGTTCATCCAGTTTGAAGGATAGTTTTGCAGGGTACATAAGTCTAGGTTGGAAGTCATTTTCCTTTAGGATCTGAAACATTTCATTCCATACTCTTCTTGTCTTAATTGATTGTGTTGAGAAATCTGCTGTGATTTTGATAGCTTTTCCTTTATAGGTGATCTGTTTTTCCTTTCTAACAGCTTTTAATATTGTCTACTTATGTTAGATTACTCGAGTCATGATTATTATATGTCTAGATGTAATTTTATTTTGGTTATGGCTATTTGGAATTCTATTTGCTTCACTTATCCATATGTCAGTTTGCATTTTCATGCTCAGGAAATTTTCAGCAATTACTTTAGTAAATAGCTTCTTGATATCATTTGTGATTGTCTTTCTTTTCATTTATCACTATAAATCTTATGTTGTTTTTCTTTGCATCATCTTGTAGCTGTTGAATTGTTGTTTCCTGATTCCTTGTTATTTTTAAAGTATCTTTCCTTTCCCGTTCACTAGCTGAAATCTTGTCTTCAAAGTCTGCAATTCTATCTTCACTTTTGTTGAGGTAGTTTTGACAACTTTCAATTGGAATTTTTATTTCCTGTATATCTCTTTTAATCTGCTTCATGTATTCTGTTTATTTCTTATATTGTTCATCCAGGAATTCTATCTTTTTCAATGTTCCTCTAATTTTTTAATTATGTCATTTTTAGATGTGTTCAGCATTTCTTTCATTACTTTTATCGTTTCATCTTTACCCTGGAGAGTATTTGTAATTTGAATTCCATTAAAGCTTGTCAAGAGGCTGGAGATTTAGCTCAGCAGCATAATCACCTTCCTTGTAAGTGTGCGGTCATGAGTTCAATCCCTGGTAATGATAAAAATGAAAAAGACAAAAAAAAAGCTTGTCAGAGTTGTTTATTTCAGTTGCTATTATTTCAGGTATGTTAGGTGTATAGCTTATATATTTTTTTTTTCTATGTACATGGCTCCTAGGTTTTCTTGGAGTGGACCAGATGTTTGATATTTCATTTTCATCTTTCATCTTGTAATTTTCCTGTATTTCTGTGTTTCACGTGATGTTCCAAACCTTCCTCTGGGCATTTTAGAAATGATTCCTATGCCCTCGTCTCCTGGGACTGAATAGAGAGTGTTGAGTGTGGTCCATTCATTCGCCAGGACCTCCTGTGCCACCTCCTCTGTTCTGGGAAGCTGTGCAGGCTTCTAAACATTGTGGTTGATTGTCCAAAGCTTTCCCTGGGCTATCTCTGATATGCTATAACTCACCTTGGGTGCTCCCAGCACCCCTGATTAAAAGAAGGTCTCTGGGTTTTGTCTAATTAGAGCCTATGAAACCTCTGAGCCTAGACCAGTGTGTCTGGAAGTTGGGCATGCACTTAACCACTGGGAAAAATAATCTTAGATTCTCCCCAGGTCAGTGTCAGTGCACTGTAACTCACCTTTCTCCCCAGGTTGAAAGAAGGTCTCTAGGGATGATTCAGTTAGGCCCACAAAAACCTGTGGAACTGAGTCTACTGTGTCTGAAGCTGGGTGGGCACTTAACTATAAGGAGCAATGACCTTAAATTCTCCCTGGGCTGACACCAGTGTGTTGGAATTCCACAGCTCTATATTTTCAAACTCACAGGATAGCAAGACAAAAGACAAGATTCTATTCTACTTATATGCACTATATTTTATTGAAATATGCCCTATCTTATGTTGGGGATGTCCAAAATGAGTCAGATACATATGCCATTTTATATTCTATTCTACCAATGACTCTCTCATGTTTTCCAGAACTCAAGTAACCTAGAATTCAGATATTCAGAACACAAATGTAAGCTCTTCATTGCAGCATTGGGTGGCCATCCAACTTTCATCCTACCCTTCCCAGGTATATGCATGCAGATGCCTAGCCTCCTTCATATTTCCACTCTCCCATCTAGTTATACAGGTACAAATCAGTAGTGCATCAATATATTAGCATTGTACTAAATAAAATAAAATAAAATCAGTAAAACATCCTTATTTTAAATTACTACAAATGTAACATATATTGATTTAAAATTATCCTAATAGCAAATTTATTGGCACATAGAAAAGTGTAGATATTTAAAAATTTTAGGAAGATCCAAACAAATGAAATACTATCCCATTCTGTTGGAAGAATTAATATTGTTAAACAACAGTCTATGTAAGGTAGTTTACTTCTGTTTATTTATGTATTTATTGTTCATTTATTAGAATGGTATTATTATTTTAATTTATTTTTCAAAACCAGACAATAGGGATACCATCAATGGCTACCATAATATCTCTTATTTTCTTCTAAATATCTATCCACATTTTCACATAAATTGAAATCATATAATAGAAAATAGACTAAAACAAATCAGAGCAAAGAATAAAAACATTATTGGACTTCAAAATCAGATGACAAGAAATCAAGAATGCCTAATATAATACCTCATTTCCATCAAAGTACCTGTTTATAACATCACATGTAATAAAATTAATTCTTATAAACTATTTAAGAGAATTTCAAAGCATGGGCAACCATATATGTACATCTTTCTTTCTGTAATAGAGAAAAAAACCAAAACTATATACAATAACAAAAAAAAGAAATACTAAAGACCAAAAAATAACAACAACAAAGAGCCCAAAACAAACAACATCGACTATCAAACCAAGGCAGTAGGAACATAACCACGACTGTTATTTTGCATAGTAGTTTTCAAAAAAAGTAATTCAGATTAACAAATGTCCACATCCAAAATCGATCTAATCCTATGAACATTAACTGTTTTGTTCAAAGAACTAATAGTATTCGCACTAATAGTAGTGTGAATATCTTAGCTACCTTAAAAGTATATATACAAATTTATATCTGTTTTCTTTTCCCTTGCTTTTCTCCTTTTCCCTATCTGAGTTATTTTTCTCCTTTGAACAATTTCTCACATTTTCACATTATTTATTGAAGATTTTTTGTCTTACTTACTCTTTCAGTTTATTTCTCTATGGAGGCAATTTGTTGTGTACTCATGTGACTGATTTATTTTACTTATGATTATGATCTCAAATCACCTCCATTTACTTGTAAAAGCCTCAATGTTATTTTTCTTTATATCAGTGTAGTAAAATTTACATTAAAGTACCACATCATTTTACCTTTTCATGATCAAGTTGGATTCATCCCAGAAATATGTAGTAGTGATTCAAAATATGCCAATCAATGAATTAAATGCATATCATCCATAGAGCCAAAATTATGAATCACATGATCTTTTAAATAGACAGACTTTTTTTGATAAATTTTGACATACACTCATGATAAGAACCCTATGGAAAATCTCAATAGTTGGTCTTTACCTCAATCTAATGAAGCCATGTATGAGAAAACAAATAGCCAATATCATGTTAAATGGTCAAAACCTGAAAGATTTCACTCTAATATCAAGAAAAAGATATATATGCCCACTACCACAACTCCTTTTTAATTATAATGTTTGAAATATTGGCTGGAGCAATTAGGCAAGACAAAGAAATAAACAGAATAAAGATAAGAAAGAAAGAAGTTAAATTATCATTGTTTACAGATGACATGATATTCTACATATAAAACCCCCAAACTTGATTACAAAATATATAGATGTTATAACTAAATTCATTAATATAGCTGGAATCAAAGTCAATATGCAAAAATCAACAGGACTTCTATATACAAGTAACAATCTCACTGAGAAATAAATAAAAAGAACCACGACCTTGAAAATAGCATCCAACTATGAAATACTGAGGAATCAACGTAACAAGAAAGTAAAAAAAACCTATTCAGTGAAAATTATAGTACTCTGGAAAAAGAAATAGATAAAGATCTCATATAAAGCATTTCAAAAGTTTATTGCAATACTTCTTTTAAAACATGGGATGGTCTTTAAAGAACCATGAATAACAGTCTTAATATTTGAATTGAACTTCACATGAACCCAACACCCAAGGAAATTTTAAACAGCAACAATCACAACTACAAATAAAACAATATCAACTATAGCAAAAACACCACAGGTATCACATTTGCTCTCTTCAAAATACATTATCAAACTATAATAACCAAAAGGGATCGGTAATGGAACAAAAACACTCAGACCACTTGATCAAAAATGAGAATTGAGAAAACAAAGCATGCATCCAGATACTGTTGATTTTCTACAAAGCTGACAATAGTAAAAAGTTGGGAAAGTCAATTTTCAGTGTGCAGATCAGTCAGAGTTACACATTCACAGGTAGAAGAATGATACTGGACAATTACCTCTAACTAGAAATAAAAAACAATTTAAGGTGGATTAAAAACTAAAATATGGGCATTGAAACTGGAAAAGAGATCAAGAGGTTTTAAGATGTCCTCACCTGTAGTGTAGCACTGCTGACAGTACTAAAGAAATGTCACCAATGGGAAAGGCTGCTGCAACTGATCTATAAGATTATTCTTCCCAAGTCAGTGAGAAAATTTATTTTTGTCATTGTAGATTAATTTTGGAAGTCTATATTTGAATTTTTATTGATATTTTATAATCCAGACACTGGGAGCATTTTTATTTTATGTTGCATCACAAATGCCTTTTACATTTGCAATACTGATTTTGCTTGATTAATTTACTATTAAAGGTCATGATACACTTTTTATGCACAAAGGACAATGATTTATACTTACAATTCTTTAAGATTTTCTTTACTACTTTATAATGTATTTCAAGTTAGTCAAACTGTCCTTTATGTCTTTTCTGTTTGTCTCTATGTCTTTGAGATGAAAATAATTATCTATTGATTTAGCATCTGCACATGATTTTGTGTTCTGAAGGACTAATGAGATAATCTAGAATTCAAAAAGGTTTTATTTGAAAGTGAATGCTTATATACTTTGAGAAACTTCTATTGAAATTTATTTTCTCAAAGTTGGAACGTGTGTTTGAAGCTTCTGTTTCAAACACCCTAAAAACTACGATTTTCTTTCTTTCTTTCTTTCTTTCTTTCTTTCTTTCTTTCTTTCTTTCTTTCTCTTTCTTTCTTCTTTCTTTCTTTCTTTCTTTCTTTCTTTCTTCTTCTTTCTTTCTTTCTTTCTTTCTTTCTTTCTTTCTTTCTTTCTTTCTTTTTTTTTTGGTACTGGGACTGGATCTCATGACCTGGATGCCCTTGTGCTAAAGCCCCATGTCAATATTTTCATTTGCATATTTCTAGATATTTCTTTTATTTAATATACATACAAAACATATATTTGTTCTCTTCTATAACCATATACTAGCCTTGCTTCTGCATTAGTATTTGTGATTTGATTTCTTAAAAATTATTTTTAGTTCAAATGGCTGTTTTATATTAACCCCAATAGAAAATCTATCATAAATTGAGAGAATTGCACAAGATATATCAGATAACTTAAAACATTGGAAAACTTCATGTCTTTTCAATTAGCAGCCAGTTGCATTAGTCAATAAATTACTTCCCTCAAATTCTCCTCGACATTCCATGTAATAAAAACATGTCAAAATAAGCATTATTGTCTGTTTTTAGTGTTTATTTGATTTTCTTGACATGAAAGGAAGGGTAAGCAGCATGGATAGATTTTCTTCTCTAAAATATCACTATTTTAATATTGGGCATAAACATGTCAAACTCAAATCTTTCACATTGAGCTTCATTCATTTCCTCTCTATTTTTTATTTTTGGCAGTTTCTCACAAAGGCAGGAAGTTATCCAGGCTGGTCCAGAGCTCTTATCATCCTGGAACCATTTATAAGTGGGGCTTCAGGCAAGTTCATTGCACACAGGTCTTCTGAAATTTTGTACTGATGAAAAAATATCACAAATTAAATACAGCTGCATTTGAAAAATATACATTTGATTCAACCCATATTTTTAAAATATACCAAGCTTCCTGTGTATCTTATGAAGTGTGCCTTTTAAAATGCACACATGCATTATTTTTCTTTTTGACTCCAAATATTTACACATAAATCATTTCTGAAATCAGATATGAGCTTTGGCCAATCAATTATACCTCATGGGTTTTAGGATTTATTTGAATTACTAAATAAAATATACATATGTAGAAAACAAGAGTGTATCATTCTGTCCTTTATTCTGAACATTCTCAATCCCAAAGAGCCTTCCCATGACAGAAAAATCCATTATACAACCACTTCATTTGCCATCCTTCTCAAATCTTGGGTCATTTTCTTCTGTCCTCACATTGGTTTCTAATTGATAAGTATATGTATAAATAGGCAAGTAGGTTCAAATTTTAGACAGATAATGATAGTGGATCTAATTATTACTATTATAAAATTAGTCAAAAAGTTTGTCTTCTAGTATTTTTCTCCCATGTAATGTTTTATATTTTTATTCTATTTGATTAAGATGTAATTTATAGATCCATTTTATGGAACTATTCAAAAATTTTCTTTTTTTCTTTTTCATAATTGGGTATAAAAATTTCTATATCCATTTATCATTTATTATTTGGGAATTTCTTTATCATTAATTAATAACAGTTTTCCTGCTTAAAATGTTTTTAATTGGGAGTTTGTCCTCCAACTCTTCCAATATGGCACTCTCTACCCAGCAAGACAGCTTTTTTTTCTTCTTTGCTGAACCCCAAATTTATAATTATTTAGCACACTTCTCATTACTTTTTTGTTGTTGTATTTATATCTATATCTATATCTATATGTAATATGTATATATATATATATATATAGTTTTATTTTGTTTTGTTTTGTTTTTGGTACTGGGTATTGAACTCACAATCTCACATTGAAAGGCAGGTGCTGATGCCACTGAGCTAAACCCTCGGTGTATTTATAAATTGTAGAATTCTTCCATTACAGTTTGTCATTTTTTAGAGCTGAACATTTTAAGAAATTCACATGTGCCAACTGCTCTCCAAGATGAATGTAATTATATGTCTTCCAAACACATATAAATAAAAAGAGAATCTCAGAATCATAAAACAAAGATTGAATAATATTCCATTAATTAACTGCCCACCAGAATTGATGTAGTGATGAACAGACATTTGTGAGAAGAAAACAATGGTCAACTGATAAATGGAAAAGTGTTGGGTGCTAAATCATTAAGAAATGTAAATTCAAACCTCAGTGTGATATCATATCACACCTGTTTGAATGGTTCTTGAGGTGACTGGGATATGGCAACATGTGACTAATCAGACACTATTGGTGGGAATGTAAATTGCTATTGCCAATATGAAAAATAGGAGGGAGAGTCCTGAAGAAATTAAAAATTAAACTACCATCCAGACTATGAAGCCTGTTGAGTATATATCCAGAAGTTACTAAATCAGTATATTCAAACAATAGATACACTTCTCTGATTGTTGAAGCATTGTTCACAAAGATTAAGATTCAGAATCTAAGTAAGTGTCCTTTGATGGATGAATGAATATAGCAAATGTAATATGATGGTATATTGAAAAATTATTCCACTGTCTGGTGTAGTGGAGCATGCCTGCAATTCCAGCACTTAAAAGGTTGATGCAGGAGAATTGCCATGAATTCAAGGTGAGACTGTGCTACACAAAGAGTTCAATGTGAGCAATAAAAATATACTGAAAGTCTGTCTCAAAAACAAACAAAAATTTGAAAACCAAAGAAATTTACTCTGTCCTAAAAAGTGACTGCCTGTAATTGCAAAAAAATACATAAACAGAAACAATTTCATAATACAAGATATTATCCAGGAGCAAAGATGAACTACTACAGGATCTTATGTGTACACAGGATATAATTCAGGTGCCCTACGAAAAGCATAATTTTGGTACCAGTGACTAGACCTGGTGTGCACTGGGTCAATCTCCTGTCTGGTGGTAGGAAGTTCTACCAATATACTTTAAATCATGGTAACTATGGTCCATCAAGGTGTTGCATTTTTGAAAACGACTAAAATAATATTTTACTGCTCAACAAATATACATATATATCCAAATTGTATAATTATGTGTCTATATTGATATATAAATTCCATGTTTATGTATTTTAAACCAATATGTTTATGGAAACACACACGTATGTACATATATTTGTGTATCAGTAATGATTAGGGAAAATACACAGGTTTACCTGAGTTCTCTTCTTTCAGACACTGAAGTTTTCTTCTTCCACCTTGAGGGCTGCTTTTAGTGTGTACAATAAAGACTGTAATGGAATTAAGTGATTCAAGGCCTGAGTTTGGCTGAGTGTCAAGGTCGGGAAAAAATTTACCTGGGTTGACAGAGACCCACAGGGAGAAAGGATGATTCCTGAGGCCCAGACTGAGCTGCCCACAGAGACTAGATGTATGAGACCCTCACCAAACTCTAACTTTTCGCTATGGGAAAGATGGTCATGACTACTGCTTCGAGCAGTGATGTCACATTATTTGGAAGATCCTAATGTTTGCAATCATGAAATCAGTGTGCTGTTCAGTGTACTGTGTAGAAACCATAGAGAAAATTATACCACTTGCCTTCTTACTTCAGTGAAAGCTCTTGCTTTTTGTAATGAGTGAGCTAGAAGCCACCATTTTCCTGTATACTAAATGTATTCAAAGGGGAATTTCTGTTTGCTAATGAGTTTCTTCTCACTTAGGTGAGGTAATGAGCACAGATGATTTTAGATCTCCATCAAAATATTTTTAGTCTATTGACCATAAAGTGACAAATTTTCTTTTGTCACTGGGGAAAGTGTTTTTCATAAAAGTTTGAATTAATAATTGTTATTAAACTTCAGAGAAATTAAGGAGGCCAACTTGTTTCTTATTCAAATGTGTCTTCTTACATTTGTCATATTTAACACTTTTAAGATCATTTTGTGACTACAAGTTCTATGGAACTTTGCCTTGTATGTGGTATGAAGACGTGAAATTCTATTTGTCACACATGATGTGCTTTAGCATCAGTCTCAAATGATATGTTATTACTTTACTTTTTTGCATTTAGAAAAAGCAATAAGGTATCTAATGCAAGGTAATTCACTTACTATGACTTAAATTTCATATCTATTATAGGATCTTAGAGAATAAAATCAATATAATATGTAATTTCCATGTTATATGATATTAGCAAGTATTGTATTGTTATTATAACATTGATCCATGTTTAAGAAATCCAAGTTGATTTTGAGAGATTATGCTGTCCATCATTAATTTTAAATACTTGTGACTATTATATTAGCAGTGATTATGTGGTCTAAAGAACATTGACACAAAATGTGCATCAGCACAGTTAAATATGTTTTAGGAAGGTTTCAGATGTGACAAACTATACTTATGATTTCTGAAATCACCAGCTTCGCTGACACTGTGCTAAAACATCACATGAACAAGCACAATGTCACTGAAGTCTGGCTCACATAGCCAAGTGTTTCCTTGACACTGACATTAGTTACATAGCTCCTCTTTACTAAACATGCTTTTCCTTTATAGCACATATTGTTAAGTTCTAACCATCCTGGTGTGAGGCCTAACTATGTTGGCATTAGTAAACCATGCTGTACAATGATCCACACACTTAAAAAGTCACATCATGAAAAGGAGCATTCAAGATTTAAAAACACAGATTATGTAGTTGAAATTAAATTTTAAGGAATAAAAATATACATAGTTTGAATTTGTTTTATATGAAACCTTTCTCCAAGACATATGTCTCTATAAAGAACCCTACATTTTACAATGTTGCTGTGAATCTTGCACAATGAAGAATGACATCTATGGATCTAAAATTTTTCACCTTCCTCCTTATCCCCATTGTCATTGGAAGCCTAGGAAATCTATCACTTTTATGCGATTCTGTCTTCATTTACTTCAGTGGTCACCAGTCCAGGATAACAGATTTTATTCTCAGGCATCTGACAGCAGCCAACCTCTTGGTCATTCTCTCCTGAGGAATCCCAGGCACCATGACAGCTCTTGGGATGAAACACTTCCTTAATAATCCTTGGTCCAAACGCGTTTTCTATGTATTAATGGTGGCCAAGGGTGTGTCTTTCATCAGTACCTGCCTGCTGAGTGTCTTCCAGGCCATTACCATCAACCCCAGGAGCAACAGGTGAGCAGAACTGAAAGTGAAAGCCCTGAAGTACATTGATCACAGAACCATCCTTTGCTGGGTGCTACACATGCTGGCAAACATCAGAGTTTCTATGTTTGTGAGTGACAAAATGAATAACAAAAACATGGCAAACATTATAGATTACCAATACTATTCAGTTACACTTTCTAACAAGGAAAAAATTCCATTTTTCCATCATTATCATTAACACATGACATTTTGGGTTTGAAATTTATGATGTAGGGCATTGGCTCCATGATTTTCTTTCTCTACAGGCAGAAGCAGTGCACATAGCACATTCATAGACACAGCCTATCCTCAAGATTGTCCCCTGAGATCAGAACCTCTCAATGCATCCTCATCCTGGTCTGTGCCCCTGTATCCTTTTACACCCTGTCTTCCACCACGTACATTTTGTTTTCTCTTTATGACAGATCTGCTTGGTGGCTGGTTAAAACTTCTGCCTTAACCAGTGCTTGTTTCCCTACTGCTAGTTCATTGATTCTCATGGCTCATGAGCAGTGTGTGTGCAGTTTGGTGTGGAAGAAATGAGCACACATCTCACTTCATCTAACACTGGAGTCAGAATGCTTTTCAAGTCTTTTGTACTACATGCACTCATCCATTGCAAAGGCTAATGGACAAATATGAGCTCATTTTACTATCAGTGTCAGTGTGCAATGATAGCTATAGAAGATTTCAACCATTCAAAGGAAATGTATTTTTAATATTTATTACTTATTTAATTTTATTTTACACTTGAAGATCTTTGATTTCTGTATTCAGTTTTGTTTTTTTGCCAGTTTTTCTTTCTATGTTTTCTCTTTGTATTTGTCAATTCCTAGTTTTCTCTTGAAACATTTTTCTCTGCAAGTATAAATTAATTACAAACTTTAATTTACTTTCATCAGGGAAGTGACTTTATGAAATTACTATATATTTAAGTGGATTTTAATTCTTTATGTTGTTTTGTTACTTCCTCATTTTACAGTCTTGAGGTTTGATCACTTACTATTGTATGTTAGATTTAGGTTTTCAATTTATATTACAAGTATAATCATATGACTATTTTATTTAAAGGAATATTTTCAAAATTCAAAGATATCATTGTACACATGTACCAAAAATCCAGAAATGTTCCTTTTCCATCATAGCTCCCTCAGCATTTATCATATGTTGATTTGTTGATGTAAGCCATTCTTTCTGAAGTAAGATGATATCTTGGTTTTATTTTAATTTGCATTTCTTCAATGGTCACTCATATTGAACACTTTTTGATATATTTCTTTACCATTTAAAATCTCTATGGACATCAATGTGGAGATACCTCAAAAAAACTAGCATTAAAGGTTTCATTCAATCCAGCTATTACTCTCCTGTATATTTACCTAGAGAAATTGAAAGCATCATATGACAGTGTTGTGTGTGCTCCCATGTTTGTAGCTGCACAATTTGTAATAGGCAAATCTTGGAAAAAACTCCAATGCCTATCAACTTGTAAGCGAAGAAAAAACGGAATATTTTTATACAATGAATTACCACTCAGCTATAATGAAGGACAAACTAGCTAGAGGCTTTTATAGATCAATTGATGCACCTAAAGACCATACTCAATGAAATAAATAAGACTCACATGTGTAAATATCCGATTATCTTATTGGTGTAAGAAACTGAATGCAAATGTGGTTCAAAACTTACAATAGATAACTTGAAAGTGATAGAAACTGTTCAAAATGAACTAATATTATTTGATCAATTTTGCATGTCTGTGTCTCGTAACTTGAACAACTATTTTGAAGCTAACATTAGGCACTGTACCATCCATTGTTAAATTATTACTGTTTTGTTTGGAAATCTTTATGTCACTCTTGTTTTAGTTGTATTTGTTCTTGTTGTTTATATTACTGTCAATTGTTCTTATTTGTTGTTTAATTGCTTTTTATGTTTGTGATTTTTCATTTTAAATAAAAAGAAAAAATACATTATATTTTATTGCTGTTATTTGTGTTTGTTAGTTTTTAAAAAAGATCTTTGGAAACAAGGACTTGTGTCTTAGTTCATCAATATCTCATGAACATATCTTGAAACATTAGCAATTACATTAAAGATAGCAATGAGTGGTATACTAAACATTGTTGTCTCCAAAAATCTTGTTTTGGTATTTTGTACCCTGATTGTTTCAAAATTCAAAAATAATTTCTTGTTTTAATGTACATTTTGTGCACACTTTTGAGCGTGGTCAAATCCCCATTTGCTTTACACGTGTAAGGTCTTGGTTTCAGTCATAAGTACTGCAAAATAAAATGTAGTAATGAGAAAAATGCAAGATCTCAGGAATATGTAATCATTAACTTTTAAGGTACTTTAATGCAGTATGCCTAACATTCAGAATCTGACTGCTTTAATTTGCCTAATTTTATATAATTTAAAATAAGTACACACATGACACCATCTTGAAAATCAGTGCCATTCAAACTGGAAACCGTCTGTAATTTTGTCATTGTAAGTAGAGGAACTCCATTTATACCTGAAGACACAAGAGAAATGCAATACATCATTCCTTTGGTGATAAATGTTTCAAGTAGAATGTATGTATTATCTTTAAATCCATATTTCCTTTCAATGAAAATGTCAAATTTTTGTGAAGCATTTTACCACAGATCATTGCTATATTCAGACACGTCAGCTCTTGCAGACCCTCTGCTCCTTCCATGTATGCTTCCTTCTCCATCGCTGATATGAAGAGCTCATTGAAGAGAGAATCTTCATGTGATTGGTTTTACAGATACTTTGAAACACCAAAATCGGTATCCAGAACTGAGCACCACCTCCAATAGATTCTTCTTGACTAGTATTCACCGATGTATTGCTTTTCTTTATCTTGTTATTATAACACATAAGATTTTCCATCACGACAAACTTTTACTTATACAATGTGGTGTTTCTAATCATCTACCACTCAAAATTTTTCAGAAATTTTAATTAGGTATCTTTCTTAACATTAATCAGGACTCTTGTTTGCTCTGACTCTCCATCTTCTGGAATCCAGTGTTTTCTCTACTTCTATATTTGATTATTGTGTATTCTGTCTTCATGTGAGGTCACTCAGGATTTTTAAAAATTCTGTGCCTGCTTCATTTTGCTTAATGTAATACATTTGAATTACATTATGTCTTTGTCTGTCACAGAGTCTACTTGTCTTCTCAGGCTGGATAATGGTCATTTACACCTTACAACACATTTTCCTTATCAACTCTCCTTCAGTAAACACTTAAAAGGCTGCTTTGTGTTAATTTTTGTGAATTATCCTATAATGACATTACAACAAAATATCTCCCTGGCATCAAAATTTTCATTCCTTTAAATATATACCAGAAGCTTTGATTGCTTGGATCCATCTCCAGTAACATTTTTAACAGGAGAAAATCTTTATAGAGTTCCAAAGCAGCAAGGTTAATTTAAAAACCCACAATCACCACACAAATGCCATATGTTCCATCTGCTGACTCCTCTGTGTTCCTGAATGACCCTTTATGCTCTCAGAATTGTCCTTTTCACTCTGTGGGTGACTGTAGAAGGGATGAAGAAAGCCTTTACAAAGACTATGGATTATATTGTGTTCTTCACCATGCAAATACTGGGGTGGCCCTGCTGAAGTGACTGTTCTGAATACTTGATCTTCTTTGTTTTGTTCATGACCTGGACCAGTGACTTTAAAGTGTTTACATTTTACTGATACAAGAGCAGGTCATTTTCCATTGCAACAATCTGATCCTCAAATCCTCTCCTGAGTTCAAAGCCACGAGATGTCTCCTTTCTTGCACAGCTTGGTGTCCTTTCCACCTCCCAAATCATTCTTCATGTCTTTTTAGTCTCATAGGGAACCACTTCTGGAGATCGGGGTCAGCACTAACCAAAAGTTCCAGGTTCTTCAACCTTTTTTGTCCTCAAGGGAGGAGACTGCAGAACCTGCAGTGCCTAAACAAGGAACACAGTATCCCATTTTTTTGAGTAGATATCTCCATTGATACGGCATTTCTCTAAATGTCTCTCCAAAACTACATGTGGTCATATTTGGGGTTCATCAGATGTTAGTGCATCTGGAGTGTGTGATGCATGGATTAAATGTGACAATAGAATTGAGGGCGGTGACTCCTACATTTTTCCATTGATTGGTATGACATAATTCTGGGCATGGATAATGAGAAGATTCAATAAGTGTGTCAGTTTACTTGCATTAGTTGTGCATAGCCTAATTTAGAATTTATAAATTTTCAATCCATTTTAGGTAATATTTAATTTTACTAATATTTGTGAAACATTTCAATAAAAGTTTATAAAATGAAATAAAGCTGTATGTTTCATGAATTTGTACCACATTTACCTCTTTTGGGGGAGGGCATGAGATTGAAAGCCCCATTTTCAAAAATCTTGATTCAGTTTATTGAGGTTGTTTCGATGTCCAAGCTGGATTCAAGCATCTGATTCTCTCATTTCTGCCTTCTGGTGCACTTATAAACTTGTACTACTATTTTAAGCTTGAATTTTTTGTATTGAGAATCAGACACATAATCTCATGTTCTCTGATTTAGATCAGTGCCAGAGGCCTGAGGCACTGATCTAAATCACAGGCCCTAAACTTACATTTTAGTTATGCTATAGTAACACTAGCTCAACGTCATCTAAAGTTAAGCTGAACACATTGCAAAGTTTAACATTAAGATGAGTCAGCAATGTAGAGTTACAAATGCATTTAACATAAAAATAGAAATCACTGAGAATGGGTAGCAGAGTTGAGAATTTTTAATAAAGAGTGAGTCTTGACAAGTCTGCCTTTGCTGATCATTGGTGGGGTGGTACTTGTCAAGCCCTATGAACCTCTCACATTCTATTTACCTGCTTTATGGACACCTGTAGGTGTTTGTTGCTGGGATTCCCCTAAAACATACCACACTTAATCCCTAGCCTACATCAGAATAAAGGCAACAAATTTCAACTATATTCCATATTAGAAAGATTGGAGTGTACCCAGATGAACTAAAATGGAAAGGGCATCCATGGAATTCAGGTTATCTTAGGCAAAACCTCCTCAAAATCTAATCCAGAAATATGAATTAAAAATGGTTAATGCTTGGGTAGTAAAGGGCATCCATACATAAACTGTGCCCGGATCCTCAGATTGAGCATGTGTGGTGGAGACTGCCTTATGTAGACTGTCTCCCAAGTTCCCACCAGGAGTTTTATTTCCAAATATTCAAGAGTGCATTTGAATTGCAGGAGATTCTTATATTTTAGTCTTGCCATGCCATGTTAAAGTTAATGGGAAGCAAGGACTGTGATTATAATTGTTCTTTTAGTGTGATTTTAATGTTTTATATGTTTGTATCCCAGTTGATTTGTCAAAGTACTGTGTTTTAATGTTTAACCTTGGTCACCTTTTAAATGTTTTTGTTTTGATGCAGAAATTAAGTGTAAAAAGAATTGTGTATATATGTACTTGTTTTATTAATGTAACAAATCTACCACTAATGACTATAGTTTAAGGAAATGCATGTGGTTATTAAGTTGACCAGGGGTGGATTGTTATGGTTTGAAAACTGGTGGTCAACTTAATGCCAGCTGGATTACGTCAACATGCATTGAGAGAGGATGCTCCACCTGAAGAGGGTTGCCAGGATAAATGGGTGGAGAAGAAGAAAGGTGTGGAGAAGGATTGAGGCGTTATGGAGGCATTGTTGGTTCTCCTATGAGTTGCTGTCTGAGCTGTTTGTTCTCCTGGAGAAGCTTTGGTCTTCACATCGAGCATTGCTTCCTGGCTCCAGAGGGGAAGACATGTACTGCCTGGTCTCCAGGATGAACTCGTCACACTGCTTCTGGGCATGTACCTGACTGTGTGTAGATAATCACTTGATTTATACCAAAGGTGCCAAGTATTCTAAATGTCATGCAATACTATTTGCATACATGTGGGAAACTCAAGCTTAACTTCCTATCTCAATCCACAATCAAAATTTTACTTGCATTTTAGTTATATAATTTTAATATATAATTTTAGTTATAAAATTTAGTAAAAACTAAAATTATATAAGTAAAGTTATAAAATTTAGTTAAGTTTTAGTTATAATTTAATATATAATTTTAGTTATATATCTAAATGTGAAACACAAAATCATTTATCCTCTGAAAGAGAATATAGGAGAAAATCTTTATGATCTTTCTTTAGGTAAAAATTTCTTAAATAAAACAAAGTAAGCATAAAACATCAAAGACAAGCTTTTTTGTAATTAAGTTTATTGGTACAATTTAGATAAGCATAGTGACCACATTCATCATAGGGAATTTGCACCTGTACATAATACATCTTTGTAGCCCTTTTTTTTTCTCATTCCCCTCTTTGTGCTACTCTTCTTCCATTCCTTATTCACAAAGCTCTGTTTCCATTTTACTGTTTTTTTTTCTTTCCCTTCCATCTACCACCACCAGATTCCCTTTCCCTTTGAATAATTATATGTAATTTACAATAGATATTATACATTTGGCTTCTTATTTATACTTTAAGCTTCTCACAACAGAGAGACAATGCAATATTTATACATTTTTGATGTATTTCACTTAAGAATATGGTCTCAAAGTCCATCCATCAGCCACATATATCTCAAATTTATTCTTCTATGATTGAATAGTACTCCGTTGAGTAAAAAATCCCCACATTTTAAAATCCATTTGTTGGTTGATGGTTATTTGAGTTGTATCTAAGATTTATCTATTATAAACATTGCTGCTATAAATATGGGTGCACATATATCACTGTGGTGTGATGTTTTTAATTCTCTTCAGAAGATAACAATAAGAGGGATAGCTATGTCAAATGAAATCGTTAGTCCTAGTTTTTGAGGAGTTTCTACACTGATTTACACAGTGGTTTCACCAGTCTACACTCTCACCAGCAGTATAGAAGGGTTCATTTTTTCCCACAGCTCTACCAGCATTTGTTATTGATTGATTTGTTGAGTATTAGTTCTTTGTCTGAAGAACAACTTGCTAATATTCCTTCCCACTCTAAGGTGTCTTTTCACTCTCCTATTGTGAAGGATATAGTTACCCTAATTTTTCCCTCAGTAAATTCATTATTTGTGTATAGGAATGCAATCAATTTTTGAGTGTTGACTGTGTACCTAGCTGTGTGGCTGAAACTCATTACAAGTGTTTTAGTGGAATTTTGGGGCTTTTCTATGTAGCGTATCATGTCGTTTTCAAATAAAGACAATTTAATGTCTTTTCTTATCTTTTTAATTTTTTTTACTTATTTCTATTCTCTAATTATTCCAACTAATGTTTCTAGGACTATCCTGAATAGGATTGGTTATAGTGAATATACTTGTCTTGCTCCTAATTTCAGAGAGAAAGCTTTAAGTGTTTGACCATTTCTCATGATGTTGACTATTGGTTTATTGTCGTGAGTGTCTAGGGCACTCTGAACTCCGGGAAAGGTAAACACGCAAACACGCCTGATCGGGACACGGGGGGTACAGTGCTCGGAAAAGAAGACAGGAGACACGGCACCTTTACTGCCTGCACCGCGTTACACTGCACTGCACGCACAATCTTTATTTTAAGATTCATATATAGTAAACCGGATCAGTTCACAGAGCCCAGATAATTAAGTAGTGAAAAGGCATTCTTTGTGGCAAGCTACAACGTGACAGACTATAATGTTTATTCTAAACTATCTAAGTGAAGTAAATAACCACAACCAGTTTTCCTAACTTCTCTAGCCCAGGAAGAAATTAATTAGCTCAAGAATGTTGTTAATTTGTCTGCTGTTAGTGTCACAAAGGGTGGCCAGCCACTTCCTCAAGACTTCTGCAAAACAAAGCCAGCTCACAGTATGGATTCCAGAGGGTGAGAGATCTCACTAAGAACAGGCATTCCTATTCTACCTCGGTCTCGCATACCAGGAGGGCTATTGTAAATTGCAGGTTAGAGGGGGTTGGGCCTACAAAGTGACACCTCATCCCCCACAGTTTATCAAAATGGCTTTTATAAGACTGAAATGGAGCTCATCTGTTTTAATTTTCTGTAAGATTCTTTTTATCATGAATGAGTGTTGGTTTTGTCAAATGCTTTTCCTGCAACTATTGAGATGATCATGTGGATTTTCTCTTGCTTCTGTTGACATGGTATGCTGCATTTATTGATTTAAGTATGTTGAATGATCCCTATATTCCTGACAAGAATCCAATTTGTTCATGATGTCTGATCTTCTTGATGATTTACTGCATTCAGTTTGCCAGGCTTTTATGGAAGACTTTTCAATTTACATTCACTAGGGATATTAGCTTGTAGCTATCAATTTCAGTTGGCTCCTTGTCTGGTTTTGGAATTAGGGTGAAATTTGTTTCCAGGAAAGACTTTGGGGCTACTGGTACCCTTGCAATTTCATTAAAGAGTTTGAAAAGTAATAGCATGAGATCTTTTCTCAATTGCATATAGAATTAATTCAATGGTGAATCCACCAAGACCTGGGTTTTCTTTTGTTTTATGGAAAGTAAATATTTTATTACATTTTCAATTTCAATGACTGATATCTGATTATTGAGAATTTTTATATCTTCTTGATTCAACTTTGGTAATTCATGTTTATCTAAGAATTTGTCCATTTCTTCTGTGTTTTCTCTGATTAAAGAACTGATGAGCTTCTGGATTTCTGTCAGTTTCTTTGCAATTTCACCTTTTTCACTCCTTATTGCATGACATTCTTTATGTTTCAAAATATTTTAAAAAATTTTATTTTAAGGAGGATAAACCAAGGAAACTAAAACAGAATAAAACCAATCACAAATAAAACAGTATAAGTGATATAGGAATTCAAAATTTATAAATCCAACAATAGCTGCCATAATGCCTTTTGTTGTCTTTGATACAGCTACAGGTTCTTTCAGACATAGAAATAACTGAACAGAACAGAATAAAATAAAAACAATAAAATCAAAAAAGTGAATGCAATAAAGAACTTCAAAACAAGCCACTAGTAAATCCAAAATGGCTACCATATTATGTTTTGTTATCTTTCAAATAGCTGCTCCTGCCTTCAGATTTAACATAATCAAACAAAAGAAAAGAAAATCCAATCCATCAAATCAGTGACAACAATATGGTTTCCTGGCCAGAATTGCTTGCTATTGAGGCCTGGATCCCTCCTCCCCATAGGTTTGGGTGTGGCTGTTTCCACTCTGGCAGGAGCCAGAACATGGTGTTGCTTTTCAGGCTGGGACCACCTCCTTGTGAGGCTCTGGTTCCCTCCCCTTAAATCCATGAATGGCAAAAACTCAAGGAAAGAGTTTTAGGTGTGGCTGTCCCCAGCCCTGCAGCTGGTACATGGTTTTCCCTCCCTCTCTTTTTCCCTCCCTCCCTCTCCCTCTCTCTCTCACTGGGAATCAAACTCAGGACCTTGCACTTGCCAGGGAGACGCCATGCCACTGAGCAATATCCCTGATCCTATAGCATGAATTTGTGTCTTTTCTTCCCTTTTTTTTTTGATAAGGTTGACTAAGTGTTTGTTAATTGCATTTAATCTTTCAAAGAACCAAATCTTTGATTCATTTTTTGTATTGTTTTCTTTTTAAAAGAATAATACATACTTTCAAAAAAGAATGCACAGTAAGAAATCACTAGCTGACATTTACCTATTGTTCTCTTACAAATAGTTATTCAAGATACAAAAGTGGAGTGTATAAAGTGGGAATTCAAACAGCGAGACTTCAACCAGTTCTGTTCGACTATCCAAAAAAAAAAAACTTAGTAATATGGTTGTCAATTCTATACACTTAAAGATACATGGAGCTATCCATATCTTCATTAATGTTGGGATTAAACAAACTAAAGCAGGCTGAAATCACTCTGAACAAAGAATAATAGTATTGCTAGATTTCACATTATGACAATCCTGGATCAACATTGAGTACTGTTGTGTTTCATTTTGTATTTTTTCTTAGTTTCAATGACATTGATTCTGCTCTGATCTTTTTTGTTTCCTCCCTTATATGAGTTTTGGGATTGATTTGTTCTTTTTCTAGAATTTTGAGGTTTAACATTAGGTTATTTATTTGAGCTCATTCTGTTTTTCTGATGTGAGAGTTCATTGCAATTTATTTTCCTCTTAAGACTGTTTTCATTGTATTCCATAAGTTTTGGAATGTTGGATTACCATTGTCATTTAAATGTAGAGTCTTTTTAATTTCTTCTTTAACAAATTGGTTGTTGGGGCTGGGAATTTAGCTCAGCGCCATAAGCTCCTGCCTTGCAAGCAGGCAGTCATGAGTTTGATTGCTGGTACCGATAAAAAAATGAAAAAGACAAAAAAAAAAAAAAAAAAAAAAAAGAAAAAAGAAAATTTTTTCTTTAGGATTGTATTATTTACTTTCCATGTGCCTATGGAGTTTTGTGGTTTCTTTTGCCATCAATTTCCAATTTCACTGCACTGTGGTCAGGTAAAATGCATGAGATTATTTCAATTGTTTTGCATTTACTGAAATGTTTTCTACAGTGATATGTTGTCTATTATGGAGAATGTCCCATGTACTTTTAAGAATATAAATTCTGGGGCTGGGGATTTAGCTCAGCGGCATAAGCACCTGCCTTGCAAGCAGGCAGTCGTGAGTTCGATCCCTGGTACCGATAAAAATGAAAAAGACAAAAAAAAATTAAAAAAAAAAGAATATAAATTCTGATGTTGTGGGGTGTAACATTCTGTAGATATCTACTCAGTCTATTTGTTCACTGGTTTGATTCTTTGTCTTTGTTGATTTTTTTGTCTAGTTGATCTCTCTGTGATAATGTGTCATTAAGGTCTCCAATTACAATCAGATTAATGTTTTTTTTTTATTATTTTCCTGTCTGGTAATATTTGTTTTATATAGGTGGGTGCCTCTCTATTTGGTGCATATGTATATTTATGATTGTAATTATTCTTCTTGGAGCTTTCTCTTAAGTATGTAGTGTCTTTCTTTATCTCCCTTGATCAGTCTTGGATTAAATCGTGTTGTCTGCAAATAGGATAGCTACCCCTGCATTTTTTCTAGGTTACTGTCACATGGAGTATTGTTTTCTTCATTTGACTTTGAATCTACAAATTTCTTGTTGAGATAAATGTGTTCCTTGAATGCATCATATTGTTAGATCTTATTTCCTGATCCACCTTACCAGTCCATTTCTTTTGATTGGTGAATTGAGACTGTTTATATTGATGAATATAACCTATATGTATTAGATTGTCATTGTCATATACTTGTACTGTTAATGTTTCCCTGTCTTCCCCTCTTTTCAATTGCTTCCT
This sequence comes from Cavia porcellus, assembly GCF_034190915.1. Lineage (NCBI taxonomy): Eukaryota > Metazoa > Chordata > Mammalia > Rodentia > Caviidae > Cavia > Cavia porcellus. The sequence continues at coordinate 7,769,887 of NW_026947520.1, read as the reverse complement.
CTGCCTGGTGGCTTCTGTCAGTTGATATTCTTGAAATTGTGGGCTTTTTTTCTATAATATTCTTTAGAATACTGTGTAGGTTGGTATGGTTGTCTTGAATGTCTTCAGTTATTTTCTCTTATGGAAGTATTGTATTTTATTTCTTCATTAGTTCTGAAAGATAAGTATTGCAACATACATCAATCTTGACTGGAAGTTGCTTATTCTAGAGCCTGAACTATTCCATCCCAAGCTCTCCTAGACTTAAGGGGTTGTGTTGAAAAATCTGCTGTGATTCTGATGGGTTTCCTTTATAGGTGATCTGCTTCTCTTCTCTAAAATCTTTTCTTTAATAGATTTTAATATTTTGCTTTTGTGCTGAATTCATGGAATTGTATCATATGCCTTGGTATAAAATTATTTTGGTCATGACTAAATGGAGTTCTGCATGCCTCACTTTTCTGCATGTCAAATTCTTTTTTATGCTTGGAGAATTGTTAGCTGTTACTTCTGTGAACAGTGCTTCTGTCTCATTTGTGTAGATTCCTGCATTATTTATTGTTATTTATTTGTCTTTTTTGTTTCTTGTTTTTCTAGTAATTTTTTTGCCTCTAATACAGACAGGACAATTATACATGTAGAGGCATATACATGCCTAGAACTTCTCCTAAAGAATTTATGAGAATTTGTTGTATTATGCATGATGATTTTAATAGCTGCTTTGAAGAAAAAGAGACATTATGCTAGCCATTGCTGATTTCCTACCATCATGCTGTGCAATCCAGTAATGCATCCATGCTTTGTTTAGACTGATTTTAGTCTGTTTTGTATTATTTAATTTCTTTTTTAAAATTTTATTTAAGAAGAAAAAAAAGCAGAGAAAGGGGACAAGTTATACAGATTTTCAGAAAAAAATAAACAGTAGGAAATCACTAGTTAATGGATTACATATTGTCATCTTAGAAATAACTGTTCAAGTCACAAAATTAAAGCTTGTAAAGTAGACATTCCAACAGTGAGACTGCAAACAGTTCTGTTCAATGATCCAACAAAACTCAGTGATATCATTATCTATCTTATACACTTAAATATACATGCAGTTATATCGTTTAGAGTGCTTTTTTCCCCTCTCTTTTGTACAATGACAATTACACATTTTGGGTTTTGTTGTTCCCACAGTTCTTATTACTTTTTTGGAAGGGAGTAGAACCAAATGTGATATAACAGAACAGAGTAAATCAAATCAAAAGGGTGGACATAATAGATAATGTAAAAGCATAATACAATGTGATCAACAATGGTTACCATAGTGCCTCCTGCTATCTCTAATAGAATTGCCTATATCATCAGTTATAATAAAATTGAACAAAACAGTAAAGAACAAAACTGACAAAACCAAAACTTTGGAGACATTATAGGTCTTCAAAGGTAGATAACAGTCAACGAGAGTGGGCGTCATAATGAATCTCACTATCTTCACAGCTGTTGCCTAAATTTTCAAACCTGGTACTATTAAGCAAAACAGAATAGGGGGACATAAGTCAAAAACAATATGGTAAAAGTAATACAGGGCTTTAAATCAAGATAATGGAAAGGCAAAGTGGGTTACTATAATATATCCTGCTATTTTTATTTATTTTTCCCTTAATTAAAAGGATAAAAATAAAAAAGTAAATAATGAAGTGGAGATTGAGATAAAAGAGGGCATAACAGCAAAATAGCACAGATCAAAACATAACCATTTAAGCAGAATAGTGTTTCACCACAAGATAATCCTGACATAAAAGTAGTTACCATATTGTCTCTTTCCTTGAAATCTTTGAGTATAACTTCGTATACTGTAGCATCAGATATATCAAAACAATGTAAAACCATTTAAGAGAATGACAGCATTACAGGGTATTTATAATCAACTAACAGAAAATGAACAATGGTTTCTGTATAATCTCCTTGTCTTTAAAAGTTTTTGCTTATACTATCATAGATAATAAAATCCAATAACGTACAACCTGTTTAGACCAATGGAGACAGAAGAACAAAAGCTTGATGAGACTTCAAAACAATATGATACTAAATTAGTATTACCTATTAAGATGTCATTTTCTCCAAAATAGCTGTTCCTATCATCCAATCTTCTCTGCCTCATTTCTGTTGAGCCCTCTTTCTGTCATTAGTTGTCAGTTTGTCATCTTCATTTTGTTTTCTGCTCCATTCATTGTGGCCTCTCTGCCACTATTTCTGGATTCTTTGTATTTTTCTTTTTTAGAATATCCTGCAGTATTCTCTGTAGAGTTGAATTGGTGGTTGCATATTCCCCTAGTTCCTCTTTATCCTGGAAGCACCTTGTTTTTCCATCAATTTCCACAGATAGTTGTGCAGGATATATCAATCTTGGCTGGAGATTATTATCTTTCAAAGCTTGAATTATTTTCCCCCACGCTCTTCGTGATTTGATAGTTTGTGCAGAGAAATCTGCTCTAATTCTGAAGGGTGTTCCTTTTTAAGTGGTCTGTTTCTTATCTCTGACAGCTTTTAATATTCTGTTCTTGTATTGAATTTCTGGAATTTTGATTATTATATGCCTGGGTGTTGCTCTGTTTGGGTTGTAGGCAGCTGGGGTCCTGTATGCTTCATACAACTGAGTATCTTTACCTTTGCTAAATTAGGAAAATTCTCCTGGATTATTTCTGTGAGTAGCTTTTGTAGTTCATTTGTTTGTGTCCCTACTTATTCTTTTATGTTCTTAATTCTTAAGTTATGGATCATCTTATCATCTTCTAGTCTTTGTATTATTGCTGTTTGTTTCTTTGTTACTTTTAAGAAGTTTTTCATTTCATTCTCCCATATTACAAATCTGCCCTCCAGTTCTGATAGTCTGTCCTTAGTTTCTTTCAAGCTGTTATGCCAGTTTTCGATAGAGTTTTTAGTTTCCTGGTAGTCTCTTTGAACCTACTTCACGTATTCTATGCTTTCTCTATTTTCTCCATCAAACAATTCTGCCCTCTTTTTCTGTTCTTCCATTCCACCATCTGTTTTTTCTTGGGTGGTGCTTAGCATTTCTCTAACTATTCTGCTTATTTCTAGCTTCAGGTCATTAATAACTTCATTCCTGAACTCATCTATGAGGCTCTCTAGATGGCACTTTATGTCGTTAACTTTGTTTTTTTTTTTTTTTTTTGTCTTTTTCCTTTTTATTGGTACCGGGGATCGAACTCACGACTGCCTGCTTTCGAGGCAGGCGCTTATGCCGCTGAGCTAAATCTCCAGCCCCCTTATGTCTATTGGTGCAGTGACCTCTATTGCCTGTTTCTCAGGATTGGGGGCCAAAGGGCCTCTCTTGTTGCTGCCTCTTCCCATATTCTTCGTTCCTTATATATGCAAGCATATATAGGAGGCCCAGCTTCCCTCCCTGTCAGCCACAGCCTGATTGAATTGCACCAGCTAGGTGTTCCTGCCCACTGCAGCACACCAGGAAGTTGCCGACCAGGCAGCCTATTTGGGGCCCGCCCTTCCAGGTCACCCTCAGGCTCTGGGATCTGGGTTGTGCTAGTGAAAGGGGGCAGCCAAGTAGGCTGTGTGGGCTACAGATACCGTGACCAAAAAGACAGGGTGCACAGGCCTTTTGGAGCTCACCTCTCACCACCGCATGACACAGGTGCTGAACTTGGAGCCATAAGACTTAATATTTGCCCTCCTCCTGTTTAGATCTACTTTGGCCTGATTCCTTTCTCATCTGTTATTTTTTTCTTTGCGGATGGAAATGATTACCTGTACCACTTCATGTTAGAAGTACTTTTATACTTTTCCCTGAAGTTTACAACTAATATTAAATCTCACAGAAAAATTTGGACTTGAACTTTTGTTGAATTTTGAATCTCATAGAAAATTTTGGACTTGAAATTTTCAGCAATGCTGGAACTTCTAAGATTTTGGCAACTCAGAGATAAACTAAAGGCATTTTTCCTGATGAAAAGGATCTGAGTCTGAACCTTTTTTTGGACTAGAGGTGAAATGTTATGATTTAGACATAAAAAGTTTCTTCAATATCTCATGTGTTCTAAGTTTGGAATTTTGGAAAACAATTAGATACTATTGGGGAGTTATGCTTATTAACATGTTACTTCTACCTGAATGTGTTGTTGGAAGGTGGATCTTGATTGAAGAATCAGGTACCTGTGAATGTGACCTGGAATTTATAATCTTGTCCCTTTCTTTTCCTTCCTTTCTCTTCCTTCTGACATTGTGTGTTGTACAGCTTCTTTCTGTCATGCCCTTTCACCACACCATTTCTGCCTTGGAGACAACCAACAGTGGGCTGTTCCCTCTGATAACTTAAGCCAAGTAAACCCTCTTGTCTGTTATGTTGCAAGTTTTAGGTATTCTGTTGCAGGCACTGGAAAGTAATACTGGAAAGTAATTCTAGGTATTCTGTTGTAGGCACTGGAAAGAAATGAAATGGGGGGCTGGGGATTTTGTTCAATGGCATAAGCGCCTGCCTTGCAAGTGCGTGGTTGTGATTTAGATCCCTGGTACCGGTAAAAAAAATGCCTTTATGCTTATTTATGCTTATATGCTTATAGTTTTTGACTATAAGAAATATCTGAAAGAAAATTAACTTTTCCTAGATAAAGGAAAATTAAGCACACATCCTTGGATTGGAAGACTTCATATTGTGAACATGTCAATACTACTCAAAGTGATTTATAAATTCAACACAATTCTTAACAAAATTTTCAGTCCTCTACCATTTTTGCAATAATACAAAAACTAATCCTTAAATTCACATTGAATTGCAAGAAATCTTGATCACCAAAACAATCTTGAACAAAGAACGAGTTAAAGGTAATGATACTTCCTGAATTTACAACTTAGTGTAAACCTGCATCAATTAAAATTGTGATCATATTAGTATAAGGACAGGCCCAAGGATGAAACAGAATTGCATTTAAATATACTGTGGGCATGGGAAGAAGGAGCCCTTCCATATTGTTAGTGGAATTGTAAACTAGTACAACCACTATGGAAATCAGTGTGAGATTCCTTAAAAACAGTAAATATTTCTATCTTCCTTATAGATATCTTCCTTAAAAAGTTACACATGACATGTTACAGTGATACAAACATACTCGTGTTTACAACAACACAATTAATAATAGCTAAATCTTAGAAGTGGACAAACAAATGAATAAAGAGTATGCAGTACTTTTATACAATGGAGTACTACTCTAACATAAAGAAGGATAACTGTAAGTCATTTGTCGGAAAGTGGATTCATCTTGAGACTATGATATTAAGTGAAACAAACAATATATGTAAGCCTAAATATAGAATGGTTTTTCTCATATGAGATATCTAATGTGTAAATAAATTAAACATCAATATAAGTGATGGATAATAGGAAACAGGGTACATAGCTTGCAAATCAGAAGGGGACATTCAAATATAAAGAGAAGATAAAGAAAAAGGGAAGCAAAAAAGAAAGAATTAAAACATGTTATGTACATGATTGATTGTAATCATTATGCACTGAAAACACATAGTAATAAAATAAAAATTAAATGTAAGCCAAGTCTGTACTATTGGCTGTATGGAACTCTATTTGAAGAGTAACAGTCAACTACCCAAACAACAAAACACTCTAAAAACCTTTTAAAAATATATTTTAAGCTAGCATTTGTTGAATGACATTTATTTACCAGAATCTAACCTAAAAATGTACTCCGTCATGTCTTCGAGTCCTTACAATGATACTATGCATAAGATTCCATCACCATGTGCTTGGCATGTCTTCTGCAGAGTATATGTTGCCTGAATGGATTTTGATTGAATTACATTCTCCTAACAGAGAGGATGTAAAGATTTGTAGGACCAAGTCACCCATTCAGAGACCATTCAACTGTGGATAACAGAAACAACTCAGGCTCATATCAATTAGATGTCAATAATATAACCTCCTCTCTAAGCCTAGGATTTTTTTCTGACAAATCAACTGGAAATTCCTAATTTTTTGACTGAATGGATCTCTAGAAATTAGTGGTACAAGAAAAACTTATCTTTTCCTATAAAAGAACATGCAAATATCCAGCAATCACTCTAAAATTGCCAGCAATGCAAATACAGTCAAATATCATTTAATCACAAACATTTTATTTGGGCAGCCCAGTACATATTTCATGAGCTTGACCCTGTCTGTTTTTTGGCCCCTAAGTCTATAAAGAAAGTACATTTTAAAAATGTTGCCAAATCAATGCCTAAATTGAAGAATAGGAAGGCCAATTTGATTCCCACACAGAGGAGAAGTCCAACCTACTGAGGCAGTGGACACAAAACAGATTCACATTGTTCTAAAAAACTAGGATCTGGAGAGGAGAACAAAGCTTAGCTGGTCTCTGGCCAAGATCAAGGTTTTTTCATGTGTTTGTACACAGATGGAAATGCCTGATTGCTTGCTTCTCTTTATGAAATGTGGAGTATAATTGTAGTACGGTTGTGACTAAGCAGTGCATTGAAATGCTACTGAGCTATCCTATGTCTAAAGCAGCCTGGACATGTCATAAAATTTAGCAGTTTTGCCAAGAAAACTCTTTCCCAAAGAAGAGGAAAATCTCATATTATATATATATATAATATGAGATTTAGCTGTATAAGCTAATAAATAATACTTTATACATGAATACATTGATATATATATATATATATATATATATATATATATATATATAGATTTAGAAAAACATAAACTATGTAAATTGTGTAGTTGCAATTTTGGAAGCCAATACTTTGACAAATGTTAGTCATTTTCATTCACACAACTCATTCATATTGAGACCCTCATGTGAAGTGTTCCTAAAAAGATAGTTTTTAGTTCACTTTTACTACCAAATCACCCTTTCAAAAAAATAACCAGGTTATTTGCATATTTAGTAAATTTTCTTGTAAAAATTTGACCTTCAAAACACTTATGGGAAGGATGCGTACTCTTTCCCACCAATGAAGCTAAGACATCATTACAAATGAATGGACAGTAGGAAGAGAAAAAGATAACAGAATTTTTCTCAATGTGTATTTTAATAATGTTACTAATAATGATAAATAATAAAATACTGAGAAGTTCTTACAGTGATGATGATGATTAAAAGAACAAAAAGATTATTGGCCAATTTTCCTGAAGTATTGTTCCTTCCAGAGCTGCACTTCACTTTAATATTATAAGGTAAATTCAATATCTTCTGACTATTTTACTCTCGAACTCTTCCAAATATAAAATCCAACAAAGATAAGATTTTACAATCAAGTCAGCACCCAACAGTGTTTAGGACACTGAGTTTTGAATCAAAGGCAAGAGTTTCCTTCTCCGGCTCTTACTCCTTTCCTTCAGTAAGTAAAAAAAGCTGCACATCTACTGGGAGCCAAGGAGAGGTGAACTGCCATCATTAATAATAGACAAGTCTCACACATCTCAAACTGGTAAATGTAACAAATTTACTTGAACCCACTTCAAAATGTAAGAGAAGTATCATTTTACAATGAGCTGCTTTGCCTTAATTTCTCACATTCGTGCTGGATTTAAAAATGTTTCATAATTTTTTTAGGAATTTGTAGATATGACACTAAATCATAACTACAGGATAAAAGCTATAAGTTTCAAATTCTCATCTCTTATCTGAGTTTTTGAAAAATTAAAGAAAGCATTCTTATGCATTCTTCTGATTAATGAATCTTATTTTGGATTAATAGTAAAAAATCAGGAAACACCATGATGACTTTTTTCCATTTTCCATCATTTTCCATTTATAAGACACAGCAAAAACTTATATGAGGTGTAATATCAAATTCTGTAATATTCCTGAGATCTCTTTTGTAGATATCATTAAATAATAAAAATAAGACAAAGCTCTTATTTTGTCTGAGAACAAAGAAATACAGTTGCTTATTGGAGTGGTATAATACTAACAAACAGGCAGTTTCAGAAAGACTCAATTTGAGTAACAAATGTGTCACAATTTTACATCTCAGTTTCCTGTTTTGATTGCCTTGTAGGTGGCAGTTTTTATTGTGAGGATAGCAAAATAAAACATGGTTTTATGAGAATAATTGCCATGTTAATTAATCCAAAGAGCAAACACATACATACACATGCATGCATGCGTGTGCACGTGCGTGCATGGGCACACACACACACTTATATTTAAAAACCACGGGGATGGCAGGTTCAATATGTGGCTTCGAAGAACTATATCCATAAATTTTTCTTGTGTGTATGCTTGGCAGGGAATTAAGAGGGCTGGGATAAGAAGTATTAAAGAAGTATTCCAAGGTGATTAGGAGGTTGCAGATTATATTGTAAGAATCACTAACCTACCACTTATTTCAATCCTAAATCTATCATTTTGTTTATGGTTGTGAGGAACACATGAATAAGTAGGTCAGATCTTCAGGAGGTTACTGCTCAATTTATAGCAACTGCTGAAATTTACTCACTCTGTTGATGGAAAAGTGATTATAAGAAGGCAGAATCTTTGTATAGTAATTGTAAGACCCACATCACATAAAGAAAGCTAACAAATTATACACAATTCATAAGAACTCATTGCTCACCCTGTGTGCCAAACCAGTATGGTGAATCCTGGGCATCCTGAGAAGGCCTGCCATGGCCTCACCATTCCTGGCCATGATTGGAAGACTCTGGAGTTCTGAGCAGACAAGTGGGCGCCAGCGGTTCCAAGGCTGGGCAGCCTGGCATAAGTGACCCACACAACTTCCCCCAAGTCCAGCTATATTGGGACACTCGCTAAGCACAGAGAGGAAGTTTTGTGGCACTGAGGTGCAGTGGACAAGCAAGGTGGGTGCTAGGTGGACCTAGGGTGGCCTCACCGCTCCAGGCTGTGCTTGGAGGGAGGACTCTGGAGTTCTGGGTAAGCAGGTGCCATCAGTTACAGGTGCTGGGCTTCAGCTGGCATGCCCCATCCACAGTGACACTCTCTCAAACCAGGGGCCTGGTTGGCCAGAGTCCAAGGAGCTGAGGGCATAGAAATGGATCTCCAACACACCCAGGGGAAGCCTTGGAATAACACTTGAAACACATAACTAAAGGAAAATGACAAAACAAAAGACAAAATTACACTCTCAAACTTCCAGCTCATCCAAAGAAACTTTAAGAGTGATGTACATAGAATAAAATGTATGCCATAAACCTGAAATATCGGATATAATAACAAATGAAATAAGGAAGCAACTTCAGGAAGATTTAAAGACATTCCAACTAGAAATAATCTCCCAGGGAAAAGAAGAAATGATAAAAGAAATAAAAGAGATGCTGAATATATCTAAGAAGACACAGTTAAAAATTGGAGGAACTAAACAAAAAGATAGAATTCCTGGATGAGCAATATAAGAGATATACAGGAAATCAAAAATTCCATTGAAATCTGTAAAAACCCTTCAATGAAAGTGAAGATAGAATTTCAGACCTCGAAGACAAGATTGTAGCTAGTAAACCGAAAAGGAAAGATCTTTTAAAAATAACAAGGAATCAGGAAATAACAATTCAACAACTGCAATATGACACAAAGAAAAACAACGTAAGATTGATAGGGATTAATGAAAAAGAAGCGGACATCATACAGGATGTCAATAGGATATTTAGAGAAGTAATAGCTGAAAATTTCCCAAACATGAGATTGGAAACCAACATCAGGATCAGTGAAGCATATAGAACTCCAAATAAACATAACCAAAATAAAACTATACCCAGACATATAATAATCACCATCCCAGAAATTCAACATAAGAATAGAATATTAAAAGCTGTCAGATATAAATACACATCACTTATAAAGGAAAAACTATCAGAATCACAGCACACATCTCAACAAAAACAACAAAGTCAAGAAGAGCATGGAGTTAAGTATTCCAGATCCTAAAGGAAAATGAATTTCAACTTAGAATAATGTACTTGTAAGGCTGTCTTTACATTGATGGAGAAATAAGATATTCCATGACAAAGCTGAAGAATTAAAGATCACCAAGCCAACCTTGCAAAGAATATTGAAAGACAGTTTAGATATACTTAGGAAAAAACCTCTAAAATAAATACAATTAAACAGAACAGAATGATAAAAATTCAACAGCAGAAAGATAACATGCGAATAATAAACCAGCATATAACAGTTATAACCATTAAATTAAATGGTTTCAATGCACCAACTAAAAGAAACCAAATAGCAGAATGGACCAAGAAGCAAAATCCAACCATATGCTGTCTACAAGAAACCCATTTAACCCAAAAGGATACTCACAGACTGAAAGTTAAAGGATGGAAAACAATACTTCAAGCAACAGGAACCCCCCCCCCAAAATGGGAGTAGCCATTCTGTTTGTAGACAATGTGAACTTTAAACCAATAATTATCACAAGAGATAAAAAGGTCATTACATAATGGTTAGGGGAAAACTTCAAGAGGAAGAAATAACAATCCTAAATATATATGCACCAAATTACAGAGCACCAGTTATATAAAACAAGTTTTAACAAATATGAAAAACAAAATTATCAGGAATATAATTATAACAGGAGACCTTAGCACACCATTAACACCAAGGGACAGATCAACCAGACAAAAAATCAGCAAAGAATTAACAGAACTGAATTACACCTGTGAATAAATGGACTTCAAAGACATATAGAGAGTGTTCCATTCAACAACATCAGAATACACATTCTTCTCAACATTACATGGGTCATTCTCTAAAATAAAATATTAGTTCACAGAACATATTTTAATAAATGCAAAAGAGTTGAATTTATCCTATGCATGTTATTGAATCATAGTGCTATAAAATTAGAAATTAATGATAATAGCCACTGCAAAAATCCCACAAATACATGGAAACTGAATAACACACTCTTGAGTAATCAGTGGATCACAGGGGAAATTAAAGAAGAAATTAAGCAATACCTACAAGCAAAGAAAAATACAAACACAACTTAGCAGAATCTGTGGGATGCAAAGAAAGCCATCCTTAGAGGAAAATTTATTGCACTGAGTTCCTACATCAGGAAAGCAGAATGAATACAAATAAATAACCTGATGTTATACTGCAAACAACGAGGAAAAGAAGAGCAAGTCAGGACCAAAACCAAAAGAAGACAGGCCAAAAGCCAATAGAGACTAAGAAAACAATCGAAAGAATCAATGAATCAAAGAGTTTGTTATTTGAAAGAATAAATAAAATTAATAAGCCTCTAGCCAACCTTATTAAAAAGGGAAGAAAAAGCTCAAATTCATGCAGTAAGAAATGAAAAAGGCAAAATCATTACAGACTGTATAGAAATACAGAAGATCTTCCAACACCTATTTTGTAAACTTCTACTCTTAAAGATTTGAAAACACAGAAGAAACAGATTCTTAGAAGCATATGAAGTACCAAAGAGGTCAAGAAGATATAAAACTACTGAATAACCCAATTTTTATTAATGATATTGAAAATGTAATTAAGTGCTTACCTTCAAAGAAGGACCCAGGCACAGATGCGTTCATTGCTGAATTCTACAAGAAATACAAAAACGTAATCCTGACACTGCAAAATCTTCAATGAAATTGAGAGGGAAGCAATCCTTCCTAAATCAGTCCTGGAAGCAAATATTACTCTAGTACAAAAACCTGAGAAAGACCAAATTAAAAAAGAGAACTACAGACCAATCTTCTTAATGAACACAGATGAAAAAAATCGGCAATTGAATATTGGCATATAGGATACAGCAAATCATCAAGAAGATTAACCACCATGACCAAGTGGAACTCAACTCAGGTATGCAGGGATGGTTCAATATACAGAACTCAATAAATGTAATCCACCATACCAATAAAGCCAAAAGTAAGAATCACATGATCATTTCTATGGATGAAGAGAAAGCCTTTGAGAAGGTAGAACATTCATTTATGATAAGAACTTTACAGAAAAATGGAGTAGATGATCTTTATCTCAATATACTAAAGGCCATGTACGACAAATCAACAGCCAAAAATTGAAGGCCTTTACCTTAAAATCAATCACAAGACACGGATGTACCTTATCGTGGCTCCTATTTACTATAGTACTGGAAATACTAGCCAGAGGAATTACACAAGAGAGAGAAATAAAATGGGTACAGATAGGAAAAGAAGAAGTTAAATTATCATTGTTTGCAGATGACAGGTTGCTCTACATACAAGATCTCCAAAACTCCATTTAAAGACTATTAGATATAATAAATAAATTCAGTAATGTAGCTGGATATAAAATCAATACTCAAAAATCGATACCATTCTTATACACTAACAACAAACTCACTGACAGAAATAAGAGAAGCCACACCCCTCACACTAGCAACAAAACAAATGAAATATTTGGGAATTACACTCATGGATGGAGTGAAAGACCTACACAGGGAAATTTATAATACACTGAAATAAGGAATTGAAGGCAATCTCAGAAAATGGAAAGACATCCCTTGCTCACCGATAGGAAGAATAAATTTTGGGAAAATGGCCATTCTCCCAAAACTGTTATACAGATTCAATGCAAACCCCCAAATTTACCATCAACATACCTCATAGATTTTGAGAAATCACTCCTAAAAATCACCTGGCGCAAGGAGAGACCTAGAATAGCAAAGACAGTTCTAAGCAGCAAAGGTAAGGCAGGATGTATCACAATTCCTGACTTGAAACTATACTACAAAACAACTGTAGTAAAACCAACATAGTACTGGAATAAAAACAGAGCTGAACATCAAAGGAAAGATCGCAAGATTCAACCACAACTACAAGCACACTCAACCACTATATCTTTGATAAAGGGGTCAAACATGTTCAATGGAAGAATTACAGCCTCTTTAATAAATGGTGTTAGAAAAACTGGCTCTCTATATGCCGAAAACTAAAACTAGACCCATGCCTATCACCAGGTACTAAAGTAAAATCTAAATGGATCTAAGATATGAATATTAAAACAGAAACACTAAATATATTGGAAAGCAAATTGGGTAAAAACCTTGAAAACACAGGGGTAAGTAGAGAATTCATGAAAAGGACTAAAACCCATGGGAAATACTTTCCAGAATCAATAACTAAGATAACATTCAAAAATCTCTGCATGTCAAAAGAAATCTCCAAACATAGTGAAAAGAAAACCCACAAACTGGAAAATAATCTTAGTGAACTGTCCCTCAGACAAGAGACTTTTGTCTAAAATATAAAGAATTTAAATATCAGACCCCCAAAATTCAAAGATCCAATTCAAAAATGGGCATCTGAGATGTATACACACTTCTCATATGAAAAAATGCAAATGGCAAATAAATACATAAAAAATGTTCTTCATCATTACTCATTAGAGAAATGCAAAACAAAACCACACTCATATGCCATCTCACTCCTGAAAGAATGGCCAAGATCAAGAAAACTGCCAACAACAAATGCTGGAGACGTTGTGGGCATAAAGGAACTCTCCTGCACTGTTGGTGGGTGTGTAGACTGGTGCAACCATTGTGGAAGTCAGTCTGGAGATTTCTCAAAAACCTGGGATTGGAAGTCCCATTGTTCCAGCTATTCCACTTTTAGGCATATTCCCAGAAGAATTGAAAATATCATACTACAGTGATACATGTGCACCCATGTTTATAGCAGCACAATTTGTAATATCCAGATCTTGGAAACCACCTAAGTGTCCATCAACTTAGGAATGGATAACAAAAGTTGTGTTATTTCTATACAATAGAGTAATACTCTGGTATAAAGAATGATCACATTGAGATATTTATAAATAAATGGACACAGTTTAAGACCATACTCGTAAGTGAAATAATTCAAACTCATATGTATTAATACTGTATAGTCTCCCTAGCGTAAGAAATGATAAGAATACATAAAAATCTGTGGTAATCATGATTCCCTATTATATGGCTTTGAAGCTTTATAAAGTTTTCACTCATTAATTGGAATGGTTTTGAAAGTACTTTGCCCTATTTCATGTAAATCCTTGGAGGTGTAAAGCCTTGGAGGCAGAACCAGGGGGCTCTATCTTGAGCTCTATCTTCCCCACCCCTAGGAGTCTACATGTGGTGTGAAATGAATACCAGTGGGCTACCTGCACATCACTAATGCCCCTTAGGCACCATCCCAAACCTAAGCTACATGTATGCCCCCACTCCACATGTCTGACAGAGAGATTGCCAGACCCCAGAGAGAACGCCAGCCCTGGGAGACCCCAGAGGGTCAGAGGGTCTCTCACCTCATTCTTAAAGTAAAGGTCATTTATATTTCATACTTCTTGTCAGCCAGGCCACAATTCTATCATATGATTCCCTGACGAGGAATCCAAGGCTCTTTGATATTATTGTCTGTGATGATATGAACAGCTCTTTTGAAGAAAACAAGATGTCATAATAGCTAGCACTGATTTAATATCATCTTGTTTTGAAGTCCCATTAAGCTGTTGCTCTTCTGTCTCCATTTGTTTTATCATGTATCTTATTGAATTTATTATATGTGATAGTATAAACAAAATTTTTATACGCAAAGAGCTAATATAGAAATCATGGTTCGTTTTCTGTTATCTTGTTCTAAATACCATGTAATACTTCCATCCTCTTGAATGGTTTCACACTGTCTTGATATATTTGATGCTATGATATATGAAGTAACACTCAAATATTTCCAGGAAAAGACACCATGGTAACTACTATTCAGTCGGGTTATCTTGTGGTGAAACACTATGTTGCTTAAACTGTTCTGTTCTGATCTGTATTGTTATATTGTTATGTACTCTTTTATTTCAATCTCCCCACTTTTTTAAATTTAATATTTTATTTTTTTTTAGTTAAGGGAAAAATTTAAAACAATTAGCAGGGTACATTATAGTAACTTTTTGATTTCCTAGTAACTTTATTTGAAGCCCTATATTGCTTTCACTATCTTGTTTTGACGGATTTTACTCTATTCTATTCTGTTTGATATTATCAATTTTGAGGGTATAGACAACTACTTTGAAGGCAATAGGATTCACTATGATGCACATTCTGCTTTGACTATTATCCTCTTTTGAAGTTCAGTAATGTCTCCAGTGTTTAGGTTTTATTGATTTTGTTCTGTATTGTTTTATTCAATTTTATTCAATCATTATACCTGATCATATAGGCAATTCTTTTTAAGGTAGCAGAGGCATTATGGTAAACATTGTTGATTTCCTTGTGTTCTTGACCGGAGCTGTGAGTGATAGAGGCGAGACGATAATGGGGTCGGTTCTCAAAGTTTTATTGCGTACAGCTCAGCCGGACCTAACAAGGTCCGCCGCCCTCAAGCCTTCTTCTTCCTCTCCCTCTGGGAGGAGATACATGAGTTTATATGGCAAGAAGCAGCCAATCACAGCATAGCAGGAACTCAGATAGCAATTGGTCACAACCGACTGTTGCTAGGCAGATGATCATTCTTGGCGGGTTAATTACGCAGCAACACGGGCCAACAAGAACCAGGAAGCAGGAAGCGGGTGCCATCTTTGGGGAGCGGCTCATGGCCCCTAACATCTCCCCCTTTTTTATTAATTTGAAAGATAAATCACGAGGGTCCTCTTCTACTCCTGACTGAGCATCGGGAGGGGAGTCAGGCGGGCCCATTGCTGGGGTGCCGGCCAAACAGGGCAGTAAGGCAAGGGAGAATGTAGAGGACTATACCCTGCTGTGCATCATTTTGTTATATGCATATCCTTGCGCCAGGACAATGCTGAAATGAGTTGTTCCTTTTTCGCAGGGCCAGGCATACATCAGAACGGAACCTGGATGCATATAGACATACATTCCTGTCATCCCCGATGGCCTTGCCTAGGCGGATGACACTGCAGTACCCTTGGTCTCGCATCCCATCGCCACATCATCCCTTTCCTGATCTCCCAGGGCATAAAGGATATTGAGGACCCTCGGAAATATCCGGCCAAACTATATCTGGTGTTCTGCAATGCGCAGCAGATAGGCCGCCACCTGTCCTCCTGTTAGACCTGGCTCAGTCATCTGCATAGCAGCCAGTGCTGTAAGCCTAACCTGTTGCTGCGTCTGAAGCAAACGGTCAAATAAGCACTTAATGACCACCAGGCCCACCAGAACCAACACAGCAATAATGGCCCAGGTGGTGAGATTGGGCCAGGAAAACCAGGAAGTTACGTAATCCCATGCATCTTTCAGAACTGACAGATCAAAAGTGATGGGTGTGAGTTTAACGCTTTCAATTGCATCGATTGCTTGGTGGACCTCGTCGGAAATGTTTTTGAAATTTGGTAGATAAGTCTGTTTTAACCAGTCAGAAATCTGTTTTGTTTGGGCTGTGATATTAGCATGAGCCGGAGTCACACAAACGTGACGCAGGATCTATCATTGATCGCAGAGCTGGCCCGCGACGTTCCAGAGGGTGTCTATCTCATGTCCAATGTCCTCGATCTCTCTTTGGATCTGTTGAATTGCCTGTGAATTTAGTTCAATGAGGGACTGCTGACGTCTCAACGTAGCGGTGGTCTGGTTGGCGAGGTTGTTGATGGTATCCATGGTTAGGGCAATTTGGTTAGTGGTCCAAGCCTGTAAAACTGCGTGTCCTGACCTCAAAAGACACAAGAAACAGAAAAGGGGGGTCTAGACAAACATAGTTGTGAAGAGACGTGGAGGAATTAGTTTCCGAGCTAGAGGTGGAGGTGTTAGAGAGCGAACTATTAAGTGTAAGAAACGGTCTAAGATCAAGACAAGCCTTTAGCGGGTTGCAAATTTGGTGTCCAGTAAACAGTCGGGCTCCCCCGAACACCTGACTGTCACAATAGCCAGTATAGTTGAAAAAGGAGTTGTAAGAGGATCATTCATTTTCCAGGTTATCTTTATGGGGTCAGGTGTGAGAAGGCTTTCAGTGGCCCCTAGGAAAAACCCAGACCCTTTTTATCTTGTTTAGGAGTGACAAGAATTGGTGTTGTTCTGCCCTGTAAATTGACACCTAAACCTTTGCCTGGGGTATAACCCTGTTTGAGCAACATGGACTGGGCTTTGGGGGAATAAATATTAGTTAGGGTAATGCCCATGTCAGAAAGGACATCTCTCCCCCACAGTGAAATGGGTAACTGAAGCACAAAAGGCTTGAAATGGCCCGAATGTCCCTCCCCGTCACACCAATTCAGAAGCGAGGCACTGACCTTAGGGGCATGGACAAAGCCGAGTCCCTGCAGGCTTTGTGCCACCACATCAGTAGGCCACGGGCTAGGCCAATCCCTTTGAGAGATAATAGAACGGTCAGCCCCTGTGTCCAGCAAGCCTTTAATAGGCCTTCCATTGATTTTTAGGGTAAGCATGGGCCGTTCTTGAAGGGTCAGGTGCAGACCTTCGAATACATCTCCAGAAGAGCCAAAGCCCTGATCTCCGCGGGTTGAATCTTCCGCGGGAAAACGTTTATGAAGGCTTGGCAGAACCAACAATTGAGCAATCTTATCTCCTTTGTTGACAAGGACAGTGCCCAGCAGGGCTTGGACCATGATCTTTATTGTACCTGTAAAGTCTGAATCTATGACTCCTGGAATGATTGTAAGGCCTCTAAGGGCCACAGAGGACCTCCCCAGCAGGATTCCGACTGTGTCCGGTGGAAGGGGATTTTGGAGGGAGGTCTCAATCAGCTGAACTCCCATTTCGGGGGTCAATAAGAGGTCGGAGGTGGCACTGAGGTCCAACCCTGCTGAGCCGAGGGTTGCCCGCCTAAAGGGGGTTGGAGGGTTTGTTGTTGTTGTTGTGGCTGGTATTGGAGAAAAGCCTGGGTTTGAGGGGGCCCCAGCTGCAGGCGAGGCCCCCTCTGGCCGTTTTTTGATTGGCCGTCAGAGCGTCTGGAGAGCCGGTTCCCTTCCTTATCAAAAACAGAGCAACATTCAGCCGCGGGATGGTTACCTTTGTGGCACCTTGGGCACAACCCCAAATTGGAACTGGCTTCTCCCCCGGGTTGTTTCATCGGACAGTTTCTCCTTATATGTCCTGTCTGACCGCAGGCGAAGCATGTGCCTCGTCCTTTGATCTTGCCCCCTTTCTTGGGTAGTGCGCCCCCATTATTATTAGCCTGTAGTGCGGCTACCATGGCGGCAGCGAGCCCCTGATTAGTCACCGGGCCGCCAAGCTCTCGACACAGACATGTCCATTCCTCCAAAGGTTTATTTTTATTAGACCTTAAGACATCGCGACACTCCTTAGTGCATTGCTCAAGTATCAGTTGTTTGACAAGAGGGTGAGCCGCTTCAGCATCTGGGAAGATTCTGCTAGCGGCCTCAAGCATACGGGCCACAAAGTCTGAAAAGGGCTCTCCTTGTCCCTGTATAATTTTGGTGAGATGGCCCGTATGTTCTCCTTTCCCCACTAGCCGTCTCCAGGCCTGAAGGCCGCAATGGCTAATTTGCTCATAGACCTGACGAGGGAATTGGGTCTGGTCCCCCTCAAAGGCTCCTCACCCTAATAACATATCTCTGCCCTATTCTGCGTGGCCATGTTCTCTATTGGCCGCGGCTTGCTTTACGCAGAACTCTTCATTCCATGACTTCCAATCTAAGTACTGTCCAGGGGAGAGGCAAGCGCGTGCCAACTGTGTCCAACCCCCTGGGGTTAAAAGCAGACCAGCCAGAGCCTCTAGGAGGGCCATGGTAAAGGGTGCACTAGGCCCATAGGCCAAGACTGCATCTTTAATGGCTTTCAGCTGTTTGATCTCCAGGGGTTCGTAGTACCCTCCTCCCCCTCTGCCTCCTATTTGTACCGGAAAGGCATGGAGGCCAGAACACTCGAAGGGGAGCCGCGACCACACCCTCTGATGGAAGGAACGTCCCCCCCCCTGGATGTAGACATGGGAGGTAACCCAGGAACTAACTCCCCTTCTGGCCAGGGCGGCGCTGGGGGTTGTGGATGCCCTCTAGCGGCCACGGGTGGAGGTGGCAGCCCAGGGAGTAACTCCTCCTCCGGCCAAGGTGGTGCAACAGAGCGCGGTGTCCGGAAGGGGGCAACCGCAGGCTGCGAGGTTGTACAAGGCCGGAAGGACCTGAGTTCCCTCCACAAGTCGGAGTATCCTGGGCAGGGAGGTGTCCAGTTCCCCTTTTTGCCTTCCTGGGCCCTTAGATTCTCCCCTGTCTGAGCCGGTGGGTCACATTTGTCGAAAACCACTTCTTCCTCAGAACTATCAGACTCTAAGTTGGTATCTCTAGGGCCCTCTTGAGGCCCAAAGTCGGCCGTAACTCCGGGCTCTTCAGAGCATTCAGAGCGGGCTTTATCAAAAACTTGTCAGGCTGAATGGAGCCCAGGAGCATCTTCATCAGTCAGGCATGCCCTGATCATTTCCCATAAGGGTATAACCATCGGATCTAATGGGCCACTTTCACGAGCACCCCGGAGATCTCTGCCCAATTTTTCCCATGAAGGGAGGGTCAGGGAGCCTGTGGGCCAGAACCAGGGGGCTTGTTCGTTAACGAGATCCAGAAACCGGGCAAGGGTGACCCGATTCATATAAATTCCCCGAGAGCGAAGCAGAACTCTCAAAGAGTCAGCGAGAGGTTTGCGCGCAGCGTTGCCCATATCAGCGAAGCGAAAGTAAAGCAAAGAAATGTAAAAGGGAAGAGAGCGGCACCAGCGAATGTGGCGCTCGGGAGTGTGTTAGGTGCATCCACTCAACCCAGGTGACCCGGTACTCACCTGTCCTAGGAAACCTCAGCTGTATCGTTCGTAACCTGGGGCGTTGAGAAGAGGCTCTGTCGGTCTTCGGATGTCGTTGGACCGAGGTCTCGCCGTCACTTGTGTTCGCCGCACACCTTGGCCAGAGGATATGCAGGGTCCCCGTACGGGCCACCAGTTGACCAGAGCCGTGAGTGATAGAGGCGAGATGATAATGGGGTCGGTTCTCAAAGTTTTATTGCGTACAGCTCAGCCGGACCTAACAAGGTCCGCCGCCCTCAAGCCTTCTTCTTCCTCTCCCTCTGGGAGGAGATACATGAGTTTATATGGTGAGAAGCAGCCAATCACAGCATAGCAGGAACTCGGATAGCAATTGGTCACAACCGACTGTTGCTAGGCAGATGATCACTCTTGGCGGGTTAATTACATGGCAACACGGGCCAACAAGAACCAGGAAGCAGGAAGCGGGCGCCATCTTTGGGGAGCGGCTCATGGCCCCTAACATGTTCTGTTTTTATATCGTGTACTATGTCCATTCTTTCTTTTGACTGACTGCTCTGTTTTGTCACATTTCATTTTATTCTCTTCCAAAAATAGTAATAAAACTGTGGGCGTAATAAAACCCAAAATGTGTAATTGTTACTATAAAAAAAGAGAGGAAATGAAAGTGTTCTAAATGACACAACTGTAAGTGTGTTTAGGTGTGTTAAGATAGATGGCCACATTACTAAGTTTATGTTGGATCACTGAACACAACTGTTTGCAGTCTGACTATCTGAATGTCCATTTTGTATGCTTAATTTTGTCAGTTGATTTACTATTTCTAAGATAACAATGTTTAATCTATCAACTATTGATTTCTTACTGCTTATTTTTAAATTCTGTATTACTTGTACCCTATTGCTGTTTTGTTTTGCTTTTTCTTTAAATAACAAATAACCATTGTTCATCAAATTTGAATTCAATATGCAAATAAAAAGGGAGCTACTATGGTAAATTCATTTACCACAATGATCTTTTCTCTGAAGGGGCACTCACAAGAAATGATTTTATACTGTTATTTCCACATATTTTATTAGCATTAATTAAAATTTGACTTGATTCTCAGGGGAGACTTTGAACTTAAACTTTTCAGCAATGCTGAAACTTCTAAGTCTTCATCAACTGTTAGAGATGGACTAAATGCCTTTTGTATAATGAGAAGTGCTGAGTCTTTTGATGACGGGATAAAATGTTATGCTTTAAGTCTAAATGTGTCCTAAAATTTCACGTGTTCAAATTTGGAACTTTAGGGGAGTAAATAGCCTACTGGGGTGCAGTAGTCATCACTGATGTTTTTATATCCAAACTTGCTGTTAGGAGGTTGAGCTTGGAGGGAAGAGTCAGCTCACTTGAGGTGTGACCTGGAAGGGTCCCTGGAGACTCTTGAGAGCTTCCTGGATGCCTCATAGTGAGGCGATATATCTTTTAGAGTTCTCTTTCAGAATGCTATTTCTTTCTTTGAGCCAATTAATCATGGACTGAATCCACTAGAACTGGTAAAAAATTAAAGAAAGTCATAGACTTCCAACATGAAAGGTACAAGATAACATTCTCATTATAAAAGGAAGAAATAGTGGATGAGAAAGGAAGCAGTCAAAGTAGGACTAAACGTCAGGAAGGCAAATAGTAAACCTTGTGGGTCCATGTTAAGCACCGGGGTCATGTGATGGCGGGATGTGAGATCTAAAGGACCTATGCATCCCTGTCCCTTTGGCTATGGGATTTGTTACCCACAGGCCTGTCTATTTGGCTGCTCTTTTTACTGCTTGCAGCTTTCCTCAGCAGCTTTTCCTGACTCCTCACATCCAAACTTTTGGCTTTACACTCAGTGATTTGTGCATCACCCTTTCAGGGGCTTCCAACAGGACTCCTGTTAGGGATTGTGATTCTGGTATAGATTTTTGAGTGACACATTTTTACATGCACGTATCATACTTTAATTATTTCTCCTGTATCATTCTGCTCATCCCGTCAGTTCCACAATTTCAATTTTTCTAGTGAGATCGTCATTGTGCACCACATATTTTGGTCATATTCATGCTCTATATTAACCTTCCATACACCTCCCCTTCCTTCTTGTTCGCCTCTTCCTGTTGTTTAATTATGTACTATAACTCTCCCTTTTACTTTTTTGTCATTTATTTTAGGATACACATATTAGGGAGAACATGCAATATTTGTGTTTTTGTGTCTGGCTTATTTTTTTCAGTATGCTGAGCCCCAGATATATCCATTTTTCTTGCTAATCTTTTTAGCAAGGAGATTCTTTTAATCCCACATTTACATGCCCTCTCCTTTTTGCCAACCTGAAAAAAAATTTTGTAGTTTGTGTTATCCTGTTTGTTTTTGTTTCACACTGTTGATGTAGCTAAAAGCAGATAACATACTTTTTTTTTTATTTAAGAGGAAAAAGAGAAAAACACAAAACAAAACAAAGCAGTGTAAGGTTACACATAATACAGAACTACAAAAAAACCCATAACAGTAAGAAATCACCTTAGGCTGCTTTGTAATTTCTTCTGCCACATAAATTAGTCCTTCATCTTTGAGTCTCATACAATGTCTTAGGACATGGAAAAACATAGGAAAATTCTTTGTCCAAATAAATCTTGTGTGGCCTCTCATTCGATTTGAGTAAAGTCCTCCATTTTTCTGAAACCTCATGAACCTGCCCTCACTATCTTCATTTGTATCAGCATTCTGGTCTTCTGAGCTCTCATATTTCTCTCAGCATTTCCCATAAATGTTTGCTCACAGCATTTTAAGGTTTCATTTTTCAGCATGTTCAAACTTCTAACACTTCCTGCAAACTAGTTCCAAAGACTTCTGAAGAATACAGTCAGGGACATCTGAAGGAAAAGGCTTACTCCTGGTATCAGTTTTCTGCATTACTTTCAGATTTGGAAAAATATTTCAAACACCCAAAACTTAAAGAAGAGGTTTATTTTGGTTTTCTGGGAAATCTTGGCTAGGGCCAATTTTGATAGATTTCTTGCTATTGCTTTTTCTAGGACTTACATTTTAACTTTTACATTTAAGTTTGATGACTTTTTCATTGTACATTAATCCATTATTTATTTGTATTTAGTTTATTTGATTATCAATTAACTTTTTTAACTGATATAAAACTATACATATTTATGACTTGCATGTGATATTATAATACATATATTATGTAATGTTCAAAACAGCCAAAATGGTATACAAAATTATCTATGTCCTACAGATTCATAGTTAATAGGAGTTAGAATTTGCTGTGCTACTGCACAGAATGACTATAGTAAATGATATTGCAATGTCCATTTCAAAGAACTAACATAAAAGATTTCAGGTGTTTTCATCATATGGAAATAATAAGTATCTTGAATCTTTTTGAGAAAAGATTCTTTTCCATAATTCAATGGAATTCAATGGAATCCTTTTCCATAGTTCAATGAAATTCTTAAGATGAGTATCAATTTTCTAGAAAACATAGCAATACCCATGCTGAGAAACAACATAGTGTTTCAATCAAGTTCATTTAAAGTAATGCCAGTTCTCTGAATTAAATAGAAAACCATGTTTATTATAATTGTGAACTATCCTCAGTTTTAACATCTAAGTCCTGATTATACCAAACAGATGCCATCTAAATAGCCCTTTCCATTTATTTTCACAAACTTTTCCTTTTTCAAAAATGTGTACCTCTTATTTCCTTACTGTATTTCTGTGATTGAATAATGTGTTAACCATATAGGAATGGAAAGTTAGCACTACCTTTAAAGAAGGATTTTATCAATATTTAGTAAAATTTTTTGTGGCTTTAACCTTTGAATCTTCGAAATGACTTTATTTTAGTTTTTAAAAATGCCAAAGATAAAAACGATATTTTCATACAACACTATTTTAATATTAAGACCCACATATCAACTGAGGACTTGTTGAATATATCATGAATCATCTGCACATTAGTGTAGTTTGAAGTTATTGAAGAAACAAGAAATATATTTACATATTGTTATGTGGTAGTCTCCACAGTATATTGTTAAGTAAAAAAACAAATTAACATGGAAAAAATCACGCACAAACTGTGTCACTTTATTAAGTGAAGCAAAATATTAAAATTATGTATAATAAAGATATATAATCATATAGTTCCAATGAAGAATAAACAAAAAGATAGAAATGAAACAATAAAAATTATCTTAGAGAAAGAAAGTGATTAGAGGATCAAAGATAACAAACCAGACTTCAAGGAAAATACAGTGTGTCGTATATTTGATTTCGAACTATGTAAATAATTTACAAAGTTATAAAACTAAGACGGTAGTGTTTAAGTAGCATTACCCTCTGAAAGGAAGCCAGGCTTCCCAGAGAGAGGAAAATTCCAGGTGTGGGGCATGGAATGTAAAATCAAACTTGAAAGATCTAGTTAAATGAGAAACCTATAAAGTCATCCAACACTATTAAAGTTAGAACAAAGAGAATTAGGCAGCAATTTGAAGAGATTCTTATTGAATAAAATGAGATAGAGAATATTCTAATAATAAAACCAAGGTATAAAAACATAGAAAACTTCTTAAAATGCATCAGTTTATAATAATACAAAATCCTCATTGATGAGACTCCATTCTAAATAATCTCATGAAATAAGTTATTAAAAAACTTAGAGGCTTAAGCAAAAATTAATGAATTTTTACTCAGAGATCTGTGAGTTTCCGGCAGCTAAGGACAATTTATCATGAGTTTGCATATGCTTGACATTAAGTAGCAATAAAATGAAGACCACACTTCTGTCCTCCTCCTGAGGCCAGTAACAGATTGCTGAGTCAGGCTCATTTCACAGTAATGACAGCATCGGAAAAGAAAAAGTCCAACCTACAAGTGTGTTTCAAGCCTCTTATGGCTGCACAGCCTCTAGCATACATTCAAAGTGCCACAATTGAACCCAGAGTCAAGACACTGGGTTTTGTTTCTTGGAAACACCCTGTATCTAGTAAAAGAAACTGAAAAGTATTGTTGCAAAGAGTGCAGACACAGATAGGAAAAAGAATAAAGGTCAAATACTTAAACTTTCACAGTTAACCTGTGGTGCCTTTTCTTAAGAATCAAACAACATTCTGAAAAAGCAATTAAATAAAATAATACTTATTATTGCATCAGAACCCTAAAGAGTTAATGGGGCAGTGTATTTCATCAACTAATAAATGATGAAGAAATGATAGAAGAATTACCACTACAGAATGCTCTATAATGACAATATCATGAAGAACCACCTACAACGATAATCTATCACCCTACTCATCATGTGACTGTTGGATGACTAGTAGACGAAAAGCTCACAGAAGAAGGACACTGACAAATAATAACAGATTTGTCAGGGAACAATTGAAAATTAATGTAAGCAGACTCTCAGTAGTCAAAGACAACACATTTGAGTTTCAATAAGCAAAATTATTATAATGGATCAAAATCCATTAAAATATTTAAATGAGCATTTCATAGAGATATTAAACTCGATTAAAGTAAGCAAAAATAGCACATCAACAACAGCGAATGATGAAACCAACCAGTTACCTTACACAAAGGGAAACATTCAGGCATTTATACAAGTATCTCTACATGAGATATAACTCAAGTAGTAACCAAATAGTCAGTGAGCAAAACTTTCCTTTCATACTGGTATTTTCTGTTAATAAAGTAAGATGGACAGAAAGAATTGAATCTCCACTATTCTACAACTCCAAATCAATTGGTAGATATAGTTAAAATTGTTAATTATGAATAGTACCCCAAAAAGGTGAATAATATAAATCTCTTGAATAAAATTTATAATGTCACCTATCAAATAATGTCTCCAAACCTGATTTTAATCAATTTTCTGTATGTCGCTTATGACTCATGAGATATAAGACAGAGAGAAACATGTAATAAAATTTACAAAATCTCAAGTATGGAAAGTTGCAACATAGAAACCATTCAGAACAAATAAGAGCTTCTGTGAGTTGATAATGGTTGAAATACAGAACATAGAGGTCATTCTTTCTAATGTTTTGTTAGGTCAGA
The DNA here is from genome assembly GCF_034190915.1 of Cavia porcellus. Lineage (NCBI taxonomy): Eukaryota > Metazoa > Chordata > Mammalia > Rodentia > Caviidae > Cavia > Cavia porcellus. Next base: position 7,744,126 of record NW_026947520.1, on the reverse strand, counting down.
CTCTATTTTTGGGAAAGCTAAGTATGTCTTTTAAAAGATAAGTCTTATCTTGGGGTTAGAGGTCCCAATTATTCTTTAAACAGCCTTATTTTTAACTTCAACATGAACATTTTCTGAATTCCCTTTAAATACTCTATTAAGTGCTATATGATATCTATAACATTTGGACATTAATGACAAGCCTGGAATGCATAATAGTTCCCAAGGTTTATAAATTAATGTCTCACACAGACCAGCAACTACAATTCCTAATTAGGAAGATGCTGCTTCTTTGAGATGGTCACTCAGCCAGTCATGGATCAAGTTGCAAGTGTTCAAAAGTACATAATGTTGGGGCTGGGGATTTAGCTCAGCGGCATAAGCGCCTGCCTTGCAAGCAGGCAGTCGTGAGTTCGATCCCTGGTACCTATAAAAACGAAAAAGAAAAAAAAAAAAAAAAAAGTACATAATGTTGTCTTACACAGTTAAAGCCTGGCCACAATTTGACTGCTGTGAGTCTCATAAAGACATGAATTATGCTCCTACTATAACATTCTGTGTCTTTTCTATGCTCCTCTAAGTTTCATTTTCATGACAGCTGCTGTGTATTTAACAGTAGCATGGTTATAGCTGTAAAGGTGAAACAGGTGACACAAAATTCCCAGAGAAAGCAGAAGAGTGAAATTGCAATTTCTACCTGTGCTTAGCTGTGACTCTTGTGACCTATCATGCTTATTCCATTGCTTTGCTGGTAGTGAAATTGAGAGGAGCAGTCATATGTTCTTCTGCAGTTGGAAAGGAAGCAGAGGCCTTAGAAGGAAAGATCATCTTCCAAATTATATTAAACTAAAAATAAGCAAACAATTCACATACCAAAGATTAACAGACAAAAAACTTCAGCAGCTGATCAAGGTTTAAGATATCAGAATTTTATGGGAATGATGGTTTGAAATACAGATTCTAAGTTTCTGTCGTGGAATATTTTAATGCATCATGTACTGAAGGAGGCCTGGTAATATATATTTTAATGAGAAGTGCAAGTGATTTCTATGTGTATAGCTCCTTCAGTCTGATTATCCTAAACACTAATAAACTGATACATTATGAAAAGAAGTAGAGACAAGAACAGTATCTTACCTCTTCATGAGATTTCAATAAAGTATCAACACTCTGAATGGTTTGAAGCATTTAAAATGTTTAGTTATATGAAATATAGTCTTAATCTGTGTATCGACTTTACAAACAACAGAATACTAAATCACTACAAAGCTAATTTAATTAACAAATCAATTATTTACAAAAGTTCACAATATTTGTCAATGGTCAATATAATATGACAATAATTGTCATATTTGGTATATCAAATAGAATCCAATTTAAATTTCCAAACTGCACAATTTAAACTTGTATAGCTGTGAAACTTCCCTAGAAACGAAGTGCTTTAAAAATCTTTAGTGCTAAAGAGGTCAATGGTATTTTTTGTCATTGTTTTGAATACGGCCTGACACAGTGTGTAGCCATTTTGTATGAAAGTTACATTTAGCTAAGCTCTTCTCTTCTGCAGAGAAACACATAACTGAGAACAGTTATTAGAGTCTAGCATAGCATCTCTCCAAGCATGATTCTTGGATCATCTGCTGCAGAATTAATTGGTACTTTTTCTAAAGTTCAGATTTTTATATCCTCTCTTATCAATATTAAGAAAGGAGGTGAACATCTCAGATCATTATTTCCATTCAGAGCTTGAGATATAACGTGTAAATTCTATATCTTTCCTTAAATGCAACTGAAGAAACTCTGGAGTTTGAATTTCCGCCAAAACTTGTACTTTTATCTGTAGTGACAAATGAAACTCTGCAATGTAGGGCCAGGAATCAAGTAAGGGGAACGCGGCAATTTCTTTGGGTGTAAAGACTTAAGAAATTTAAAAAATAAAGGCAGGATACAGTACAGGGCCAAGCCATATTACATATCAGAACAAGTAAATTAAGTGAAGTATTAACACTTTAAATATATAAAATATGTAATACTGATATTGTCCTTATTGAAAGTCTTTCTGTTGATTCATGTTGGTTATTTTTGCTTTCACTTTATTTTTATAGTGCATTAAATTACTTGTTTATCTCACTGAATCTTCAGCAATCTCTGTAATTCTGCACCAAAGGCATATGTCTCACAGCCTTTACAAGCTCCAGCATGGCTCCTGCTCACTGTGCAGAATGTGATTGCCATGGCTGTTCACAAGCATGCTTGGTATCTACACAGAAATGGATTATTGCCCTCCTATTGTATTTTCTTGGTGTGGTACTTTCTAGGGGTAGGACTAATCTTGCTTTCTGAATTTAATGACATCAATTATTATGTAGTACAGTCCACTAAATTTATGTTTTCCTAGACTGAGATTGAAATGGGAGGGTTATGAAGGAAGTGCTGTGATTAGCCACTTTCCAAATTACTTGATATACCATAAAATAAATGAGGGGGAGGGAATGCAGTGGAAAAAAATCAAACTGTATCCAGGTTTTGATGCAAAACAAAAACATAAAAGTAGCGAAATTATTTTTCTTAACAACTAACAGTGTTTTCAAAGATTCTGCATTATTGTTATTACATTTTGGATGGAAAAGATTTTTGAAAGAAATGTTTTTTAAGTCTTATGACCAAAAAGAAGAAACTTAAGCCAACTATTTGATTGTTGACTAAGTACTTGTTCTGACATATATTCCTAGAAGCAGATTTTGTCATATGTGCTCTCTCACTTTTGCATGTTGCTATTGTTTTTACTAGACTGAAACAGCTTGTTTAAATCCTACACATGGTATGACTCCTTTGAAAATTTTTTGTGTAAATATGGCACAAATTTGCAGACTAAAAAGTAGTTTGAAAGCTGAAACATAAGCTCAAATGTAGGCTTTTGATAACAATTAAAGAAGACAAGGTATATAACAAAGGAAATATTGGTGACAATTTCTTGAAAGTTTCCAGGAAAAAAAAATGTACCACTGGTGTTGGAGATGTTGTCCCCTCTTATCTGGGTGCTTCTAACTTCCTGTTAAAAAAGTATCATTTGATTTTTCTACATTGAGATCATTTTATCTTTATAAGCACACAAATCCTATAAAAGTTGTTACTTCCAAATGTATCTGTCACCGAGATTTCAGGGTGGGATCTAAAGCAAAGGTTTATTTATTTATTTATTTTAATTGTTCCTATAAGGATTACAAAGTCACAGATCACATCAGTTTTATAGAGTAATTCATTCCATTTTCTCTTATGAATTTCTATAAAGTGTAAAACATTATATATAGTAAATAAAATATATATTCATGTAAGAGATAGACATTTCAGCAAAAGAAACAGCAAAGTTATAGAGATTACATGTTATTTCACAACAATCCTCCCACCTCAGCCTCCCAAGTCCTGGTATTACAGGCGTGGGCCACTACACACAGCTGATTCCATGTTATTTAAAAATGGGATGCTTTCTTTTGCTTCATCCCTTTTTCGGCAATGTAATAACGGAAAATTACCATTCCTATGCACATCTTACTCACATTTTGCCCAAAATTCTATTAATCTTTCATTTTAAGGATTCTTTAGACATACTATGATTCTAATATTTTCCCATAATTTAACTATTACATTTTAATTTTAAGAAATTTCTTGAATGTCTTTATTTTTATACATATATTAAATAAATACTAACAGTGTACCTACTTCATTGCAAGGACTATGTGAAATTCTGAGATACAGAGGTAAGCAACTAGATAGAATGAGTCTCTTTATAAATGAACACGAAGGAAAAGTATCCCTTAATATTGGAAACGTAAGTGATGTAATATATTTTTTAAAGTAAAATAAAAACTTTCTACAGGTAGCAATGAGAGGTTTTCAATGAAAATCAAGATGCAACTAAAGTCATAAAAGGAAAAGTATTATTTTTGATGAAAGTATATTTTAAAAAGAAAAAAATGACAAAGCTATAAATAAGCACCTCAAGAGCTTAGCTAAAAGATAGAAGAGTGCACTAAACCAAAGAAAATGAAAGAGAAGTAAGTACAATAACTAAGGTCAATTATATAGAAAACAAAATGTTTTCAAAAGGCAAAGAAATATAAATACTGATTCTTAGGAAAAAATCAATAACAGCATAACTTATGAAAGTAAAAAGAAAGAACAACTGTTAACAACGTGGAAAAGCAGTCCCTTCAGGTGCACTAGATGAACTAGAAAATATGGTCTCAGCTTGGATGACTTTATGGGTGAATATTCTAAGAAGCATTGAATTAAAAAACAGTACTGATATTGCAAAAATTCTTGAAGAAAAGAACAAAAAGTAAGGAGGCTCCCAACTTAATTTTCAGGTTAGTATAAGATTGTTTTCAAATTATGGCCCACTCTCTCTCTCATCAATTTAGATAAGGAAGTCCTTTTTTGACTATTACTAAATAAAATTATTAAAAGTATAGCTCATCATACCCAACTATAGTGTATACCAGCAATGTCAGAAGGGCTAGTATTTAAAAATGAACTAGCATAGTTCATCAATCAATAAATAAAAGAAAAAATATATATGCCTATCTCAATAGATATTGGTAGAACATTTGACAGAATTTAACAATATTGGCAGGTGGGGATTAGATAGGTATTTTCCTAATATGAAGAGGAATGCCTATACAAACAACTATAATTTACACATAATTCTCAGTTACTAAAATTTATGTGATTTTAGAATTCACAATAAAATTTTAGTAGCTGAGACAACAAAAATAAAACTTCAATGAAGCAAAAAAGTTCATGGATATATCCTGACTTACATAAATATATGATTTTTTGACAAAAAGATGACACAGGATAATAAAGGAATAATAGTGACTATAGTGACTTTTTTAAGTGGTTCTGGGTAATGATATTCTTGTGGGAAAAAACCTTCAAGGAAATGTTAATCTAACTGTGAAAGATTATTTAGTTATATACAATGAAACATTTTTAATTTGTCTATGTAAGATGGTATTTATCGAGATAACCAAAGTTTTTATACAGGGTACATGAAAAAGTAATCAGAAAGAAACTATCAATATATTAGATTATATTAATATTTAAAATTTCTGTTGGTAAGCTGAAGAGGAAGATACTTTAATATTTTTAACAGTCAAAGATACCATAAAGATCTCCTAAAACTACTGAAGAAGATACATAATAAGGTACAAATGGGCAGAAGATTTGAATAGACTACTGTCTAAAACAGGATTTCCTAACAACCAACAAATACAGAAGTCACCTGAAAAATCAAACCATTATTCATCTGGAAAATAAAACCATGAGGAGATACCTCATGGTTTTAATCAACAAAATCAACAAGAGTTTACAAAATAAAGATTATTGAGCATTATTTGTTATCCAGAAAGCAAAAAACGTTCACAACTTATTTTCATAGTATACATTTTAGAAACTTTAGAGATCAACTTTGGCAACAATTACCAAGATAACCTGAAATTCTGTTCCTAAGTAGGAATCTAGTGAAAGTGAGGATAAACCAAAGGACATAAATGAAAATTTTGTAGTATGATTTGGAAGAGTTAAATATTGAAAACATTCAGAATATTTATCAAAAGCTACATATATATATGTAGGAATATAGCATTTAAAATGGACAAATTATTTCTGCATAGAATAACATGGAGAATCAAACAACATAAAGCTGAGCAAAAGAAAACAAAGGAGAACATGTTGAATTACAATTCATATGAGTTGAAAAACTAACACAATTAGTTGAGAATGGAAATTGATAAATCAATTAAATTCTGTAGCCATGAGTAAAAAATGACAGATAAGACTGTGAACTTAGTATTTTAATATTTTATCTTGGTGGAAATTATGTGTAATTTATTTCCATATAATAGGCACAATGGCAGCTTTGCAATATTTTATGCAAATAAAGGATACAACTGCAAGTATGTTTAGGTGTGTAAGATAGATGACCATATTACTAAGTTTTATTACTTTATTTATATAAATCATAAAATCTAAGTGTTTTCTATACTGTTGCTATATAATTGTATTTTGTAAGTATTGCTGATGTTCAATCACTACAAAACTTTAATATTCCTTTCTTATCTTCATATGTTGTGTGTGCAGTAAGAGTACTTTTCATTGCTTACCAGTGCGAGTCTGGAGACAGAGGCCTTAGTCATACACTGCAAGCTCATGAAGCAGATTATTATTTATGGGTGGCAAGGGTTGATGGAAGCCTGAGATTCCTTGTGAACCATTGCCTGTGGGCTCAGGAGACTGAGCACGGTGGATGAAGTCCACGGGAGAACTGTCCTGCACTATCCAAGACTTAAATGTACTGAAAATAGACTGAGATGTACCCATTTTGAGTAAGATATTATTGCCTTTTATACTGTATTAGGGCTAGACATTTAACCACAAATAATAAAATTAGTTATAAATAGGAAGAGATGGGAGTGGTGACACACTCCCATTACCCCAGGACTTAGGAGGCTGAGGCAGGAGAATTGCCATGATTTCAAGGCCACCCTGGGGTACATAGTGAGTTCAAGGCCAGCCTCAACTTTATAGTGAGACCTGTCTAAGTAAGTAAGTAAGTAAGTAAATAAATAAATAAATAAAGGAAATTATGAATGAAGCAATTGCACTTCAGTTATGCAGCAATTATAATGTAATTAAATGACTCAATCTGAAATTCAGTTGAAATATCTTGTAATGTCCTCTCTATATTGTGATTTATTTTTATTTTAAAAATGGCTTCATTTTGATTATATTTTTAAAGTACTTATGCATATAAATTGATATTCTTCCTCCAATTTACATTTTTGTATCACTTGCACTAGTATAGCTAAGGCTTCCCTCCAAACTGATATGTACCTTAGAATTCATGGATATTGCAAAGCTTTCACTGTGACTTAACATTAATGAGAATGTATGTATTTACACTGATTTCCTAATGCTAAAGCACAGGCTGTGATTGCAGCAATAAATATCGCATCTCTACCTTGTACACAATTCTCAATAAAAATTGTATCACTTAGCTTCATTTATTTTTAGAGTAGATAAGTTTCCAAGTAAGTATGCTCATTAATATTTAAGATATGGAAATATGTTTGTTTTTGATGATCATATATTTCCATTATCATTTTTGCAAAGTGTGTATCAGCTTATGGCATGAGATCATATCGATGTTTCCATATTTAGATTGCCAGAAATTTTTGCAATCAAACATAATTGTAAACGGCTACCTTCATTTCACAATTATCTCATTGTTCTGAGCAATGAAAGGGGCAGATGTTAAGATCCATCACACATTGCTGTAGCCTAAAATTGGTAGATTTCCTAATGTGAATTAGAAAGAATGAATAACATTTCCAGTCTTCTACAAAAATACTAGTTCATCCTGATTAATATTAAAGTGCTTCAAAGTCATATCCAAAGGAATTGTGTTACTTTTTTTCCACAAAAGAAATTATAGTCACATTAAAAACGGTTTACCCATAAGGTCTAATGTTTGATTATAAATACAAGATTTGAAATACTTTTATTTATGAGATCACTCAAGAAAGAATGACATTAGGGGCTGGGGATTTAGCTCAGTGGCGTACGTGCCTGCCTTGCAAGTCTGTGGTCATGAGTTCAATCCCTGGTACCAGTAAAAATGCAAAAAAAAAAATAATAATAATAATAATGAAAAGAAAGAATGACATTACAATATCCCAAAACTGGCTTTTCAGCTTTCTGAATCACTCTTGGTGAAGTTCTTGGGAAAAAGAGGCAGAAAGAATTAACAAATTTTGGCATCTGCAGTTTGCCAACCACTGTGATACGTGTACTTATTACTTGTAGAGAGCAATGTATCAGGTTGGTCAAAGTCAGAGTCTTGAGACTGCATCCTTCTTCACACTGGTGTGTCACTTTGCCTCTCTTGCTTAATCTCTGTGTGCTTCCCTTTTCTTACTGGCGTAGTGATCTAAATCCCAGAGTCTGCCTCTTAGGATTGCTGTAAGGTTAAGTAAGTTAATGCAAGTAAAACACTGAAATTAATGGCTAGCATGGAGTACGCACAATTAACATTCACCCCCTTTTTATCCTCAGGATGTCTTATAAAGTGCAAGTCCTGATTTTCACATTACTGATGAGGAAACACATACTCAGAGAATTTTCCGATGAATAACAGAGGGTCTCACAATTTTCAGTAAGTTAAAACCTTTTATGATTAAATTACACTATGATTGTTTTCACTCTAAATATATATTGGTAGTTTCCTGTCTGTAGATTTAATGAAAAAGAAAACCCAGAAATTTGGGTCTGTCCCTATAGTCTTTAGACTACATAAAGCTGCAAAGGGAATTTATTACACTAGGGGCACACAGGACTGTTTGTTTTAAAATGTTTAGGAGAAGCATAAAAGTGCTAACACTTTTTGGAATCAGGAAAGTAAAGAGTACAGTGCAGGGAAGATTTTGAATCAGTAGAAACACTGTAGCCAAAGATTGAAGATAAAGTTCACACAGGTAAATGAGCTGACTAGATCATTGTACTAACAGACAGGTAACTTTTTAACAGGAACCATGTGAAAATTGCAGATTGGACCTACAGTAATGCTCTCTGGAACTGTTGCTCCCACCACTATCATAACTGATTGAGAACACAAGTGATCATGAGAACATCATGGAGACTTGTTAGATTTCACTCTTGAAAACAGGCTGTCCATTCCACTTTTTTTTTTTTTGCAATTAGCTTTAGCTGAACACAGGACTATTTGCGTGAAGTTTCCTCGCTATTCACTCTATAGTCAATATATAATTGGTAGAAAAAAAAAACTTAAAAAGACCGTGAATGAACTAGATTATTTTATTTGTTCTATAATCACTTAATGGCTTCATAACTTTTGCTAAAATATTTTTTTGATATTTACTTATGCTGCATTTAAAATTTCATTTGTGTTTACAAAAACCATGTTAAAATCATTATTTGATTATATTTCTAAAGTGGTCCTGTGGGAAAAGCTGGAAATTGCTAGTTTCCATTTTTGAATAGTCGGAGGCTTAGATTCCAAGGAAATACTTTCCACTGGGTCAGGTAGAATAAAGTGGCCTTGGAATCAATAACAAAACTTAGAAATTAGTTACTGAACATTTCTAAATATTTATGTTCATTTATTCATTTACATGAATTGGAAGGCAATAACATATCCATTTTACTGAGGAGGTGACTGAGGTATCATAGGGTTAACTATCTTGCCAAGGTTACAATTTGTAAATGTCAGAGATAGAATTTTATTTTCCACACATTTAAGCACTTGTCCAAACTGCCTTTCTAAAGACAATAAAAACTTTCAAACTTGTGTTTCTTGCCTTCTAGCTATTTAGACTCCCTTACAGAAGTAATGTATTTGAATACGGGCTTATCAAGAAATGGGTTCTGGTTTCTTTGGACGGAAGTTAATATTACATTTGGAATGTGTATTATTTTCCTGCTCTTGCATTTGTCTAATTCTTACATTCTTGCTTTATAGGACCTGGAGGCAGCAAAAAGGCTTACCTTACAGCACTTGAGGTTGAGGGTATTGGGTTTGTAAGCCGAAATAAAAATACCTGTTGTTTCTGCTCCAGAAGTAACCCTGGAAAGAAATATAACAGGAATAGGAATTTATATGTCCACAGGACACAAGCCATCGTTTAAAGCCATAGACTCAGACTTCAACACCAAACCTGCAAGCTCCGTCCGAGTGTTCCTGACCAGCACTGCGTTCTAGGCATGCCCCGTTACACAGTGAGGACCTCGCAGTCTTACTATTTCCAGGTTTTACCAGCTGCAAAAGGAGAAGGAGGGGAGAGTTAAGCAGGTAGAGAACTTGATTCCTCTCGGGATGCCCACTGCCAAAGCAGAGCACAGAAAGCTGGAAGATAAGAGGCTGCAGCGACCTGCACCTATGGGAAGCCGGAGGGGGTCTCCGAGTGAGCCTGTAAACCTAGTTCTATTGGCACAACTTGGGCAGAGCGTGAAAATCTGGAGCGATCCCTGGGGCTGGGGATCCTTAAGGAGCGGCGCAGGCACACTGGATCTTGGAACACAGGCTTCTGCTTCAGTCCACGGCCCCGGCACTGCATTTAAATTCCCTCCCTCAGCCCTCGAGCCTCCTGGGAACCCCTGCACCTCCCGCCAGCCACCTAGAAAGCCCTGAGGGTTGGGATCGCTCCCACAGGGTCTGGGCATGCTCGGTAAGCTGCTCGGTCTCTGATTCCCTGTATCCTCTCCAGTGTCTCGGGAGGGGGAGGGCGGAGGAAGGTGGTGACAAGTCGGAGGCGCTTGCAGCAGGTCCCCGCCAAGGACAGGCCCCCGGCCAGGAGGCGCTGCCCAGGTAAATGGAAACAGGCCTTGCCTCTGCGCCCTGGGCGCGCAGGTGGAACCCCGGGATACGCAGCACCCCTGCTTCTCTGAGGCACCCCGGACCGCCACAAACGCTCGCTCACAGCACGCGGGCCTGGGGCGCTTTCCATGATGCTGCGCAGAGCCAGCTCCTCCCTCTGGCTCCGGGGCACAGCTCGGTGTCTCTCAGCCCCTCCCTCTCTCCATCTCCTCCCACTCCTGCTCTCTTGCTGCACGCTCTCCCCACCGGCTCTGAGGGAGACTGGGAGAGAGAGAGCGAGAAAGAGGGAGAGGGACGCTCAAGCCTGACGCCTCTGAAAAGGCAGCAGCTGTCGCCTTGTCCGTAGACCCTCAGAAATCCGATGCTTCAGGCTCCAGCGGGACCTAAGGGGGAAACCCGGCAGGTAAAGCAGCTTAGTTTGGCTGGGGGAGGAGATGGGGCGAGGCTACCGGAGAAGGATATCTCTTTCCCTGTTGTAACTGAGCCACCATCTGCCACCAATGCAAGGCGAGCATTGGGGGAGGAGGGTGGAGGAGCGTAGATCTTGATTGTTTTGCATGGCTAGAAGGTGAGGTAGTGGACCTGGGGTAGAAACTTAAACGCTAAATGCAGTGATTTATTATCAAAAGAACAAGTCGGTTAAAAATCAAAACAAATGAATAATATATATCTGCCTGTTTCCTCATCCATCCACAGGACGCCTATGCATAATTTGTGCTATAGACTCGCAGCTCTACGAAACTGCTCTGGTATTAGAGATGCAGATGGACGGGAAAATCAGGGAGAATTTTGGGCGTGCACTGGTATTGAGATACTTTACAAAAACTTATGGCGAAAAGGATAGGAACTTCTAAAAATTCTCACCCTGTATTTGTGGTGCACTGTGAAGATATACGTTGAAGGGTGCAAAGGTGTATGTGTGTACATAAACACTAAAATAAATGCAACTGCAGACGATGAGCGGATTGTATTGATTCTTCCAGTGACTTGGGAATGAATTTGATTCTAGAAATGAAAGAAAAGATTAATGAGGCAGTTAGCTTTTGAATTAGAGCTCTTCTTGTTTTGGCTGCAGTAAGACTTTTTTTCTGATCCTTCTATTTCATTGTGAACTTACCAGGTCTTTCTGACACCTATAGAGAATCCTCTTGCTTCATATAAATACAGATTTTTCCACACACAATGAGCTTCATCTAAGGACTATGAGAGCCAGTTGACCTCCCTTATGGTAGGAATATAGTCTTCTACGGTTTCCCCTTTTTCATTCTCAATTAAAAAAATTGTCAAGGCGTGAATCAGTGCAGCACAGAACACAGGGGTGAAAAAGTTATGCTATGTAATACTAATTAATAAAATAATCAGCCTTCACAGTCTCACACATATACATGCAAAAAGGATTTTCTAGTACAGGAGCTTGAGAATCAATTCAAAGCACTCGATTCTAAAAACAGATTTATTTGGCAAATTACTGAACTTTTAGCAGATTCCTGACTCTACTTTTAAAAAAATGAAACTATAGTGAATAGTACACTATTACTGATGATTTTGAAGCGTACCTTTTTTGGATTTGGCATAGGAGTAGACAAGATACGACGAAATTACTGATTGTATGGAATGTATCAACCATAATAAATAAGGAACTATTTTTCTTTTCTTTGCTAGTGGACTGTGTGTGTGTGTGTGTGTGTGTGTGTGTGTGTGTGTGTGTGTGTTGTACTGTGGAGAAGACATCGAGAAGTGGTGAGGGACATAACATCGTAACATAACCAAGTGATACATTTGTAATTGTTTTCAAGATGTGAGAGTAGTTTTTGGCTAAAAATTACTTAGAAAATAATCAGTATTTTTTAATCTCTGTAGCATTTCAAGAACATGTCAGATTAAAGTTGAATAAAGAGAGGTGATTTAATGGAACAGTGAGTGATTCATTGGCCTGATTTTAAACTGTAGCACGCTGGAATGCATTGAATCTGAGGTGACATACATGATGACAACTGCTGTTCTGATCACACAAATTCCATGGACAGTCAGAGAGCAGCTTGAGAAGGCTTGGATCACTAGTTCTGCAAACTGTTTAACACTACCTATTTTGGAGGAACTAATATGGCAAATGAAGCAAACTGTTACTAGAAATGCACGCATGTTTATGGCTCTAATTAGATACTATGTCCTATAATAATTTATTTTTTAATAAAAAGGAGATATCTGCTTGCTTAAATTTTTAAGAGATTCTGAAGAAATCATCAAATTACAAAAAATGAAATGACAGGAATACTATAAAATTTTAAGGTGGCAGCTTCTTGCAGACAGTTTAATCTACTTTGCCCATTATAAAATCTGCTATCGCTAATATTTGAATAGATTGTCTTCTGTCCATGAAACTGGCAGAAAATATAGTTAAAAATCTTGTTTTGAAAAAGGCTTTTGTTCTTTCTTCATAGAGTTTAAAAATTAAATTTCCCTGGAAAAAGATAAGCAATATCAAATCTGTACCTACAGAAACCCGAATCAGCAATTAACAGTTACAGTATAGAAAGGTTTAACAACTTGTTGCAAGAGTGTGACTTTGTCTTACTTATAGATTAGGGCAAAAAAGCTCCAGCTAATAAGGTTAATTCTTCTGCTTACTGTGAGATTAGCACCAGCTACACTGTTGTTTTCTGAGCTGAAATAGTGACTGCTATGATATTGTAACTGACTATAGACTTTTTAAATTTTAATTTTCTACAGATTTCCGGATCCTTATAAAAAGACAAATTAAAATCAAAATGCATCATCAACTCACAAGCAATTGATATGCTGGCCTCTTAGCTTGACCTTGAAGAGGCAGAGAAAAGAAGAGTAGCTGCTGTGATTTGGACATCTAACAGCTTCTGGCTCTTTGACAACTTCCAGGTTTGAGACCTCTTGTTGCAGGGGTTAAAAAGAGAAGTGAACTCCAGCCAGTGAGGTCAAGCACAAGGGTTGTGGCTCTCCCTGCAGCATCTTCTGCATTGGAGGCCCATGATAATGGGAAAAGAAACAGGTCTCTGAAGCTACACTGGGGTTAAAAAAGCAGCACTCTGTCCTGGTTTTGGACACTACCTCCGAAGGGAGCTACTTGAAGCATTCCAAGAATCCCAAGATAGTGGTGGATCACTAGCTTGTAATTTTCTGAGGAAAGCATTCCTCCAATTGCCTGCTTCCCTTCGACTTCGACCTCGTGCCATTCTAGTGGTATCCGCAGATGTTAGCTTTTGAGAAATCCATAGCCTAGACACTCTTCAAAGACGTCACTGGCCACCAATGGATCAGTGACTTCCCTGTGACTTCTAGTTGACACTCAAACGTGGTCTGCCCAGTGCGTACTGTCTGTGGTCTGGAAGCTCCGTGGCTGCCCTCGGTACCACCGAGGTCCACGTGCTCCAGGCGCACTGGGACCATGGGGGTGAGGAAGGGGTTGCAGGAGGAAGACAAAAAGGAAGAGGATACAGGAGAGTGCCCGCTCGTCCCAGTGTCACCACCATGGTGTCTGGGCCCTCGCGTTGCTGCCCCTTGCTACGCTGCCGCCCCTGTGCCTCCCTTCCAGTTCCGGGCTCCGGCATGGGCACAGCACTGCTGCAGCGCGAGGGTTGCGCGCTGCTGTGCCTGGTGCTGCTCTTGCTGGGCTGCTGGGCCAAGCTGGGCAGCGGGCTGGAGTTTCCGGGCCCCGAGGACCAATGGACGTGCTTCCCCAATTGGAAAGCATGCTGCAAGAGAGAGCTCAGCTTCGAGCTGAAGACACATGCCACTCATGGCCTGGTGCTCTACTTCACGACGAGGGCTTCTGCGACTTCCTGGAGCTCGTGCTCATGCGCCGCAGCTGCCTGCAGCTCAGCTTCTCCATCTTCTGTGCTGAGCCCGCCACGCTGCTGGCCTAGACCCCTCTCAACGACAGGCGTGGCACCGCGTGCGCCTGCGGCACCAGTTCTGCAACACAACACTGCTCATTGACCACGTGGAGGCACCCTGGGCTCAGGTGCAGTCCAAGCGCCGCGACATGACAGTCTTCAGGGGGCTTTTCGTGGGAGCGCTGCCGCCGGAGCTGCAGGCCACTGCGCTCAAGCTCACGCGTGCCTCGGTGCGCCAGCACGTGCCCTTCCGTGGCTGGATCCGCAATCTGCGGGTGGACGCGACTCGCTCGCTGCCCGAGGACGGCACGGACGTGCGGCTGGACGGCCATGAGCCCAGCGGCGGGGAGGCCCTTCGAGGTGGAGGAGGGCGAGTGCAGCATTTGTCTCAACAGTGGCGTGAGCTCGGTGGTGGACAACCACGCCATGTACGACTGCTCAGGAACTGGCTTCCGTGGAGAGAACTGCAGCCGGTAAGGGCCCCACGCTATGGTCGGAACACGGGGAAAGGCGGTGCATGGGCAGTCCCCTCCTTCGTCCTGTCTGGAGTCAGAGGGCCATGTCCCACTCTGGGCACAGTCTCAGCTCAGAGGCCCAAGTCTGAGCAAAATGGTACTTTCTATTCCTGGGCTGCTGTGCTTCACTGGCCCCTGTATTTGCCTAGGTGACCTCTCTGCCACCACTAAACTCATGATGCACAGACTTTGCCCATGAAGTGCAGACAAGCGTCTGCAAAATGGTCCTCCAAGTCAGAGCAGAATGGCCCTCTTCTCTCCTGCGTTGCCTTTACAGGGCCACAATCTATCTAGATGACCACTAATTTTCCCTCCTCTGGCAATCAACGTGTGACACAGAATTCTGGCTTAAGGTGTAGATAAGCATCTAGAAGATGGAGCACACACATAATGATAATGAATCTCAAGAAGGGCTCCCTAGGGTCGTTCTGGAAAATACCCACGTGGTTCTTGAAAGGCCGGGGGGGTTCACAGGCACAGCTGCATCTTGTCACAAAGTATAAAGACCTGCTCTTGGTTGTGGTAAAAAAATGAGGGGCTGTGAAGATTTTATGTAGAAACTGGAGGTTTTTCTTGGAAATAGTATTCATTTCCATGGTTACATTCCCCCAAGTCCACCATTTGTCATATTTAAGTAAAATTTTGTGATTTCTGGAAGGTTTTTTTTGGAAGTGTGAGACAGGTCAGGCAATGCTTAGAAATGCTAGAGATTAAATAACATATTTCTTGATTAATGCATTGAGAAGAGAAATAGAGAAATTTAGGTATTGCTGGATTGGGAAGTTTCTGCAGGGTAATGTACAGGATGCGTGTGATTTTCCATGGCAAGAGATTTCCCAAGGATGTTCAGCTAATGACATCTATGTGAGTAGTGGAAGCCCAGATGTAATTTTTGGGGTTCTTGGGGCTTGAAACTGTGGACTTGAACAGGAATAAACATAGCTAACTTTTATTTTCAGCCCTTCACCAATAAATTTGAAGCTTCTGAGTGTTTTTTCTGTGTTGTCTCCAAACAGCGAGTAAGGAAAATATGGTTACAGAAAAGCATATGGACAGAAACCAGGAGAGTTATGTGAAAGCATGAGATGTGCCTGTCTCAGTGGCAGTTTAAAGTAGAGAGATAAATTATGAGTCAGATCATGGCAATCAACACAGAGATAAAAGGCATCTGTGCCTGAAATAGGGGAGAAGGTGAATTATTAAATCTGGTTTTGAAAGCTGTAGGGACAAACGCTCTATGTGTAGTTATTTTGTTTGTAATATCTTTGTTTTTTTCTGTTGACATTGCCAAGGGGAACTAGCCTTTGTAAATCTTATTAGCCTTGACAGTTCTCTCTCACTTGACTTTAACAGAAATGAAGACTTGATAAAGATTGCAATTGTTTAAATAACAAAGGGACTTAGGAAGAAAAAAAGCAGTTCTCTAAGAGGGTTCTGCAGCCTTCATAAGATTAAGGAGAAAGCAAAAGAGAGAGGAAAAGAGAAGCAAGGGTGATTTTATTGTCAGTGCCCTCATGTAGGATTTTTCTTCTAGGTATAATTTTGGCTTAAGTAATTATAAATGATTGTGTATTCCATGGCACATGGTGCACTTCAGCTTTGCCAGTAAATTTCCACAGATGTAAGATCAGATTTTTATGTTTCACAAAAATAAAGCAACATATTTTTCTTCTACAAAATCTACCTTAATTGTAAATCATGAGTAAAATAAATGAGATAATTTCAGTAGCATAATGTGCAGTTGCATACCTTTGCACTGATTAATAATAACAAACATATTATTTTGTAGGAAAATATTGTACTGAATATTCTTATGTCACTTTACGTGATAAAGAAGGCAATTTAATGAAATGTGACTTCCTTTCTTAAAGTAGGAAACAAATATGACACAGTGACAGCTTGTCCTATATGGGACAGTGTTTTAAATGGAATTTCTTATTTTTCTATGCATTTTAATGTAGGGATTTGGGGATCACGCATAATCAGTAACATTTAAGATTGGAGAAAGCATGGAAAAATAATTTTATAGAGAAGCATAATTAGATGTCTTTTAAATGAATTTTATTTTGTTAAATGGATAGTTCTTTCTATAGATGAATCATTTGAAATTATCAAGATGCTTATTGAAACAATATGGTAACTATTATAAAAGGAAAATCAATCCAGAAATGAACAAACACCAGGATTGTTTGTTCTGGGGCACTGATTCATTTTGAAAAATTGAGCTGATAAATAGAGTACAAAGATGACCAGTACTAAATGGAGGGAAAACAAAAGTCTGGATTTTTTTTTGATTGTCACAGAAATGTAAGATGAAGTGGTAAAAGCAGTCTGTCTTCCCAGAAGGATTGGCTCCATTTTGCTTATTTTCCCTGTTTCATGCATGTCAAGTGACTATTGAATAATTAATTGAGAGTGAATGCCTCTACCAATACTGATCATACACTGATGGCTAGGGATAGATGATTTCTATTTGGATGAAGTATGAACAAAGCCCTGCCTATAGCCATGTTTACACGTATTGCCACATTCTTTTTAAAAACTAATTTAAAAAAGCAAGTAAATATGCATTCATTAGAGAAAATTTAGGAAAAACTACAGACAAGCAAACATTAAAAACAAATTGAAATTTATTTGATCATAACTACAGTTTATTTTTAGATTACATTGAAATGGTCTAATAGTCTTTTAGTTGTTTGCACATTTAAAATTCAGTAAAAGAAACCAACTGCTAAAATGAAAATAAGACTACAATGAGAAAGTCCTCTTCTTATTTTCCACCCGAGTGCCTTGTAACCCCCTGATATATGTATGACTTTGTGGAATATTTTTATTGAATGAGTACATTGTTGATCCTTGCTCTACTTATTTATGCCTAGCAAATTTTACCTACTTATTATTGTTCTATAGAAAAAACATAGTATAAATTACATGTAATGTTCTGGTTCCCAACCGAGCTTGGGAAAGAGCATAAATATTTTTATTCCCAGATCTTAAACCAGAATGTCTGCTGAATAAGATTTATCCTTCAGGTTGACAGATGTTGTTTAAGGAAAAAAAATATACATATATATATATATACACATATATTTACTTATATATGTATACAATATATAAATACACATTATATATACATATTATATATATATATATATATATATATATATATATATATATATTACACAAACCTAATTTATGCATTGCTTATGTTCTCTGACTGCTCAGGTTCCTCATTCTCAGAATTCAGCTGCCCAGGCTTGTCATCCTCCCTGAGTGATGAAAACTTATGATCTACATAGCTTTTTTACTACTCATACTCTTCTAAGTGTTCCTGAACCATTATTATTCAATGTTTCTACTTAAGTATTTTGACTTTCCTCATAGCTTGAAAGAATTAGTGAGTTCCATTAGAAACAAAAAGAAAAAAGACAATCAATAAAACATTAAGTTATACATATACTAATGATTTCCAAGTTCCATCTATTGTAAAGTTCTGGTTGTTCAAATTTATGCTAGACTGTGTCTCAGTCTTGCATTCTTTCTTCTTAAATGGCCAGAACCATAAAAGATTGCTTAACAATGCTGAATGTGAAGGTATGATAAACACCATTGATAAATACCAAATATCATTAATAAACTCCCTTTTTTCTACAACTTTCCTAATGTGGCTACATAATCAGCCATATTCCTTCCTTCCTTCCTTCCTTCCTTCCTTCCTTCCTTCCTTCCTTCCTTCATTCATTTCTTTATTCAAAAAATATTGATTGTTTTGCATTTTCCAGAATACTAGGTTCTAGCAATAATATTTTGATTAATAGTACAAGTGATTGATGTGCTTATAGATGGACCTCATGTTCTAGTGAAAAGGTATAATAATGTTTTTTAAAAATGGCGACTTAAAATGATGGTACATATTTTGAAGAATGGTATGTGTAGTAGGGAGAAAAATTTTAAATATTGTGTGTTTACCTAATTCAGGAAAACGTTTCTTAGTGTTAACTAAGATCTGAAACATGGGAAGGATGTGGCTATGAAGTTGGGGAGGAGAATTATTTACTATGGAAAGGCAGAGGGGCAGAGTTCTATGCAAGGTGCATAGCATGTTTGAGCTATGGAGAGAAGACCCTTTAGTGTGGACCTCTTAATTCACACTGGAGAAGAGTAGACCCAGGTTTGGATCATGTCCAAGACTTATTGTTTAGGGTAAAAGTCACGAAGAAGAAATGGAAAGTAAGGGTGGAAATGGGTGATGTTACCACATTTATCATTTGGGAATAGAAGTAGTGCTACAGTGTAGAAAACAGAT
The DNA here is from genome assembly GCF_034190915.1 of Cavia porcellus. Taxonomy (NCBI): domain Eukaryota; kingdom Metazoa; phylum Chordata; class Mammalia; order Rodentia; family Caviidae; genus Cavia; species Cavia porcellus. Next base: position 7,725,067 of record NW_026947520.1, on the reverse strand, counting down.
TGAATGGGGACCAAAGCCAAAGAAAAACTTATTTTTTTCTGTTTATCCATCAACATTTGTCAAGCATCCACTGTAAGTATGCATCAAACTAAGGGAAAAAGTAGGGGAAAAGTTGTAAATTCTTATTTTTTTCTTTTTCAAAGAGTTTTATGAATGAATCCTTCAAATCAGGATACCTGTTTGAAGGAAGATTCTTCTGGGGCTTGGTATAGACTTGTAAGCAAATTCATTATTTAGAACAGTTGTTTGTACTTGTAAAAAGGTATTATCTAAACGGTATTTTTTTTTTTTTTTTTGTAAATTGTCATGTGGTTTGTCTTGGATATACCTACTGAATCCTAGGGCTTCTGGAACCTGATGACAACCTCATAATTTATTATCTGCTAAAGTGTAATAAATTATACTCAATTTGTTTATCTCTTAATAATCTATATTGGCTGTTATAACTTGTGATTTTCCACAGATCACTCCACGACATTTTCCTGTTCTGTATGCATTGCCCACCCCTCCCTTTTTCTGTTCCTCCTTACCTGAGCTCATATAGATAAGTTAACCAATAACCTTGTACCTCCCCAACCATTTTTATCCTAGAAACATTCTCTCCTGAACCCACAGCTCTGCCAGCATTGTATCTCCGCCACCCTTTTTATCTTAGCAAAATTCTGCACCTAGCCCTCAGCCAACAGCCCATTTTCTGAGATCACTGTGCTCCAGATGTCCCTTGTAAAACTCCTCGGACTCCCACCCTGTCATGTGAACCTCAACCCTGTTTTGTGGTTTTTGCGAGTAAAAGCTGTATCCCCACTATGTTAGCACACAGAGGTTGTCAGTCTCCACTGCTCCCTGCCTTGCTGGCTTCCAGCTAAATAAAGCTCTTCTTTTTCTTCAACAACATCTTGACTCATTCTGAGCAACATTTGAGGATCTCATTTCAGGGCTAGAACATTTGGGGGCTCGTCTGGGATAGACTGAGATCACAATGAGTTCCCTACTTTCAGCTAGAGCCCTTTTTGGCTTCATTCGACCACCAGCCTCACAACCTGCTGAAGGACCTCTGTAAGTACATTTTGAGACTCCTAATCTGCACTTGACTTATCTGTCTATTTTAGAGAATTTGTTTCTTTGTAGGGAATATTTGTCTATTCTCATTTGTCAAATTAGGTGGTCTTACAGGGATTTTTGGTTGTGAAGGCATATTATACCATCCTCTTAGAGAACAAAAGGCCTTAGATAGTAGTACTATTAAGTGTCTTGTCTGCATCTTTTGTGTTTTCAGTGTCAGTGTCATTTGTGTCCTTCTAAGGGAACATTTTTCTGCACTGGACATGGGGCAAGGAAATTCAACCACCTCCATTGATCCATTAAAGCTGTTCTTAACCATTTTAAGGAATTTAAACATAGAGCCCGAGGCTATGGAGAATCAGTTCACCCAGGGCACCTCCAGGTCTAGAATGGCCACAGGGGGTTCTGGGTTGGCCAACCGAAGGTTATTTTGACATGCCTCTCATGGAGGCTGTTCAGAGATACGTCTTCAGCCCCCCTTCCCACCCTGACCAAATTGTTTATAAGGTTTGGATTGATCTCATATATGATTCTCCCTCTTGGATAAAGAAATATACACAGGCTTCTTTGCTACAGCCTCAGAACCCCACACTGCTGGCGCCCTTGAAGGACAAACCGAAACCAACAACACCAGCCTTAGAGGGAGATACCGAGAAAACCTTGCACCCCCACTTACTGCGTGACGGGTCAATGATCCCCTAGAGATGAGGAGCCCACTTCTCCTGAAAGATTCCCTCCAGAACTCAGTCCCATTTGAACTCGGAGTCATTACAGACAGGGCTCCCAAGATTCCTCTTCTGCCATCCCTGCCTTGCTCCCCCTGCAAGAAGTCCCCAACCCTGAGGACCCAGCTCACCCTGTTTTTACCTATGTTCCTTTCTCTACTTCTGATTTGTATAACTGGAATGGACAAAACCTGTCCGGCACCGCGTCTGTCCCGCAGAATGAGGCACACGAACACTTTGTCTCTGCAGGCTCCTTTATTGACTGGGCTACAACCTCAATACACGTCCGTCCTTGACAGCTTCCTACGTGTTGTGCGTCGGGCACTTCCTATACTTGGGCTTATATAGCTAATGTTATCCAATCATGGGATTACACGTGGGGACAGGCGATTGGGCGGCAACAAGGAAGCAATCAATCATTACCATATATGGCGGGGACAGTAAGCCGAGCAAGAACCAGGAAGCAGGATGTGTGCGCCATCTTGGGCACACGATGGGTGGGGGAGCAGCGAGGCGGTAGGCGGATGCCATCCTGTGGCTATATTCTCATGGGTAATACGGCAAGCTCCCAACATTTCCCCTTTTCTTATTTACAAGGAAGGACAGCGAGACCTTCCAAGTGACTACAGAGGTCTGTACCCCGCTGTGCATGGCTCTGAGGTCATCCCCCGGCACAGGTTGGCCACCCCCGCGTCGGAAAGGACCTCCAAGCCTCATCCTTTTGCGCAGGGCTAGGGTAATTCAGATGAAACCTAGATGCATACAGACATATAGCCTGACGTCTCTCTTCAAAAACCCCAAGAGTAGAATGTCATGCAGTACCATCTGGTCTCACACCTTGGTACCTCTCGCTGTCTTAATGGAACGGGGCCTGTCTTAGGTTGAGCAAGGTGGGGTACCTTGATCTTACCCGTCTTCGGCTCGCCCATTCATCATCCTTATAACTGATGCTCTGCAACATGAAGGAGATATGCAGTCGCCCGACCACCAGATGGGCCAGCCTCTGCCAGCTGCATAGCCGCCATGGCTGTAAATCTGACTTGTTGTTGAGTCTGCATCAAGCAATCAAGCAAGCATTTAACAACCACTAATCCAACCAGGATAGCAACAGCAATAAAAATCCAGGTAGTCAAATTGGGCCAGGAGAACCAAGAGGTGACATGATTCCATAAACCTTTTAGAACATCACTCAGGGTAGACAAATCAAATCTAACCAGGTTCAACTGAATTTTTTCTATTTCGTCTAATTCCTGACTAACAATCATTGACAGGTTGTGAAATTTTGGCAAATAAGTGTCCTGCAGCCATTTAGTCATAGTCTTTGTAGTTTCAGTCAGGTTGGTGTGAACAGGGGTGACGCAGACCCGGAAAGGCAGCCACCTCTGATCACAGAGTTGAGTGGCAACCTGCCACAACATATCAATCTCCTGCCCGATGAGCTGGATCTCTTCTTGTAGCCGAAGTATAGCCTGGCTGTTAAGCTCAATCTGTTGCCTTTGAGCCTTGATGGTCTCTCGTGTGGCGTTGCTCAGCCGATTGACTGCATCCATGGTCAGCGCGAGCTGCTCGGAGGTCCATGCCTGCAAAACAGCCTGTCCCACTGCAGGGACAAACAGAGAAGAGACCACCCCCGCTGCCTGCCACAACCAATCTTTTATCCCTCCTTTTGTTCTGGTTGGCAACAAGGAGAGTGTCCTGGGCTTGGATGGGAACCCAAAGATAGCTTGGACGATATGCTAGAATGGTGAAGGCCGGGTAACCAGTCCAACAATTAGAGAGTGAGCAAGAGGTCTCATTGCTATCGGATGAATTACAATGGAAGGTGTGCTGATGAGAAAGCACAAACACAAACGGGGGGTCTACACAGACCTCTGTGTTGAGTGGATGGGTCCCGTTTGACGCGCCTGTCACGTTAGCGGTGGAGGTATTGGACAGCGTCTGATTAAGTGTCATGAAGGGGCAAAGGTCCAAACATGCCCCCATTGAATAATTCTGAAGCTTAGTTAAATTACCCTCTTTTCTAGGGTGGGTGGTCCAGAGCCACCATGCCTCACGGGTTATAGGATAAGGGTGGATAACTGAGACACAGCGGCACCAAAAGAGCTCTGCCAGTCTGGTTATTCTAGGGATGTTTGTATCGCAGGATTCGAAGAGTGGGTGCCTCGGGGCCTGGAAGTCCTTACTACAGTCGGGCAAGATGGGCCATCATGCCTGATTAAGGGTCAGGCATGTTTTTGGGGACTTTAACCCATCTGAGGAATTGATTCTGGCTGTGCCCTTGCATTCCATGCGCGTCCAATTCACAAATTCCAGCAATGGTAGGGTTAAGTTGGACCTCTCTAGGGTAATAGACAAATTTGCATATGACAGTATAATCGTGTCAGGGGTAAGCGGGAAGGACATATTGAACTCACAATGGGTGTGTGAAACACGTTTATGGGGAAGGTCTAAGACAGTTTGATTGATAGTGTATACCGTGGGTGATGCAGGAGATGTTGTGGAAAAGGGGGCCAGGGTAGGAGGATGATGCCAAAGACCCCAGAGATATTGGGTGTCCTCTGCACCAGCCATGCTAGCAGCGGCGGCAAGCAATAGTGTGCAGAAGTATATGCTGTAGCTTTGTTTAGGGAACCTGGTATTAATGGGGGCTCCCTGGACACCTGCGGCGGGCGATACCAAAGGGGTCCTCCAAACCTCGGTTACCTCGCATCTGGGGAAGCGATCAATTTTCGAAGCCGGGGTCATCTTCAGGTATCTGGGGTTCCACTGACCGTGGCACGTTGGAGATCCTCACCAGTCGTTCTGGAATCCACATCGGCTCCTTCCCTGGTGTCTGTGGGAAGACACAAACCGCACCTCGGGTCCAGCTGAGCACTGGGTCTGGGCCATTCCATTGTCCTGTAAGGACGTCCTTCCATTTTACCATGCCCTTGTGCATAGGGGAGGGACTGGTATGCTCCTCTGCAGGGGAGCGATCGTGTGCATTCAAGTTTAAAAAATTATATGTAAACAGGGCCAATGAGAGTCTTCCTTTCGGGGGGAGGCCATGGCCTATTCCCTCTTTTTGTTTTTGTAACACCAGCTTGAGCATTCTATGAGCTCGTTCTATAATGCCTTGTCCTTTTGGGTTGTAGGGTATTCCATGTTTGAGGGTAACTTGCATCTTATAGCAAAATTGGGCAAAAGCTTGACTAGTATATGCTGGGCCATTATCAGTCTTTAATATCTTTGGCTTTCCCCATGCGGCCCAGGCCGCCAAACAGTGATTAATAACATGTGTGACTCTTTCACCTGTTTCAGCGGTGGCAAAAATAATCTGTGAGAGAGTGTCAACAGACACATGCATATATTTAAGGGTTCCAAATTCTTGGATATGGGTGACATCCATCTGCCAGATGTGATTGGGACTTAATCCTCTAGGGTTGATCCCAACGGAGGGTGTTGGCAGGAGAACCGTGCAATTTGAGCATAACCTCACAATCTCACGAGCCTGCTGTCTAGATATCCCAAATCACGTCGCTAGGGTGCGTGCATTAACATGATACAGAGAATGGAACTCCTTTGCTGCTGAATAGGGTTCCTGGTTAAATGAAGTTTCTATCAATTGGACTCCCATTTCAGGTGTTAGTATGAGTCCGGAGGCGGCACAGAGGTCCACTCCTGCTGACCCTGGGGTAGCCCTGACTGGCTGTTCACTCCCGGAAAGGGGCTGCTGGGGGAAAGGAGGCCCGCCTTGTAGGAGGGCCCCCTCTGGCCGTTTTTTGGCTGTGAGTCTTTACGGCCAGTCAGAGAATTGCCCTCCTTATCAAAAACAGAGCGGCAGTCCTTAGCAGCATGATGGCCCTTGCGGCACCGTTGGCAAAGGCCCACTTGTCCCACGTCAGATGTCCCATATTGTTGAGAAGCGGTACCTTTACCTTCTTTGTTTGGGCAGAACCTCCTGACATGTCCTGGCTGGCCACACTCAAAACATTTTTTACTCTTTTGCATCTGCTGTTGTGTTGCTGGAGGGTGGGAGCCGAGGGCCACATTAATTGAAGCGCCCACCAGGGCTACAAGACCTGAATTAGAGAGTGGTCCCCCCACTTCTCTACATAATTTGGTCCAGGTTTCTAAACTCTTGTTTTTATGTGGTGTAATGACTGCACGGCAGTCCTTAGTACACTGCTCAAAGACTAGCTGCTTTACCAGGGGCTGCGCCACACTGAGGTCGGGGAAGACCTTGCCAGCGGCATCTAGCATCCTGGCCACAAAGTCAGAGAATGGCTCTGTCATCCCTTGCACAATCTTAGTAAGACAGGCGGTATGTTCGCCTGGCTTGGCAAGCTGTTTCCAAGCGGCAATAGCGCACTTGGTAATTTGATCATAAACTGCCTGAGGGTGCCGGATTTGATCTTGCGCATGGGCTCCCTGACCTAGTAGCATATCCTTGTTCCATCTAGCGTTGCGCTCCCTAGCGTTCTTTTCAGCTTGCTCCCCACAATACTCGTCGTTCCAAGCCTTCCAGTCCATGAATTGGCCTGGAGACAGGCATGCCTTTGCAAGCTGTGCCCAATCCGAGGGTGTCAAAGGGGTGGTTCCTATATTATCCAAAAGAGCCTGTGTGAACGGAGCATTGGGGCCATAGGTAGAAACTGCCTCTTTTAATCCCTTAACCACTTTCATGTCCAGAGCCTGATAATAAGGCGTGCCGGCCTGGTCTTGAAAGACCGGATAGAAACCGGGGATGTCATATGAGGTGAGGCCCCTACGCAGGATGTCCCACAAGCGACCATGAAACGAGCGGCGTCCGGAGGACGGAAGTGTGGCAGGGAAGGGAGGGGGCAGCCCCCAGCCTCCAGGTGCGCTCATTCCCTGGGGTGGCTCCCAGGGAGGGGCAGACGGGGTTGGTCTCGTCCCGCCTGGGGTATGTACTTCCTGTATATCATTCTCCACTCTCTGGAGCTCTTCCTCTAAGCTCTCCATCAACCCTTTACATAAGGTTCTAGAGGGCTTATTAGTCTCCTGTCCTGTATCATGGTGCGAGCATGTCTTGCCGCTGTCTTCCCCTTTTGGGCCTGTCAGAGGGCCCTCCCCTTCCGAATCTGAGGAGTGATCCAGTGAACCAGCCTCAGAGGCCCCTCTTGAACTCTCTGAGCACGCCCGCTCAAAAGCATGGCGCGCCTTCTTAAGCCCTTGAGCTGTGCCTACCATGCTTTTGGCTTTAAGACATGCCCGAACCATCTCCCATATGGGGCGGACCATAGGGTTGACACCCATCCCTTGTTCCCCAGCAAACTGAATATCACATCCTAACTTGTCCCAGGAGGGTAAAGTGAGGGATCCTGTGGGCAGAAACCATGGGGCCAAACCATTGATACATTCGAAAAACTGCAGCACCGTTTGCTTATCTATCCTAATCCCTCGCACCTTAAGCAACAACCACAGCAATACGGCGAGGGGGCCGCAGTTAACATTGCCCATCTTAACAAAATTAAAGAGCCCCGAGGCGCAATAGCCAACAGAGGCCTGCCCTTCTTTTTCGGGCAATGTCGATCCCCGCAAGGGGTTGACAAGTAGATCCCTTAAAGTGTGTCCACCAAGGGCCGGGTTAAGCCGCCGCTCACCCGCAGGTACGTACCGTTTTTCAACACAGTCACAGGAGCCGCAGAAGGCACGGGAATGGTTTCGAGTCTCTGTACGGGCCACCAGCTGTCCGGCGCCGCGTCTGTCCCGCAGAATGAGGCACACGAACACTTTGTCTCTGCAGGCTCCTTTATTGACTGGGCTACAACCTCAATACACGTCCGTCCTTGACGGCTTCCTACGTGTTGTGCGTCGGGCACTTCCTATACTTGGGCTTATATAGCTAATGTTATCCAATCATGGGATTACATGTGGGGACAGGCGATTGGGCGGCAACAAGGAAGCAATCAATCATTACCATATATGGCGGGGACAGTAAGCCGAGCAAGAACCAGGAAGCAGGATGTGTGCGCCATCTTGGGCACACGATGGGCGGGGGAGCAGCGAGGCGGTTGGCAGACGCCATCTTGTGGCTATATTCTCATGGGTAATACGGCAGGCTCCCAACAGCAAAAGAAAACTATTTCAAGTGTCTGAAGTTATAATGCAGAGATCTATTTGCATAAAATATGGCAGCCACTGTTACAGGAATCTTGACCCATGAGTTTCATGTCCAACTTCTTGCCACCACTGCCCTTGGTGTTCCTGGAAGACAGAGTAGGCTGTCTGCCCCGGTGCTCAGGCCTGCCCTGATTTCTGAGCACTTGTCTGTCCTCAACACTGTAGATTGCCCCCGTTTCTTTTTCCTTGATCATGGCTGAGCTCCAGTTACAGTGCTCTCTCTCCTGTGTCCTGGGCCATTTCCAGCCCTGCCCCAGTCATTTCCGCTGGGTGCTTTGTTCTTGCCCTGCTGCACGTAACTGCAAGTAGGGTGATGTCCTCACATTGCAATCTCTTTATAACTTCTGTCAATATTTGTCTTCTGAGAAATACAACTTAGGGTGAAAGAGATTTGGGCAGTAGTGTATGCTCTTCCTAGAGAAGGATGGAATGAGAGGGCTGGAAAATCTTTTTGAGTTAAAAAAATAGCAACCAAAATACAAACTTAAAACATTTATTCTTAGATATTCTATTATGTTGTTTTCCAAGCAAAACTGATTATGCAAACCAGAAGTTTTGGTGCACTTTGACCTCTTTGTTGTTGTTGTTTTGTTTTGTTTTACCTCACTGATGATTCTAAAACTCCAGAAGAAGCCCTTACACACTGGGAGCTCTGATATTGGCCCAGAGGAATGCTCACTTCTCGACTCTCAGAACTGCAAGACTCAAAGTTTGGCAGCAAAGATAAAGGGTTGCAGACTACAGATGAATCAGAAAAAACAATGATAGGATAAAAAAGAGAATGATAGGATAAAATGATAGGACAAAAATGATAGGATAAAAATATGATAGGATAAAAAATAATGATAGAATATACTGATGCACTCTTAGTGACATTATTAATAATATGCCTTGAGCCACAGCAAATATGAGGTTTAGATTTGGAGATATGCAAGTACAGTGCTAGGAAGAAAGAGAAACATATGGATCCTTTAAAAACATTTCAGTTTAGAGATTGCTTTTCATTGTTAATTAAGTCATCATGATTTCAAATGACTCTATTCATCAGCTTCAAAAGGAAACACTTTGTAGTGAGCTAGTAAAAGGCTACACTGGCTGGGCAGGAAAATAACACCACCTCAACAAGTGTTGAGTTTGTGTGGGGATAAAATGTGAACAGAACACAATTGAGAGAACAACTATTTTTTGGTGAAATGCGATGTTTTTTTGAACTACTGTTTTATGACTTGGAAGCAGAAGAAATCGCATGCTAATAGAGCTGGCAGACCAAGGCCTGTTTTTAATAAGATCCAGTGAGCCACGTCACAGAGGTCAGTATCTAGAGCTGCCTGAGGCTGGAGGATGCAAAGACTGAACTTTTGCTTTCAGGAGCCAGCTTTGTATTATTGATATTATGCCATTTCTGCCTCTCATAGCCACCCACCGGGTTGATATGGTGTCCTTCTTACTTTACTAATACCGGGCATTAACCCTGACCCCCTTCTACCTAAAGCCATTTCTCTCTACTGTCGGAGTTATCCATTAAACACAGTATTTATCTGCTAGCTAAAGAATTAAGCACACCGTTTTAAGAATGGCAGGTAATCACTTTTATAAATCATTTTTTCATCTGCCTATTCTCATTTCTCATTATTTTCTCCTAATAGAACCCTTATGACCTAGGCCCATTGCTATTGAGATTGTGAATAATATTTGCATTATCATCTTGTAGTTCTTCTTAGTGCTCTTCCTTATGGACCTGATGGTTTCTGTCCAGTCTGTATTGAATGGAATCCCACCTACCATTGCAACCCATCTGTAAAATCTTTCCCATTGAAGTCTTTCCTGAGATGTTCTTTCTATTCAGCCCTTTCTCTTCTGTAGAGTTAGTGCTGGCTTGATGTAGACCCTCATTCCTACACTCAGTGTGGTTTATTACACTTATTTACCATCCCACCAACTCTTCCCTTTATTTCAAATCCATAGGGAAGCACTTATACCGGCTATTACATGAAAGAGCTGACAGAATCTGCCTTACCAGTAGGAACTCAGTAAATGTTAGTAAATCTAATTAATTTCAAGAAGCTAAGAAGAGAGAATATTCATGGTAAATGTCAAACACAACAAATAAGCAGGTGTTTGAAGAGAAACTCAGAAGTAAGTGAAAAGAAGCTTGACCTCAGTGAAAACTGTTAAAATGGATCGTCATTTCTTCCTTATGTAGATGTGAAGATTAAAAGAGTGCCATCATATTTCATATTCGCAGAGATGAGGTCTGGCAGGCACTCTTATGCCCTTGGATACAGTTTTGCAGATTATAAAATAGTACAACTCTTTTAAGGGGCATACAAAATGTAGCTATACAAATTTAAATGGTTATAAACTTTATTAATGTAACTTTATTTCTGAAAAGTTTTTTCCCTAGAATTACCTGAATACCATTTTTCCTAGAATTACCTGAATAAGTCTCACATGTATGTTAGCATTGATAATTCATTAAATAGACCATGTTAAATCCATGTTCAATGCCTCACAATATGCTGTGAATGAAATATATATATTGAAAGAACTGTGGGGGACCAGCAGTGACTGAAAATATAAGAAGTATGAAATATAAATGACCTTTTTTTTGAGAATGTGTGCAAAGACAACCCTGATCCCCTGGGGCATGGCATCTCCACCCCGGGATTGGTGATCTCTCCATGGAACACAAGTGAGGCACATAATTAACCTCAGTTTGGGGTGGAACATAAGGGGGCGCTAGGGATGCACAGGTAGCCCATTGGTCTTTGTTTGGCACCATAGATAAATTCCTAGGGGTGGGGGAGATAGGAGTCACAGGTAAATTCCTAGGGGTGGGGGATATAGGAGCACCTTGGCTTTACCAGCTACAGTGTCCGGCCTGGGCCAAAAACCTTTCATATCCCGTCTTATAATTATTATTGTGAAAAGGACAAAGATTTCTCTGACTACTTTCTGCTGGCAGGGGTCACTGTACTGGAGACTAGGGGAGTCAATAGGATGATGGCTGAAGCCCAGTAGATGTTGATGCCAGGTGTTTTAGCCAGAACAACTTCACTGGTGAATGCATGTATGTTAGACTGGAAAAACAAAGAGACAAGATGTTATGAGAAGATATAGCATTGTCATAGTTAAGGACCCAGGTGAGGTAGAAGGAAAGGCACCTTTGATTTAGACATGTCATTATATCAGGACCATGTGGAGGTAGGATTATTGTCATGGTGAGGTAGAATTCTGAAAATTAAACATGGGGTAAGGAGGAGTGAAGTTATGAGAGGTGCTTACTCCCCCATCTGAAAGGGTAAAATTTAAAAGGGTAGGAAGGTAAGGCTTATCTCTGATATGTATGACATTGGAGACTTTAGGAAATACTTTTTTAGAGTCCTGCTGTAAAAATGATCATTAGTAGAACATAAGAAATTATTGTCTGTGATACTACAAACTATTTTGAAAAAAATAAGAGTGTAATAGCTAGCGCTGATTTAATATCATCCTGTTTTGAAGCCCCATCAAGTTGTTGTTGATTTGTTTCCATTGGTTCTAACATGTTGTATCTTATTATACCTTAATGTATGTGATAGTATAAGCAAGTTTTTTATAGACAAAGAGATAATATACAAATTGATAAAAAAAAAGAAATTGATGTTTGGTTTCTGTTAGCTGGTTCTAAATATGCTACAATAATTTCATTCTCTTGAATGGTTTTATGGTGTCTTGATAAATTTGATGCTATAGTATATGAAGTTAGACTCAAATATTTCAAGGGAAGAGTCACTATAGTAACTACTATTAATGTCAATCTACCTGGGGGTGAAACAAATGATGCTTAAATTTTTCAGTTCTGACCATTGTTGTTCTATTGGTATGTTCTTTTTAAATCTCAGTCTCCCCCACTTTTTCTTTCCTTTTTTTAAAATTAATTTATTTCTTAGTGTCTTTTAACTAAGGGAAAACTAAATTTAAAATAGTGTGATAGATTATAGTAATTTTTTGTCTCCCTATTAACCTGATTTGAACCCCTGTATTGTTTTCCACATCTTGTTCTGACTATTCTATTATATTCTGTTTTACTTAACAGTATCAAGTTTGAGGGTATAGGCAACCATTTGGAAGGTAACCAGATATTCTATGATGCCCATTATTATTTGACTATTATCTTCTTTGGAATCCTGTAAGCTCTGCAATGTGGTTTTATTGGTTCTATGTACAGTTTTGTTCAATTCGTTTATGCCAGCTGATATAGGCTACTCTTTTTAGGATAACAAGAGGCATAATGGTAACAATTGTTGATCACCTAGTAATCCTTTTTTTTTTTTTTCATTTTATACTATGTCCATCCTCCTGATCTAACTGACTCTGTTTTGCTTTGTCACATTGGGTTTTTCTTTGATACATCTTGTTTTGTTTTGTTTTGTGTTTTGTTTTTTGGCTTTTTAAAAATCTTTTTTCTTTTCCTCTTCAAAGAAAAGTTTTAAAAACTGTGGAAGTAATGGAAACTAAAATGTGTGATTGTTAGCATAAAAAAGAGAGGAAGGAAAGTGATCTAAAGGATATAACTGCAAGTATATTTAAATGTGTAGGATAGAGAACCATATTGCTGAGTTTTTCTTGGATCATTGAACAGAACTGACTGCAGTCTCACTGCATTAATCTCCACTTTTATGCTTTAATTTTGTAATCTGGAAAGCAGTTTGTAAGATGACAATGTGTGATCTATTAACTGGTGAACTCTTACTGTATATTTTTTCTCTTGAAATTCTGTATTACTTCTAGCCTTTTAATGTCTTGCTTCGTTTAGTTTTGTTTTTCTCTTTAAATAAAAAAAAAGAAAAGAAATTAGGAACCAAAGTGGATAACAAAACATGACTTATCCTGTGAGTCATGACTGTGAGGACTTGGTAAGGCAGAGATGAGTAGGAAAAGGATGGTTATATCTAGGGCCTGACTGATGCGAAACCAGAATGGCAGTCTAGCAATTCTGATCACTGTTGAGGTTGCCAAGAATATCAGGTAGGTAGGTATGGGTTGCTGTAATCTGGTTTTAGTCCTTGGAATGATTTGCTGTAACAGAACTTTAGCAAGTACATCGGCAGTTTCTCTGGTTGTGGGAAAGTATTTTATGTATCCTGAAAAAGTATAAACAAAGTGAGAAGACAAAATGTATCTGTCAGTCATGAACAGGGTGGCCTGAGAAATTGGTAAATAAGAAAGGAAGGGGGTGGTCTTATATCACTGAGGAGAGGTTTACTAGCAATAACTGGTGGAAGCTGTTGAGGCCTCTGTGTGACTAAGTTAGCCTGTATAAAAAGGGAACAAAAGCATTTTAAGATTTAGGACTGGGACCTGCACAAAATAGGCCCTGTTTATAAATGTCATAGGTTGACCATTAATACCCATTCCTAGAGATTGAGGACTTACTAAGCAGCCTGAAAACTCAGGAGAACTCTGTACATATGGTCTCTATGTCCACAAATATAGATAATGTCTTACCTGAGAGTTTTAGTGGGACTTGGACACTGAGACGGACACCTTAAAGGGGACTGTCATTGGCCCTGAGCCCCATCAGTCTTTGGCAACAATTTTATCTGTCAGTGATGAATCTGGCAATGCTGGCATTTCCTGTGAGGGCTAGAAGTTAGTATGGCTTACCCACTCTCTGGTGGCTAGGACAGTCCAGTATTCTTGGAGTAAGGTCTCAAAGAACACCAGGATGGGGCACTCTTTTGCCCAATGTCTTCTGCTGCATTTGAGCATGGTCCATGGGGGGCAAGGCCCAGGCAGCTCCACTTCATGTAGCTTTACCTGTCTCAGAACTCCAAGTGTCACAAGTGTTATCATTATCTCTGTTGTTGAAAATATGAAAAGCCATATTAAGATCTCTATAAGGTTTGAAGGTCAAATTTTGCCTTTCTGTTTGGGATTTGGACTACAGTAGAAGGTATCTGTAGAATTAAGTAAGTATGCAGGAGTCAACAGGGTATTTATAACTTTAGTAATGACTTCCCACAAGGAGGATAAGGTCTCAAGAACTGTAGGAACTGACATGTTATTTATGTTATATATATATATAAGGCTTAAGTTTGGCTTCTGCTGCAGTGATGGTCCCACTGCCCTCTTTGAGGGGCCTGTTTTTGGCATTCAAGATCAGAGAGCAGGCTTCATCTGGATGGGGCACAACTTTTTTTTCCAGGGTGCTCATAGAATTACATACTTTTTTTAAAAAAAGGCTTTAGTCTGTCCTCCCTCTTTTGGAGTATAATCTCATTTTAATGGAAACATTTTGCAGCAAAGTTTACCAATATTGTGAATAAATCTACCAAAATTGATCTAATACTGTCAAATTCTGAACACATTTACTTCTTTTCACACCTGTTATTTTCAGTACTATGAACCAAGACAAATAAATTTACATCCTCTCGAGCTTTCTACAGCTTCCTATATACCCTCAAGTCTTCTTTTCCATTAACCAAGACAAATAAAATTCACATCCTTTCGAGCTTTCTACAACTTCCTATATACCCTCATGTTCTTTTACATTAACCAAGACAAGTCTACAACTTCCTATATACCCCCAAGTTAACAGTCAATTACCTTTCTTTTTTCTTTTCAGACAACATTAAAACTTTTAACCAAACCCTTCTCTTGGAATGGCAGGGGGAGAGGAAGCAGTGAGGAGACAAAGGGGATCCTGGTGGGAAAGGACACATTCTCAAAACAAAGGCTTAAAGATAGAGAGTTTTGTAAACTTGTTAGTTTGATAAGCCATAGATAGGTGTGGTTTTGGGGGGAGGGACTAGAAGTGGTCCCCAAGATAAAATCTGGCGTGGGGTCTAGCCAATGAGGTTACAGCCAGATGAGGCAATGGACCATGGTCTGCCAAGTTTAAAGTTGTCCCCCTGCATTCCAGACTAATTGGTATATTATATGGCTCAAAACTCTTAAAAATTGGCCGTCACCAATATTATGAGTGGACTTGCACATGGGTCTAGTAACAGCTCTGCCCAAGAGAACTTATAAAGCTCTGAAGGATGTGAGGGTTTCTCAGTGTGGGTTGATCCAGGGTGGACACAGGTTGCACAGAAAGACCTGCCTTGGGGTGAGGATGTGAGAGCTTTACATGAACCCATGGAAAGGGGGAGAAAACCCACCTGGGGCCTGGACCAGTGGCAATCTCCAAGAGTTGCTCACCTGTGGTAAATTGGGTCAGTGTTGTTTTTGAACTGGCAGAAACAAGCTTACAGCTCCCGAGTGTAGAAGTGAGGAATTAATGCAGGATGCAGTCTGGTCCTGGTCCTGAAGGGCAGGGGAATCAAACTGGGAACCAGTTCCAGGAGTCTCTCCTTTCCCATTCCCAGTCAGGGAACCATATGATAGAACTATGGGGGACTGGTGGCAGCTTTTCAGATAAGAAGTATAAAACATAAATGACCTTTATTTTGAGAATGTGGGCATGGCATCTCCACCCCGGGGTCGGCGATCTCTCCATGGAACATGTTGTGGGGAGATAGGAGCTCCTTGACTTTGCCTGCTACAGTGTCTGGCCTATGCTGAAACCCTTTCATATATTACTATAGGAACCCTAGGGTTATATCTCAGTGACACAAGAACTTGCCTGCCAAGCACACTGTCATGAGTTCAATTCCTGGTGCCTCCCTGAAAAGACAAAAATAAAAATGAACTGATACAAAAGTGTGTTTAAAATATATTTAGTGTATATAATCAGATTTTACATCTACAGGCACATACAAATGCAAATGAGGATTTTTTACACACTTGTATTAAAAAGGTAAATAACCTGTAAAAATTAGATGTTTCATTATTGTTAGTGTAGGAAGTAAAGAAACAGTCAATTGTCACAAGAAAACATGAATTTTAAGAGCAAGTTGATATTAATAAAGAAAGTTGGTGATTTTCCATCCTCTGGGACTTTCTGTGAGTTTTTTGAAATGTCAAACCAACAGTCGATTTCAGCATGAGACTCATTATGTGATTTTGCAAGGAGTTGTATTATGATGCTAGATTGAACATTTTGCTTTAGAAATAACAGGGTGTTCATATTGTCAGAATGGAATATGACATGAACCTTGCAGTATATATTGTAAAAGAATATCATAAAAGAGAATTACATGATTTAAATCTTGTATAATTCTGAGGAGTGTGTGTGTGTGTGTTTCTTTTTTTTAACTTAGACACAGTTTTCCAACTGGATGATCATTCCCTTGGTAATTAATGAAGGGATGCTAGCAGTGTGCATGGTCTGGAACCAAATGTAATGTTCCTTAGCAAAAGATCTGTGTAATAAATGTTGCATTTATTACATCACTCCCTGTTTTCACCCATCTATATTCTCCAATTAAAAATGGCTGAACAGACCAATGCTCTGTCCCAAATCAGTTTCATCATAATAATAATGTTTATTATTATTGTAATGTCTTCTTTCCCCTTATTTAAAACCCGGAAATGTCTGAAAAATTATAATAGACTTCCCTGCTTTTACCTCACACAAATATGAACTATCTATGACTACTTAGTTGACTCTTTAGTTTGCTTAAATTTATGAAGGCATAATGAAAGCTGAAAATAAGCTTAGCACCTCAACTGCTTTTGATTTCTTTTGACTAGTAACTTATGCTACACTAAAATGCCTATACTTTGAAAACAGTTCATCCATATTCATTTAGTCACCAATGCACATAAATTGATTTGTATGCTCATTTTGCAATTTCCATATATGCATTTATTGCAGAAAAGATTTGTGTGCACACTAAAAATGATTCTTTCCACTTTTCCTAAAACATTTATCTGGTGTGAGGCAACAGCACATGAAATCCATGACGTGTAGACCTGTTTCCATACAGAAAATGCACAAACATGGTGTTAAAGGCCTAAATATTCTCATTGGTCACAACTCCTAATTTAGATCTTGCTTTTTTTGGTAGGTCAGGTTCTTGAACTGTTCAGAGCAATACTTGAATTCTATGACGGTTATTTCTGTAGATTGTATGGATTATTTATCAGTGTATAATTTATATGGTAACTAAAGTTGTTCACTAGTTAATGAGTTCTACTTCTTACTTTTCTACCAATTACCATTACCATCTTCTACACTGTTTTATTTAAATGTATCTTAGGTTGTTTTTCTAGTTTGAAAAAATACCTGAAATTTAAAATAATATGATTTGTCCCAGAAAATGAGAGTTGTTATTAAATTAAGGATAATATTCCAAAAAACTAGAAATATTTAAGTACAAATTGCATGAAAAAACTGACAAAATTATTTTTGTCCTAAACATAAGGAATTAAAATAGTTTGGAAAACTATTATTTTGATCAATACGTGGATCTATTGAGTTATCTTTCATATACAATTTAAATTATATAACATATAATTAGTAATACAGTTTTGGAAATTCCCTGTGTCATAAATGAGTAAGAAGGGAAAGAGATTGATATTGAATTGCTCTCTACTACATCTGGGGGGTCTCGATTTTTATGTACAATTTCTCATTTAGTTTTCACAGCCAAAATCAGGCTTGCTTGACTGATTTTCATTTGTGTTAGGAAAACTAAGATTCACAATCTAGAAAGCAAGGAGGAGACTGGAAGACAGGTTTCATTTGTTTCCACTTCCCAGGCTTTCCTCTGATCCCTTCAGAATGGTTCAGGCAAACACTGTGGAGTCATTTGCTCCAGAACCCTGCATGGGCTCCTTCCCATGGTGAGCAGGAGAGCACTTGAAATACTCTCAGATTCCCTGTTGCTTTGATTTGAAGTCCAGACTGGTTCTAATTGATTTTAATTTTAAATTTTTATACCTTACCTCTGTTATATATATGTGACTGTTGTTTCTCAACTGAATTATGTATTTCTAATAATGGCCAGTGATACACTTTACATATGGCTTGTGAATATTACAGAAACATTGTTTATAATCTCAGCACAGAGAAGGTCCTTTGCTTTCCACTGTTATATAGTTCCTTTGATTATTCACTCTGGTGAATACATTTTCCTTTTACTTGGCTCCAGGATAATTTCTTCTTATCCTACAGCTACATCACCTGTAACCTTTTCATCATATGATGGCTTTTTTGGTCAAAAAAATACTCAAACTGTGTTACTTCTAAAACAAGTTATTTTAAGCAAAGGGACTATTACAGGAATATTCTCCTGTTTTCCTCAGATTCTTGATCCAGGGATTTGTGCATATTTTCACTCAATTTATGGTCATAAAAGGGTTAAAGACATCCTATTATAGTGATACATGTATGCCCATGCTTATAGCAGAGCAATTCATAATAGCTAAATCCTGGATATGACCTGTGTGCCCATCAACAGATGAATGAAAAACTTGTGAAAAAATACATATGCATAGAATGGAATACTAAGCCATAAAGGATAAATTTGAGTCATTTGTTGGAAATGGATGCATCTTGAATCTGTAATGCTAGTTAAAACAAATCAGATAAAGAAGGCTGAATATCACATGGCTTAAAGTATAAATAATGTAAAGACCAAAATAAGAAAAGTATAGGAAATGGAGAATTCGTGGATTTGCAAAGGAGAAGTGATCATGTGAAGGTGAGGAGAGGAAATGGGAAAATAAAAAAGGTCAAGCTGCAATATGTATTTATACCAATACCCCAAGATGAATATATTAACTTGTATCACTAGTATATATTAAAAATTTTTTAAAATGCTTATCAAGTCAGTAATTTCAAAAACATCATTTAAAAATAGAGAAATCATTCAAAACTAAGAAGTGTATGCGTTAGAGTATATTTTTGTGTATCATGGTCATATACTTGATATACAGTCCTTTTATGTAACTTTAAACATTTCTGCATCATTTTGAGAGTTTCATTTCACAAATGAGTCCTTAAAATATGGGTAAATATACACAACTCATTTCTATTTCAGAAACATGAAATTCTAGAGTGAAAAGAAATGAGAGATCTACCTCATTATAATATCTAAGTTGGTGATTGAGTAGGAAGTTTTAAACATGTATGAAATTATAAACAGCATTTAAAGGAATTGAGCTTAGGTACCGGGAAAACATTTGTGATCTGATAGGAGGTCAGTGTTTGGCTGGAGTTTGAAATCTACTGGTGAACTTCATGGTTATCGTCAGTAATGGTAGGGTATGTGGAACTCGGGTATAAGGTACACAGCAGGCTTCCCACGGTGTAGGTGTGCTAAGGTGAGACTTCTATGTGAACAGGACAGAGGGAAAAGTGGGAAGATGTGAAGAAAGACGATACTGTCTTGTTTGAGGAAATTTATAATTTGTGGTGCTGAGGAGAAAAAACACAGTGAAAGATGGTCACTGAAGGCTGGAAACTAAGTGTGGTGGGCTTAGAAGAATAGGATGTAATGTAAGACTCTAACACTTTTACTTTTTTTTTTTTTTTTGTACCGGAGATCGAACTCATGACCTTGCACTTGCCAGGCAGATGTATACACCACTGAGCTAAATCTCCATCTCAAGACTCTTAGATTATTGTGGCAGTGGTGATTGCTCTTGGATAGGAAATAAACTAGAAATAAATAGACATGGATACAACTGAGATAGACATTCATTTGACTAGGAATAGATGTGTACATGTTTTGAGTATAATTAGCATCAGACTCACCTAACAATACAACAGAAAGCTTGAATTTAATTTCAGGAAGTAAAAGAGGGTAGAATAAAGGATAAACTAGTCATAAGTCGGAATGGGGTCTGTGAGGAATAATAGTAAGGGAAAATCTGGAACCAGATACAATTATCCAAGGAAAACAAGCAGTGAGAACTGAAAATACCAGGTGATTCTGGCAAACTTTTGTAAGCAGATAGATATAGGCAGATACATCTAGTGACTGCCCAGTGTGACATCCCTTATGGGGTAACATTCATTCATTTACACAGTAATCTACTTTCCCCTTTTTCTTTGATCTAACTTCACATTTCTCATGCTTTCATTCTCCATTACAATCTAAACTTTCCATTTTCTTAGCACAAGAAAGTGCTCCTTTAGTTGGGTAGGGAAATTACTCTCCTGGTCACTAGTGTTGCCCTCGGTGCAGAACAAAATATTTTCATGGACATTTTTAGCTGAGAGAACAGTGTTATGAATTGTCTCCAGAATATTAATTCCTTGTCAATGTCCTAGTTTACTCACCTATTTTTTGTTTTAATTTCCATGATCTCCCATCCTTCCCTACCCAGGTACCTCACTCAGATGCTAACTACACTGCCTTCTGCAGTGAAGTGCTGTATCTCCAGATGCCATTTTTAACTATTGTTTATTTATATAACTATGCACTTTTAAGTTACTTTCATGAAATTTAATTTTTCTAAAATATCCTTAAGTTTAAAAGCTTCAGCTAAGCCCATTGGTGCAACCTGCCTGTAATCTCTCTGCTGAGGGTGGCTGAGGAAGGATATCACAAGTTTAGTTCTCTGGACAATTATGCAAGGCCCTGTCTCACAAAGGGCTGAGGCTTTGCATTGGTGGTAGAGTAACTGATTTTATTCACAGTACTGAAAACATAGAAAAACAACAAACTTTATATTTTGCTTCATAATACATTTTCAGTTGGTTGATGAACTGTCCAAATAAAATATTGCCAAAATGAGAGAAAAGATAAACATAAATAAGAAAATACAGAAATGGCCTGTATTGGAAGGAAATATTTATTTAGAGGCTACTCTCTTTTAGGCTGTACATCCTTCTTTTCTTTTATTTTTTTCTTACACAGAATGTTTATTCATGTTGCCTTGTCTCTGTGAAAAGCTTTATCCAGAGCAGACTTGTGAATGCACTGTCCACCCACCCATCCTGGGAAATACAGAATTATGTGCCTATGCTTCTGAAACTTGAATAAACAGCTGTAATACTTAAAGTTTTCTTTAGAAATCAGAAGTAAGGGTCATTCCAGGATAAACAGTATAAGCATTCTGGGAAGAAAGAGATTATGAAAACTGGTTTTCAGTAGGTCTCTGAAAAGAGAATAGCCATGTGCTAAAAAGATGATGGTCAAACGGTGGGTGAAGAAGGAGTTACAGTAACTGCATCTTCATTTGCAAGCTGAAATTTCAGTGTCATGATGGTTCATTTCTGTAGCCCTCTTCCTGTTTGATAGTAGTTAAAAGGCAATTAATGAACCAGCCTTCTTCCTTTTTCTTTGTTCTTCCCTCTGATGGGAAATATTACTCTCTCTCTCTCTCTCTCTCTCTCTCTCTCTCTCTCTCTCTCTCTCTTTCTCCTTCCTTTTCTCCTTCCCTCCATGTGTGGAGATGCTCAGAGGCACAGAGGCAGATACGCTATTTAATCGTAGTACATTTAGTTTGTATGATTGTCTTTTGCAAAGTCTGTCACTTTACTATTAGAGTTTTTCCACGTGTAACATAGTCACTCCAAATCCTGTCTGGAAGTAGTTCATCACTAAATACATCAGTGTTTAAGATAGGAGGGTATTTATTTATTTATTTTTGGAGTTCTGGGGTCAAACCAAGAATGATTTTACCTCTCAGCTCTATCCCTAGCCCTTATTAATTTTTAATTAAAAGATCTCTTTAAATCACCCTGGAGAGCCTCACTACTCATTCTTCTACCACAGCCTCCCAAGTAGCTGGGATTAAAGATGTGTGTTATGGTGCCCAGCAAGATAAGACACTTTGATGATTAAGTGTTATATTGACTTTTTTGGAGGGTAAAAGGGCATTTTTGAGACAGGATCTTTCTCTGTTCTTCAGGCTGGCTTTGCACTCAGGGTGGAACCCAGGCTGACTCAAACACATGGCAGTCCTCCTATCTCAGCCTCCTGGGTGCTGGGAGCACAGGCATGTGATATTAGACCTGGCTAGCCTGATGCAGTTTTTAAAAAAAGAAGTTTTAAGAAAAGTTAACAGGGCTGGGAATATAGCTCAGTGGCATAGCACCTGCCTGGCAAGTGTGAGACTGTAAGAGTGTTCAATTTTCGCTACCAAAAGACAAAAAAGCAAACAGGAAAAGCAAAAATTTAAGAGCCACAATAATTAATCTTTAATAATTTCTTCTCATTTTGGACTGTTTGTTGTTTAGAATTATATGAGAATTAGACCTAAAAAATGCTTTCAATTTGCATATTCCAAATTTTAGTTTTTAATATGCTGCAAGCTAAATACTAAATGTAATTCATTTAAACACAGATCTCATATCACTTTAGTGATGCTCTTCACAGCTTGTTCAGCTGATACCAGTTGTTCAAGAATTTATCACTTGTTCAAGATCTTCTACATTTACTTGTTTGTTTTCCATTATGAGGGCTCTGTATGATGGTGCATGCTCAAGTGAGTAGAAATTCAAGAGAATCCTAAGTAGTCATAGCTAAAAAATCTGGTTATTCATTTTGCATCAGTTCTTTCAATTAGGGGAGTCTTGTATTAATGCAAGACAATATTGTTTTCATAAAAAACAGAAAGAATTTACTAAGATGTGAAAATATCATTGAAAATGCCCATATTGGAGAATCCATCATATTTTTGAGTTGGAAAGAACCATGAGAAATATCTATGACAACCACTCTTTCTGGAAATGAACCGAGACAAAGAGAAGTGTAAGAATTCTCCAAGTCACAAGATTGGCCTCAGCATGAAGAATGAGAACACAGGCTGAGCATAATTTCCCTCCCTTTTTTCTGGGGTGCAATTATATGTAAAAATCACCTGTGTAAATGCCAAATGTTCATCATCCTATACTCAGGATGCATTCTGATGTCTCCATTTTGATGTCTGTCTTTGGGTTACATTTAAAGACTTTTCTCCTGTCTAGCCCCATTAGGTGACTTCTTTCCTATATACATGGAACAAATTGTTTTAGACTCATCATTAGTCCTTTTATGCACTGGAAAATACATGTGTTTTTATCATGGAAAATCACTTTAACAAATCCACTGTTATGAATTTCATTCTGGAGCCCAAAAGTAGTGGTGCTCTAAGCAAATGAATCAAATGTCTCACAATATGAAGTGCAATTCTGTTTTCTAGGGAGCTTATGATTTGATGAGAAGTACTGTGAACACAACCTTTTAATCATGTTTCTGATTGTGTTGTAAAAGATTCAATTTTATTTTTTAGATTATGGTGTCTGGCAATATTTGGGAATCTATTTGCAGAGAAGGAAAATATTTTTTATTTATTTAGGTTCATGAATGCAGTCCCTGTAACAAGACTAATCAATGAGAGAAAAACACACAGATTTGAATTTTGTGTGATAAGAGAACATTCATAAAGAAAAAAAAAAGAAATGAAGATGTGTATTTTATTTATACTGTAAATTTTACCATTGGACACTCATCTAGAAATGTTGTAGGACACAGAAGGACCTGATATTGTAGTGATAAAAAGATAAATTTTATCAAGTTCTGATTCAGTATACAAACAGCTGATTATGATCTTAGCAATTTGTAGAGAGATTGAGGCAGGAGGATGGAGATTTTGAAGCTACTCTGGGCTACATAGCAAGACTCTATCTCAAAAAACAATAACCAAACCAAAATAAAAACAAACACAAACAAAAAACTCCAAATCAAACCTAACCTCACAAACAAAAAGCAAAATAAAACAAAAAAGCCCAAATAAACAATAACAACAAAAAATTCAAATTTTTCTCCATGGCTCTTCAGAGGGGAGAAATTTACCTTTCCTTTGTTCTGAGGGAGAGTGGCTCTCACAGCAGGATCCAATGAACTACTTCAGGAGAAAATGAGAAAATCCCGCTTAGGTTCATGACCTGCTTCAGAGAGAAAGCCCAAGGCATATGAAAGTCACTTTTTGGTTTAGCCATTTTTTTGTGTGCCAAAGTAACATGTTTTTGGATAGCATGTTCTGAATCCTATCATCAATAAGTACATTTAATTGCTCATACCAAGAGTAAAATAATGCATTTTAAAAATGCATGAGTAGTGGAGAGTTTAGTTTCATAATTTTGTCAGTGCCCAAATTTGAATAAGATTAAATTCATGACTGGAACAGGTAGGCAGGTCTGGGGGGAGGGCTGCATCTGCCTCCCCATCCCGGCTGTGCTTGGAGAACTGTGGAGTTATAAGCAAGCAGGCAGGTGCCCACTTTCCATGAATCCCAGCTTCTTTGGGATGCTTGAACCTTCTGGGGGCACTGGAACAGCAAGGTGTGTCGGGGGTGCCTGTATCCACCTCCCCATGTGCTTGGAGAACTGTGGATTTCTAAGCAAGCAGGCAAGTGCCACTGGTTCCAGAGGCCCAGCATCCTGGTGTAAGTGCCCCACACACTTTCCCCTGAGCCCACCTTGTTTGAGACTATCGAGCTTTCCAGGTGCAGTGGAATAGCTAAACTGGTCTGGGGTGCTTGCATCCGCCTCCTGGTTCCCTGCTGTGCTTGGAGGACTGTGGAGTTCAGAGAAAGCAGGCAAGAAGGCGGCCACTGGTTCCAGATGCCCAGTGGCCTGGGGGAACTGGGTGCCAGAGTCCCATGAGCTGAAGTCACAGAAGTGGATTTCCAACAGACCCTGAGGAAATTTTCAAATAACACTTGAAGCACAGAAATATAGAAAAATGACAAAACATAAGACCAAATTACAGTCTCAAACCTCTAGCCTGTCCAAAGAAATCTCTTAATTATGTATATAGAAGAAAATATATGCCATACACCTCAAATATCAGACATAATGGCAACTGAAATAAACAAGCAAATCCAGGAAGCCTTAAAGGAATTCAAACTAGAAATAATCTTACAGATGAAAGAAGAAATGATAAAAGAAATGAAATAAATGCTAAATATATCTAAAGAAAACACAGTTTAAAAAATGAAGGAACTAAACAAAAAGATAGAACCCTAAATGAGCAATGTAAGAAGCAAACAGAATACATAAAGCAGATGTACAGAGAAATACAAAAATCAGAAGTTCCACTGAAAGCTATAAAAGCTGCCTCAATGAAAGTGAAGATAGAATTTTAGACCTTGAAGACAGGACAGCAACTAGTGAAAAGGAAAGCAAAGATCTTTTACAAGTGAAAAGAATCAGGAAATAACAATACAACAACTACAAGATGATGCAAAGCAAAACAACATAGGATTTATAGGGATAAATGAAAAAGAAGAGGATGACGTAAAGGATGTCAAGAGGATATTTAGAGAAGTAATAGCTGAACATTTCCCAAGGATGAGATCGGAAACTGACATCAGGTTTAGAGAAGAATGTAGAACATCAAATATTCATAACCATAATAAAACTACACTGGCATATAATAATCACCATCCCAGAAATCCAACACAAACATAGATTATTAAAAGCTGTCAGAGAGAAAAGAGATCGTTTTAAAGGAAAACCTATCAGGATCACTGCAGAGTTCTCAGCACAAAAAATAAAGTCAGGAAGAACCTGGAGTGAAGTATTCCAGATCATAAACGAAAATGATTTTCAACCTAGACAGATGTACCCTGCAAAACTATGCATCAAAATCAATGTTGAAATAAGATACTTCCATGACAAAGAACAGCTGAAGAACTTCATGATCACCAGATAAGATACACTTAGGAAAAAATCACTAAGCAAAGCAGATAATTAAAGAGAACAGAAAAATGAAAATGCAAAGCAGAAAGATAACATGCAAACAATAAACCAACATATAACAGTGATAGACATTAATTTAAATGGTCTCAATGCACCAATTAAAAGAAACAGACTGGCAAATGGGTCAAGAAACAAAACCCAACCATATGCTGTCTACAAGAAACACATCTAACCCAGAAGAATACACACAGACTGAAAGTCAAAGGATG
Organism: Cavia porcellus; assembly: GCF_034190915.1. Taxonomy (NCBI): domain Eukaryota; kingdom Metazoa; phylum Chordata; class Mammalia; order Rodentia; family Caviidae; genus Cavia; species Cavia porcellus. The sequence continues at coordinate 7,699,373 of NW_026947520.1, read as the reverse complement.
TAAAACAATACTTCATGCAACAGGAACCCCCAAAAAGCAGGAGTAGCCATTCTGTTTGCAGACAATGTGATCTTTAAACCAATAATGATTAGAAGAGGCAAAGAAGGTCACTACATACTCATTAGGGGGAAACTTCAAGATGAAGAAATAACTATCTTTAATATATATGCACCAAATTCCAGAGCACCCAGTTATATAAAACAAGTATTAACAGAAATGAAGAATCAAATTATCAGTACAACAATTGTAACAGGAGACCTTAACACCCTCTTCACACCAAGGGAAAGATCAATGAGACAGAAAATCAGCAAAGATTTTCTGTCAACAAATGGACTTGATAGACATATACAGAGTGTTCCATCCAACAACATCAGAATACACATTCTTCTCAGCAGTACATGGGTCATTCTCTAAAATAAATCATATATTAGTTCCCAGAACATATTTTAAAAAATGCAAAAGAGTTGCAATTATCCCTTGCATGTTATCGGATTATAGTGCTTTGAAATTAGAAATTAATGATAAAAGATATTACAAAAATCCCACAAACACATGGAAACTGAATAACAAATTCTTGAGTAATCAGTGGGTTATAGGGGAAATTAAAAAAGAAATTAAGCAATTCTTACAAGAAAATGAAAATACAAATACAGCTTACCAGAATCTGTGGAATGCAATGAAAGCCGTCCTCAGAGGAAAATTTATTGCACTGAGTTCCCACATCAGGAAAACAGAATGAATACAAATAAATAGCCTGATGTTACACCACAAATGGCTAGAAAAAGAAGAGCAAGTCAAACCCAAAGCCAAAAGAAGAGAGAAAATTATAAAAAAAAATCAGAGCAGAAATTAATGAAATAGAGGCTAAGAAAACAATCCAAATAATCAATGAATCAAAGAGTTAGTTCTTTGAAAGAATAAATAAAATTGATAAGCCCTAGTCAACCTTATTTTAAAAAGGTAAAAAAAAAGCCCTCAAATTCATACAATAAAAAATAAAAAAATGTGAAATCATTACAGACCCTATAGAAATATAGAAGATTATCAACACCTATTTCAAAAAACTCTACTCTCAAAGGTTTGATAACACAGAAGACATAGACACATTCCTAGAAACATACGAAGTAGCAACGCTAGGTCAAGAGGATGTAAAACTGCTGAATAACCCAATTTCTATTAATGAAATTGAAAACATAATTAAATCCTTCCCTACAAAGAAGAGCCCAGACTCACACGGATTCACTGCAGAATTCTACAAGAAATACAAAGAAGACCTAATGTTGACACTCCTCAAACTCTTCAATGAAAATGAAAGGGAAGCAATCCTTCCTAATTCATTCCTGGAAGCAAATATTACTCTAGTACCAAAACCTAAGAAAGATGCAAGTAAAAAAGAGAACTATAGACCAATCTCCCTAACGAACACAGATGTAAAAATCCTTAATAAAATATTGGCACATAGGATGCAGCAAATCATCAAGGTTATACACCATGACCAAGTGGGATTCATCCCAGACATGAAGGCATAGTTCAACATATGTAATTCAATAAATGAAATCTACCATATCAAGAAAGCCAAAAGTAAGAATCACATGATTTTTTCCATAGATGCCAAAAAAGCTTTTGATAAGGTCCAACATTCATTCGTGATAAGAAATTTACAAAAAATTGGAATAGATAGTCTTTACTACACTATAATAAAGGCCATCTACAACAAACCAACAGCAGTATCATAGTAAATGGTCAAAAATTGAAGGCCTTTACTCTAAAATCAGGAATAAGACAAGGATGTCCTTTATCACCACTCCTATTGAATATAGTACTGGAAATACTGTCCAGAGCAATTAGACAGGAGAGAGAAATAAAAAGGGTAAACATAGGAAAAGAAGAAATTAAATTATCATTGTTTGCAGATGACATGATACTCTACACAGAAGATCCCCAAACTCCTTTGAAAGACAATTAGATATAATAAATAAATTCATAAATGTAGCTGGATACAAAATCAATACTCAAAAATCAATAGCATTCCTATAAACTAACAATAAAATAACAGAGAGAAATAAGAGAAAACAAACTCTTCACAATAGCGTCCAAAAAAATGAAGTGTGTAGGAATTAATATCATGAAAGAAGTGAAAGATCTGTATGGGGAAAATTATAATACCCCCAAAAACAGAATTTGAAGAGGATCTGAGGAAGTGGAAAGGCATCCATTGTTCATGCATAGGAAGAATAAATATTGTGAGAAAGGTCATTCACCCAAAACTGTTTTACAAATTCAATGCAATCCCAATAAATATACTACCAATACAACTAAAAGATCTAGAGAAATCACTCCTAAAATTCATCTGGAAGCAAAAAAGACCTAGAATAGCAAAGACAATTCTAAGCAGCAAAGGCAAGGCAGGGGGTATCACAATCCCCAAATTGAAGTTATACTACAAAGCAACTGTAGTAAAATCAACATGGTACTCTAACAAAGCTGAAGATCAGTGGAATGGATCAGAAGATACAACCACAACTACAAGCCACCTTATCTTTGATAAGTCAGCTAGACATGTTCACTAGAAGAACAATAGTCTCTTTAATATATGGTGCTGAAAAAGGCCATAGGCCGAAAACTAAAACTAAATCCATGCTTATCACAATGTACTAAATTAAAATCTTAATGGATCAAAGATCTGAATATTAAAACAGAAACACTAAATTTATTGGAAGACAATTTGGGTAAAAATTTTGAAGACACAGGATTAGGCAGAGAATTCATGAACCAGAATCAAATCGCACAGGAAATACTTCCCAGAATCAATAACTGGGATCACGTCTTTTTCAAAAGTGTCTGCACTTCAAAAGAAATCTCCAGCATAGTGAAAAGAATAACCACACACTGGGAAATATCTTAGTGAACTGTCCCTCAGACAAAGGACTTCTGTATAAAACATTAAAAGAATTATTAAAAATCATACCCCAAAGTTCAAAGATCCAATCCAAAAATTTTTTCCCCAGGTGACTACACAGTTCTCAGATGAAGAAATACAAATGGCAAAAAATACATGACAAATGTTCAGCACCATTACTAATTAGAGAATTTCAAATCAAAACCACACTGAGATTCCATCTCACTCCTGAAAGAATGGCCAGGATCAAGATAACTACCAACAACAAATGCTGTAGAGACTGTGTTTTAAAAGGAACTCTCTTGCACTGTTGGTGGGTGTGTAGACAGGTTCGAGCATTGTGGTGGTCAGTCTGTAGATTTCTCAAAATGGTGAGATTGGAAGTCCCATTTCTTCCAGCTATTCCATTTCGAGGCATATTCCCTGAAGAATTGAAAACATCATACCACAGTGATATATGTGCACCCGTGTTTATAGCAGCACAATTTGTAATAGCCAGATCTTAGAAACCATCTAAGTGTCCCTCAACTGAGGAATGTATGAAAAAGTTGTGGTATTTTTATACAATGGAGTAATACTCAGGTATAAAGAATGATCACATTGAGATATTTATAAGTAAATGGACACGGCTTGAGACCATACTCATAAGTGAAATAATTCAAACTCACATGTATTAATACTTTATAGTCTCCCTAGTACAAGAAATGGTAAGAATACATAAAAGTATGTGGTAAGCATGATTCCCCATTATATTTCTTTAAAGTTTTATAATTTTTATATTCATTAGTTGGAATGTTTTTATTCTAGGTTGTTTGATTTTATTTTCTGTGCTGCTATGAACTGCTATTTTGAAGAAAACAAGAGATTATAATAGCTGGTGTCCATTTAATATCATCTTGTTTTGAAGTTCTACCAAGCTTTTGTTCTTCTGTTGCCATTGGTTTTGTCATGTTGGATTATTGGATTTTTTTATGTGTGATAGTGTAAACAAAATTGTTATGGACAAAAAGATAAAATAGTAACCATTGCACATTTTTGTTATTTGGTTCTGAATGCCCTATAATACTTTCATTCTCTTGAATTGTTTTATACTGTTTTTCTATGTTTGATGCTATGGTGTATGAAGTATACTCAAATATTTCAAGGAGAGAGACACCATGTTATCTACTGTTATGTTGGTTTGTCTTGTGGTGAAACACTATGTTGCTTAAATTGTTCTGTTTGATCTGCTTTGTTATATCCTCTTTTTATTAACCTTTTTAAAATAAAATAATGAAAAAATAATTTTTATGAACAAAACAAAATATGCCTACTTACTCATGTTTCCATGTGAAATAAAGCTATTTTTCTTATTTGTACAGTTTCCAGCCAGTTAGAAATGTTTAAATGGAATTAACTGTCCTAACAGACATTCAACTTAAAGGTTTTACAGACAGTGACATTTGTTTGTGACTGGATTGTTCTCAAACTGCAGTTCACAACATTTATAAGGCTTGCTACTTTATTCCTCAAGATAATCTTAAGTAGCATTTGGGTTATGTTTTTAGACGGAAGAAACTCAATTTGACTAATTTTTTCCCGCTTCCCAGTAGGTGGCATCTGAGTTCTAGTAGGTGGGTGTTCTTTAAGACACCAAAAAGCCACAAGGTTTTTTTTTTTATGGTTTGATTATTATCTTCTTTTAAAGTCCTGCAGTGTCTCCAATGTAGGTTTTATTGGTCTTGTTCGGTACTGTTTTGTTCAATTCTCTTATACCTGATGATATGGGCAACTCTTTTGAAGATATCAAGAGTCATAATGGTAATCATTTTTGATCACCTGGTATGCTATTTTTGCATCATATACTATGGCCACAAGGATTTTTGACCTTACTGTCATCATCTATAGATATTTGTATTTATTCGTTTATTTACTCAGACATTTGTTATGCATTTGACATATAGGTAATTATATCTGTTCTTCTACAGCTAATGTTCTGATTATACATTAGCTTCTGGGTTTACTTCTACATTTCCCATATTATACCAGTTATTTTTCAGTTTTATTCACTTTTCCAGGATCTTTAGTAAACAGGGAAGCTTTTGGAGCTTTTATACCATAATAGACCATACCAGTCCTTGGAAAACTGAGGTATTATCTTTCCTGATACATTCTGTCATCACTTTTATTTTACAAACTTATGACTTTCTTTTTTTTTTTTTTTTTTTTTTTTTGTCTTTTTCCTTTTTATCAGTACCGGGGATCAAACTCACGACTGCCTGCTTGCAAGGCAGGTGCTTATGCTGCTGAGCTAAACCTCCAGCTCCACTTATGACTTTCAAATAGTTGAACTATATTTTATAATGGTCAACTCAGAAAATGAATACAGGTTACCTAAAAAATTTACAGATTTAGTGGAATAGCTGTTAGTAGTGTTGATTCCCAAATTTAATACCATGAAAGAGGATGAGACACAGAACCTTCTATTTCTCAGGCACATTCACAGTTCAAATTCTTCTAGCTTTGATTTTGTCTCTCCCAGTTTTCCAAATTAAAATAGGTTTCAAAATGTTTTAATACATTAACCTTTCACATTTTTTAAAAATTTTGAGTATCTTATACTTTGCCTAATGTGTATATAATTATGATAATGTGATAATGCAAAGTTATGTGGTTGATCTTCATCTTTGGCTCCTGGCCCAAGCACCAAGAACTCTTAATTTCCTAAGTGATCAGAGCATAGAAGTGATGAGTAATTTTTGTCATATATAACAAATCCCTTTTAAGCACACTTGTGATTTGTGTTAATGAAAAGTCCTTTGAAAGCTTCTAAGAATGGAAGACTGTTTACCCATAGAAAGTAGCCTTAGGATTAGATGGCCCCAATTTAAAATCTGCCTTCTGACCTCTGTAAGAATTGAGTGAAACACTGAAGAACTAGAGACAACTTCATACTCAATGTCAAGTGACCTAATCAGTTGTTCCTATGTAATAAAGACAAAACTCAACAGAGCAGGAGTACTCATGGAGCTTTTGGTGGATGCACACACAGATATAGTGTGAAGGGGTAGTGGACAGGAGGTGCAAGGTGTCACCCAATCCCATGGGCCTTGCATCTTCTGCAAATGGCTGGGATAAACTAATGATCTGTGAATTAATCTTTTATTAACCATTTCCTGACTTTTGTGAGCTATTCTAGTAAATTACTAAACCCAAGAAAGGGATCATGGGATATCTAGCTGATAGCCCCTTGGTAAGAAGTAAAGGAGACTCACACTTGAGATTGGCATCTTTAAAAGGGAAGTCTTGGTACTAAGCTCTTACATTGTGGCATCTGGGACAGATTCCACATTGACATAGTCATAAATAGATGGAATTGTTGGACACCAGAGAACTGAATTCTTTGGTGGGGAGCAAAACACAATAAACAAAACAAAACAAAACAAAAACACCTTAGAATGCACTAGTGTAATTTGGCTGAGTTCGTATCAGAACCCCATGTACAATGATGTTGAATGAAACAGGTGGAATAATGAGAGTGGTAACTACAGCAACTAAAAGAATGGCAGCAAATTCTGTTGAAGGGAGCCAACCTGATTGTGTTGCCATCACAGTTCATTAAATGGTGCCTCCAGTGAAATGATAATTAAATATTATTTGTGGTTTAAAAAATCCCTTACACAAGAAAAAATAAAGTTAAGAAAGTAAATAAAATGAACCCCTAATCTATGTAAAAACAGAATTTTCCATATAATCTTGGTTTCAAAGCAACTAGTTTTAAACTAGTCCTTTAGAAAATATGTCCTCAGAGGCATTTTATGATACTGAAAAGAAAATATAGTTGTAATAGACAGCCTCTAGAGAATGCTTATTTACGTGGTGAAACATCACATAGGAGATTTCATGTAACATTTATTGAGATTTTACTAGGTGTAAAGAAACTACTATCATCTATGAAGCATGATGCTATTACTATTATGTGCTGGGTATCATTATAAATAGGTTGGTTACACAGTTGAATGAGAAAAGATGAGGGCTACTTCAAGAAATAATTTCTTATTAATCAATTTTAATTTATAGACACCTATGTATCTAAACAATTTTAGATTGTACAGGAATAGGTCATCACCTGGTTAAGTAAATATTACAGCCTTTTGTCACAAACATGAAAATGGGCAATTTTATTCTAGCTACGTCATCACATCCTTTGAGTTTAATTATTTTCTCCACTAAGTCAAGCTTTTGAATTAGATGATGTCTAAAATACAACCAGAATTAAGTTATTTAATTCTATTAAGCAATTGAAAATAATGCATCATACAGAAATATTTGAAGTAGAAAAATCAGTTAAAAGTATATATCTTATTTTGAAGAGTTTGAAAAAGAGTTGTTCACTTGAAGGTGAATCAAAGTTGACTGGCAATACAGAACTCATGACTGCTTAACTGTCACCTGTGCTGGAATACACACATATGAGAGAGGGGCAGGTCATTTACATACAAACCATTTTTTTAGTGCATTAGAGCTTTATTATCCATTTTCTCTTTTTTACTCCATCAAAGCTATGCTACCCATGTATTCTCCCATGTTATTGTGGACATTTATACACTTTACTAGAGAATAGTACACTATTCTATCACTATGAAAAGATACCTGTGATAAACAACATGAAAGGAGAAACTTTACTTTGGTTTATGGTTTCAGAGATTTCAGCCTGTGGTTGGTTAAGCTGGCTGCTTTGGGGACTGTGCTGAGGGAATCATCATAGTGGGCAATAGAGCAAATCAGCTCAACTTATACTAGCCTGGAAGAAACAGAGAGAGGGAAATAGGAGCCAGAGTCTCCCCAGGAACCTGAGTCCTCCATCCAGAGCCTAGTTCCTAATGCTCCCACTATCTTCCAATAGGCAAGCCAAATATCAACCCACTCAGTTATTCCATTGATAAGATCAGATATAAAATGGTTTGTTCCCCCCAATCCAAGTCCCTACTGTGATCACAGGATCATTGGTGACTGAACTTTCAACACAACAGATTTTGGAAGAAAATTCATATCTAAATAACAATATTCTCCAAGGCTGTGAAATTGTTATTTAATTATAGATAGAATACTGATCATTTACTGTAACATACTGTAAAGTGTGACAATATCATTAGATATTGACCTGTAAGATATGAGCAGATATGTTGTCAGGAAGATTTACAACATCTATGGAACATTTTCACAAGTGAGCTAATTTCTTAGTTCCCAATCAGGATCAGAAAATAACTTTATGAATGTTATCTAAGCTTAAAATTAAACAAATTTTGAAAGGTTAGAAACAAAAGCATTCAGTGTTTAGCTGTGGACCCCTTTGATTGATTAATCTATGAGGAAAGCAAAATAAAGCAAAAACAGAAAAATAAAAGATACACTTAAATCAACTCCTTTTGACTGAGATGTCAGTATCTAATAGGAGTGGAGTGAAATGTCTCAGTTATAACCTTTGCTAACCTCTGCTTTCAGAAATTTTAAACTTGGCTGCTATCTACAGGAAAAGTTAGAAATTCATTGAGCCAAGTCAGCCCATGATATGATGTCTAACTAAAAAATGTTGCACTTTTTATTTCTAGAGTATTTTTAATGCAAGCCCAGAACTTTCATTTGTCTAGTTTTTGCCTCCCTATTGCTTTTCTCAATGCACCCTTCACAACCTTGTTCCTGAGGCCATAGATCACAGGGTATGGCATAGGGATCCCTGTGGTGTAAAACATGGCCACCGTCCTGCCCTGATCCACTGACTTTTCTGTGTGTTGCCTCAAATTTATACAGTAGGGGATTGTACAGAAAACTACTACTGTCAGGTGGGACCCACATGTGAAAAAAGCTCTCCTTTCTCCTTTGCAGAGTGGCTTTGGAAGATAGCAACAAGGATAATCAAGTAGGATATGAGGATGATCGGGAGGGACTGCCCATTCCTGGAGCCAGATACAATGCATATGGACAGCTCTTTGCTGTAGGAGTCAGAACAGGCCAATTTGATCACAGGAAGATTGGCACAGTAGAAATGGTTGACTTCATTGGTGTCACAGGAGAGGCTGTCAGTCTGTAAGTTTTCCATCTCACTAAGAAGGAAGCCATGGACATAAGTAACAATGACCAGGCACACATAGACAGTCTTAGACATCTTGCAGGTATAGTGTAGTGGGTTAGAGATGGCCAGGTAGCAGTCATAAGCCATGATGGCCAGCATACAGTGCTGTGTGAGGACCATGGTAATGGCAATATAGCACTGTACCAGGCAAACAACATAGAAAATGTTTTTTTTTTTTTTTCTGATAAGAAATGTTCTAGCACTTTGGGGGTGACATTTGTGGAGAAACACAGGTCCAGAACAGATAAGCTCGAGAAGAAAAGCATATGAGAGTGTGAAGTTCTGGGTCAATTTTTATTAAGAGAATGTTGTCCAGGTTTCCCACTACCGTGATTATGCCGTCAATAAAGAAAAATATGAAGAAAGCAACTTATAAACCCAGATTCGTGGTTAAATCCAAGAGAATGAGTTCCGCTCCTTCACTGTAGCTCCTTCTGGACATTTATTCATGTCATCCACGCACTGGTTTAATTATCTCACTTCTTCATGTCACAAGGCCCTGGTTTAATTATATCAGGAAAATTAGAAAATCATGTGTTATTTAATTATTGAAACCCTTGGGGGCATACTATATTTGTAAAGAAAAAGTCAAAGTACGTCCATTACATTCACCTCAGTAGAAGTTCCATAATTAAATATTAAGCTTGGGGTTGACTCAAAATTATAAAGTATCTCTATACTTTAAAAAAGTTAGACTTGAGAAGAAATAAATTGTAAAAGACATTTTCAAACTTCTTAGATTATTTCAACATTTTTAGCTATGGCAAAAATGAAAATAAAACTACACTGTAATTCCACCTCACCTAGTCAGAGTATCTATCATCAAGGAAACACAGTAAATGTGTTAAGAGTACAGGGAAAGAGCCACTTTTATGCTGCTTCTACCAAAGTAAATTTAAAAAACTGTTATAGAATTCAGACTGATGGTCACTCAGAAATCTCAAAATAGAGTTAATGCCTGATCCAGCTGTCATCCACCCTCCTCCATACGCACCTGAGAGAACTGAGGTCCACATAGATTAGAGATACCAGCAAACCCTTGTGGGCTGTGGCACAAATCACAATAGCAAAGTCATGCCATTATCCCGAGTAACCATCAAATGATGGATAAATGAAATGTGGGTATAGACACAGGAGTTCCTCAGTTATGAAGAATGAAACCACAGAATTTGCATAAAAGTAGGTATGTTTCTGCTGCTCACAAAGAAATCATTATTTTAAATGAAAGAAGCAGAACTAAGAAGGACAAATATTGCATATTTTCTTTTCTTTTTTTGTCTTTTTCCTTTTTATCGGTGCCAGGGTTCGAACTCACAACCACCTGCTTGCAAGGCAGGTGTTTATGCCTCTGAGCTAAATCCACAGCCCCTGCATATTACTTTTTTTTTAACACAAGAAGATAGAGAAAATAGACAAGGGAAGAGGGGGAAGATTAAAGCAGATGAAAGGAGTTACACAAGGGGGAAAGAGAGAAAAGAGAAATAATGCAGTTGTGGAGATGATCAGAGTGTGCTATATGCAAGTATAACAGCAAGTGTGTTTAAGGGTGTTAAATAGCTGACTATATTAATGTTTTTGGATCATTGAACACAGCTGTTTGCAGTCTCTCTGTTTGAATGTCTACTTTGTATTCTTTGATACTGTGATTTGAGCAGCTATTTCTAAGATGATAATATGTAATCTATTAACAGGTGATTTCTTACTGCTTTTTTTTGTAGTTCTGTATTACGTGTACCTTTACACCGCTTTGTTTTGTTTTGTGTTTTTCTCTTTTTCCTCTTAAATAAAATTAAAAAAAAAGAATTTATCAAATGAAATCCAGTATTGTGTGCAACTAATATGCACTAAACAAATGGAAAAAAGGAAATAATTATAATACCGGCTTGCATGCTTGCATATACACACACAGAGGCACAGAATTTTCAAAAAGACAACAAATTTTCAAAAAAACTTCCCCAATTTGTTATTCTGAAGAATGGGACATGGAATTCCAAGAAGGACATGATTTGTCAGACTGAGAAATCTATCATCCCTTATTATTTCCCTGTGATGCTCTATCCTGTAACAGTCTAACATTTGCACCAACTGTGGAGACCCTGAAAAGAGTTTTACTTATTTGTGTGTTATTGTTTTGGAAGGAAGTGGTGGTGATGTGTGTTCTCTTTCTAAGTTTTAAAAATGATTGTTTTGAAATTCATGTAAACTATCTCTTATATGAGTACATAACATTGCCAGTATGGAAATATAAGCTTTTTATTCTTAGTTTTTTGTATTTTGTATTTTTACAACACAAGTTAGTCAGTCCTTCTATCAGTTCTGCACTCACACTCCTTCATTGATACCTAGGTTCTCATGAACGGTACATTCATCTTTGATGATTTAGCATATCTTTTAGTTCATCCTAGGTTTACATTTATCTCTGTGTTAGTGCATGCATGCTGTAAAAATATCTGTACATTCCCCAGGCAGGCTCATGCTTTCATCAATATAATGTGTAGGCAGTGGTTTTCCATGAATTTCCTCTTCTTTCTGTGTCGTAACTGTGATGTACACACAGTCATTAGAATGAGAGAATGTAATCATGCCTAATGACAAAAATCTCATTTTAAAGTTCTCTGTCTAGGCTTGCTCCATACTAATACAGCCTGTGATTTCTGCTGCTCACAAGAATAAGTGAAGAAGGTCACATGTTCCAGGACAGCCTGCCTAACTCAGCAAATTCTTGTCTTAAAATCTACAAAAGTAAATAAGGAAGGAAGGAAGGAAGGAAGGAAGGAAGGAAGGAAGGAAGGAAGGAAAGAAGGAAAGAAAGAAAGAGAGAGAGAGAAAGAAAGAAAGAAAAGAAAAGAAAGAAAGAAAACAAAGACGAAGGAAAGGAAGAAAGAGGAAAGAAAGGAAGGAAAGAAGGAAGAAAAAGAAAGAAAGAAAGAAAGAAAGAAAGAAAGAAAGAAAGAAAGAAAGAAAGAAAGAAAGAGAAGTTTAGCAATGCATTTCAGTGCGTGTTTTGGATTCAATCCTCTGTATTGCAAAAAATTTTTAAAAAATTTTAACAAGGAAACTAACATGAAGCAAAGGTATTTACAAATGAAAAAATAGAAAAAAATACATGTCTGGAATTAAAGGAAATTTTAAAAAATCTATTTAAAGAAGAAGAAAAATAACCTTCCTCCACAAATGATCTGAAATAATAAAATTATGAAAATATTATATGTGTATCCTATGTGTGTATCCAAAAAGACATTGTTGGAATAAAAAACAATAATATGATTCATGGGGGAAAACCCTGAAGCTAAAACAAATGAGGGCATGCTGGCATGCTGCAACTCACCTCTGGCAACTCCAGCTTCCCGGGCTGAAAGAATTTCAAAACAAAAACAAAAAAATCTACCCAAGAAATATCATAGAACTAATCTGATGCAATCAATATTAAAATCTGCTTTAAATGAAAGGTATTTTTTAAGCATTAAGCTTATTAGTTTTAAGTATTCAATACACATTATAGTACCGTGAGCAACAAATTTAAGACTAAACAATAGCATGTCAACTTCAAACCAGTAAAGAAAAATCTTAAAAATAAAATGCCAAGTCTGTAGAATGTTAAAGAGAAATGAAATGATGGAAAAGACAATTACACTATAAGGTAACTCTCCAAATATATTCATGATCACAGCAAGTGAATACTGAAATTTTGAAAATGGATATAAAACTAAACCTCAAATAAGATATTTTAAAAGTATGCATCTAAAATGTAAATGCATTGCAAGGTTAAAAACAGAATAATAATTATTGGTAGACACTATTTCACAAAATAAACCTAGCTCAATACTACTAATGTCAAAGAAAAATGACATTTACCGTCCTAAGTGTTACTGAGAATAGAACAGATTAGTGCATTTTAAAATATTTAATTTATGACATATGGTGCAATTTTAAATGCATTTAAAAAAGATCTTCACATATAGCACACAAATAAATAGGATAGCATTATATTAGAAGATTTTAACAATAATTTGTTAATACTTATGCAATGTTTCACAAATGGGTAAAGGACCAAGGGATGTAAGGAGCAAGGGGAAAAGCCAGTAAAAGAATTCTGAATGTTGTGTGTACATACCAGCTACCTGTGACCAGTGTAATCATCATGTATCACAAAAAGTTCCTAATAAAAATTAAAAATACTAGCTTCAGGAAAAGAACAGCAAATTTTAAAAGACTAGTTATCCATTGACTAGCTATGTATTTCACTAGAAAATCTAAGCATCAGATTATGAGTTTTTCTTAAGCTTGCATGAAACATGTTCTAGACTGTCATTTACTAGAAATGTAATTTTCTTGTACAATTATTTTGAAGTTAATAAAATTATAAACTCAATTGATTTTATAATTTATCAAATTTGGATAACATAAATGTATATTTCTACAGAGAAATGATTGATTTATAAATTGCACTGGAGCCTCAGTTCAAGAGCTTAATTCTATTTCTAAGTTTGGGGAAAATGACCACAGCGGTGGTTGTCACTCCATGGAGAATCAGTGAAGGGAGGCAAAATTGTGGCCAACTCTTCTGTTCACACACAGGAGCATCCATGACCCAAAGTTCTATTGAACTGTTATTGAATAATATTTTCAAAGCTTTCCACATTTCGAAGATTTCTGATTCTTTAAATGACTATTTATATGAGAATGTGTAGTCAAGTAGTTATACTAAGAGAGAAGAAAGACAGTTAAAATGAAAAAGATCTATTTGCTGAAGCAGGCCTCCCAAGAAGTTCCTATGCTTCTCAAATAAACTTAAAACATCCTACAAAGAAGTTTGTGTGTTTTTCTCACAGTGAGGCCAAGAAAGACCCTGGATATTGTAATTAAGGTTGTACCTTTTTTTAAGCTATGCTCAGGATGACTGGTGATCAAGAGCAATATTAAACCTACTCTTCCTAATCCCCCAAATCTCAGAGATGTTACTGATTCCTCAAAGATGAATCTCACAGTAGTATGACTCCTGAGTGATCTTCTGTACTCAGTATAACAAGACCTGGCCCCTCTTACCATTCTCCACCACCCTGAACTCGGTTCTGCATGAGGGGCTCTCTCCATGATCTTTCTCTTCTCTCCCTCTTGAGAGCCCTGATCTCTGTCATCTGAAATACAATCTATCAGCATAGCCTACCTTGTCTTTCAGCTTCCCTTTAATATTCCCCTCAGCAAGTCTTTGTTTTCCTGCAGGGCTCAAATTGAGTGGTTATGTTTAATCTGAACTTGACATGCAGAGTGAGTGTCTTATTCTTGTTACCTTTTCCCCTCCGTCTTCCTTAAAAATACAAACTTTCAATCATTTATTCCCCAATTGCCCACGATTATTCACTGCCCACTACAGTACTAACTTGCAAATCAGTTCCTTCCTCATTGTTTGTCTGTGCTTTTTAAAACAGCCTGTCCCCCACAGGTATGTTGCTTACTACTCTTAGTGTTAGACAGGAATGGATAACTGCACTTCTCTCATTCAGTGACCTCATCTCTTCTCAAATTCGTGCTTTTGAAAACACTTCCTTATCTATTATTATGATCATTTTAGTCTTCATCTCATTTGATTCTCTTGCATATCACCCTTGGTGTATAGCCTTCTTTCACTCCGTCCTACAGATGCTCCTACATGCTCTTCTCCTTCACTGTTGTGCAGCTTCCTTGTTTATCCTATCTATAGTGATTGTCAATAATCATAGTCAATGCCTTTATTTGTATTATTCTCTCTTTCCCTGTGTTTTTCTTAGAAGACCTGGGTAAGGCTAAATCTGACACCATCTGCCTTTAATGCTAAATCTATGTGGTCATTAAAGCTGCTCTAAATTCCAAATTCCAACCTTTCTTCCCAAACACCCCCATTACTTTCCTAATAAAGTCTCTCTTCTCTCTGTCACTGTCTCTGTTTTTGTCTGACTCTCTCACTATCCCACTTACCATTTGATTTTTTGACACCAGCACGGCCCCAGGGAGTTTAAGATCATCACTCCCAGTGTTTAAGTGCACGGCTAGCTTCTAGCCACACTAGACTGGGCTCTGCAGGTTACACACCTAGCGAACTTCTTTCAGCCCGGGAAGCTGGAGTTGCCAGAGGTGAGTTGCAGCATTCCAGTATTGCCTAGGGAGAGTTTAAGATAATCACATCCAGTGGGTAAGTGCTTGCTGAGCTTCCAACCACACTAGATTAGGCTTGGGATGTTTTGCGGGCCAGACTAGACCATGCTCAGCGACCTTCATCAATCAGGGGTGCTGAAGGCATCTGAAGTGCGTTCCACCGCATAAGTACTAGCCCATGAAGTGCTTTGGAGCATCACCCACAGTGGTTAGGAGCCCACCCACCTTCCTGGAAAACTGGAGGTGGCATTCGATGTCCTATGAGCCTGACTGGATCACGTTCAGCACCTCCATTCAGACCCAGGAGCAGAAGGCAGAGAAGGCAATTTCCAACACACCCTGAAGGAACATCAATTGAAACAGGGAAATATAGGAAAATGACAAGACAAACGACTAAAATGCAACCTCAAACCTCCAGCTCATCCCAGGTAAGCCTAGGAGCCATGTACATAGAAGACAATATATTTCATACATCTGACATACCTGAAATAATAGCAACTGAAATAAGGAAGCAAGATCGGGAAGCTTTAAAGGAATTCAAATTAGAAATAATCTCCCAAGTAAAAGAAGAAATGATAAAAATAATGAAAGAAATGATGAACACATCTAAAGAAGACACAGTTAAAAATTAAAGGAAAAACTCAAAAACGAAGAATTCCTGGATGAACAATATAAGAAAAAAAGAGAATAAATTAAGCAAATTCAAACAGATACACAGGAAATCAAGAATTCCATTGAAAGTCGTTAAGACTATCTCAACAAAAGTGGAAATAGAATTTCAGACCTCGAAGACAAGATTGCAGCTACTGAACAGGAAAGGAAAGATCTTTTAAAATTAACAAAGTATCAAGAAATAACAATTCAACAGCCACGAGATGAAGCAAAGAAAAACAGCATAAGATTGACAGGAATAAATAAAAAATAAGGGGACAACACAAATGATATCAAGAGGTGATTTACAGAAGCAATAGCTCAAAATTTCCCAAACATGAGAACAGAAGCCAATATTTAGATTAGTGAGGCATATAGAACTCTAAATAGCCATGAACAAAATAAAACTACACCCAGACATATAATAATCACCATCCCAAAAATCCAACATAAGAATAGAATGTTAAAAGATGCTAGAGAGAAAAGATAGATCACCAATAAATTTCAGCACAAACAACAAAGTCAAGAAGACCATGGAGTGAAGGATTGCAAATCCTTAAAGAGAAATAATTTCCAAATGAGATGGATGTACCCTGCAAAACTGTCCTTCAAAACGGATGGAGAAATAAGACAATTTCATGAAAAAGAACAGTTGAATAACTTCATGATCATCAAACCAACCCTGCAAAAATACTGAAAGACATTCTAGATACACATCTGACAAAACCACTAAGCAAGGCAGACAATTAAACAGAATGGAAAGGTAGATGGAACAGCAGAAAGATAACATGTCAACAGTAAACTAATATATAACTGTTATAATCATTAGTGTAAATTGTCTCAATTCACAAATTAAAAGAAACAGACTGACACCATGGATCCATTAAAAGACATCCAACCCAAAAGGAAAGTCAAAGGAT
This sequence comes from Cavia porcellus, assembly GCF_034190915.1. NCBI lineage: Eukaryota > Metazoa > Chordata > Mammalia > Rodentia > Caviidae > Cavia > Cavia porcellus. The sequence continues at coordinate 7,682,659 of NW_026947520.1, read as the reverse complement.
GGAAAACAGTATGTCATTCCACAGGAAGCCCCCCAAAAAGCGGTGATAGCTGTTCTGTTTGTAGACAACATGATGTTCAAACCAAGAATGATCAGAAGAGATAAAGAAGGTCACTACACACTGGCTACAAACAGGCTACACACACTACACACTGGGAAAATTTCAAGAGGAAGAGATAACAATCTTAAATATATATGCAACAAATTCCAGGGCACACCGTTACACAAAGCAAGTATTAATAGGAAAGAAAAACCAAACAAGCAATAACACAATTATAGCAGGAGAGCTGAACATACCATTGACACCAAGGGACAAATCATCCAGACAGAAAATCAGCAAAGGAATAACAGAACTGTGTCACACCTGTGAACAAATGGACTTCATACACATATACAGAGTATTCCATTCAACAACATTAGAGCACTCATTCTTCTCAGCAGTACACGTGTCATTCTCTAATAAAGACCATATATTCACTCAAGGAACATATTTAAATAAATGCAAAAGTGTTGAAATTATCCAATGAATGTTCTAGGATCACAGCCCCATGAAATTAGAAATTAGTGACAAAAGATAGTGTAAAAATTCAACAACCATGTGGAAACTGAATAACACACTCCTGAGTATTCAGAGCTTCACAGGTGAAATTAAAGAAGAATTAACCGATACCTACAGGCAAACGAACATAAAATACAACTTATTAGAGTCTGTGAAGTCAATGAAAGCTATCCTCAGAGGAAAACTTATTGCACTTATTTCCCAGACCAGGAAAACAGAACAAATACAAATAAATAACCTGATGTTAAACTGCAAACATCTAGAAAAAGAAGAGCAAGTCAAACCCAAAGCCAAAAGAAGGAAGGAAATTATAAAAATCAGAGCAGAAATTAATGTAATAGTGACTAAGGAAACAATCTAAAGTATCAATGAATCAAAGAATTGATTCTTTGAAAGATTAAATAAGGTTTATAAGACCCTACACAATCTTTTTTAAAAATGAAAGAAAAAGCTCAAATTCATGCAATAAGGAATGAAAAAGGTGAAATCACTATAGGCTCTGTGGAAATACAGACATTAACAACGATTTCAAAAACCTCTACTCTAATGTGTTTGATTACAAAGAAGAAATGAACAGATTCCTAGAAACATATGAACTACCAAAACTTGGTCAAGAAGATATAAAACTGCTGAATGACCTAATTTCTATTAATGAAATTGAAAATGTAATTATGTCCTTATCTAAAAGGAAGAGCCCATGCCCAGATGGATTCACTGCAGAATTCCACAAGAAATACAAAGAAGACTTAATGTCAAAACTCCTCAAATACTTCAATGAAAGCCAAAGGAAAGCAAATCTTCCTAAGTCATTTCTGGAAGCAAATATTACTCTAGTACCAAAACCCGAGAAAGACGCAACTAAAAAGAGAACTACAGGCCAATCTCCCTAATGAACACTGATGCAAAAATCCTCAATAAAATATTGGCAAATAGGATACAGCAAATCATCAAGAAGATTATACACCATGACCGATTGGAATTCATCCCAGGCATGCAGGGATACACCAACATATATAAATCAATAAATGTAATCCACCATATCAATAGAGCCTAAATAAAGAATCACATAATCATTTCTATAGGTGCAGGAAAATCTTTAGATAAGGGCCAACACTCATCCATGATAAGAACTTTACAGAAAATTGGAATAGGTGATCTTTACCTCAATATGATAAAGGCATTCTGTGACAAATCAACAGCCAGTATCTTATTAAATGGGCAAAAACTGAAGGCCTTTACCTTAAAATCAAACACAAGACAAGGATTTCCATTATCATTTCTCCTATTCAACATAGTACTAGCAATACTAGCCAGAGTAATTAGACAAGAGAAGGAAAAATATAGGAAAAGAGGAAGCTAAATTATCATTATTTGAAGATGACATGATACTCTACATAGAAGAATGCCAAAACTGCATTGAAAGACTCCTTGATATAATAAATAAATCCATCCATGTAGCTGAATACAAAGTCAGTACTGAAAAATCAATAGCATTCCTATACACTAACAAAAATCACTGAAAGAGAAATAAGCCACACCCTTCAAACTAGCATGCAAAAAGGTGAAATGCTTAGGAATTAATCTCATAAAAGAAAGAAAAGATCTATAGAGGGAAAATTATAATTATAATAACCTAAAAAAATAAAAGAGGACTTCTGAAAATGGAAACACATCACTTGTTAGTGGATAGGAATAATAAATATTCTGAAAGTGGCCATTATTCCAAAACTGTTATACGGATTCAATGCAATCACAATGAAAACACCATCAACATACCTCATAGATCTAGAGAAATCTAAACTCTTAAAATTCATCTAGAACCAGAAGGGACCTAGACTAACAAAGGCACTTCTAAACAGCAAAAGCAAGGCAGGTGAGATCGCAAACCCTGACTTGAAGTTATACTATAAAGTCACTGTAATAAAATCAACATGGTACTGGAATAAAAACAGATCTGAAAAACAATGGAATAGATCATAAGGCACAACAAAAACTACAAAGAAGCTCAACCACCTTATCTTTGATAAAGCAGCCAAACATGTTCACTGAAAGAATGACAGTCTCTTTAATAAATCGTGCCAGAAATCTGGCTCTTCATATGCCAAAAACTAAAATTAGATCTATGCTTATCACAATGTACTAAATTAAAATCTAAATGAATCAAAGATCTCAATATTAAGACAGAAAAACTAAATCTATTAGAAGACAAACAGAGTAAATCTCTTCAAGACATAGGGGTAGGTAGAGATTTCATAAATATTAATAAAATTGCACAAGAAATACTTCCCAGAATCAATAACTGGGATCACATCTTATTCAAAAGTTTCTGTATGTGAAAAGAAATCTACAGCATATTTAAAAGAAAACCTTCAAACTGAGAAATAATCATAGTGAACTTTCCCTCAAACAAAGAAATTCTGTCTAAAATATAAAAATAATTTTTAAAAATCAGAAAGCCAAATTAAAAAAAAACCCAATCCAAAAATGGGCATCTCAGATAACTACACAATTCTCAGACAAAGAAATACAAATGGCAAATACATGAAAAAATGTCCATTATCATTACTCATTAGAGAAATGCAAATTAAAACCACACTGAGATCCCATCTCACTCCAGAAAGAATGGCCTCAGGATCAGTAAAACTACCAAAAACAAATTCTGGAGAGGCTGTGGCAAGAAAGGAACTCTCCTGCACTGTTGGTGAGAGTGTAGACTGGTGCAACCCCTGTGAATCTCAGTCTGGAGATTCCTCAAAAAGAAGGGATTTGAAGTTGTATTTGACCCAGCTATTCCACTTGTAGGCATATTCCCAGAACTGAAGACTTCATACCACAGTGATGTATGTGCACCCATGTTTATAGCAGCTCAATTTCCAATAGCCAGATCTTGGAAATAACCTAAGTGTCCATCAGCTGAGGAATGGATAAAAAAGTTGTAATATTTTTATACGAGGAAGTACTACTCAGCTATAAAGAATGACACACTGACATATTTATAAATAAATGGATCTAACTTCAGATGATACATATAAGCAAAATAAATCAAACTCAGATGTATGAATATCATATAGTTTCCCTACACTAAGAAATGGTAAGCATACATAAAATTTTATGGTAATCCTGATTGCCCATTACATTGATGTAAAGCCTTATAAAATTTTTTCATTAGTTAGAATAGATTTATTGTTTTGTTTGATTTTATTACCTGTGATGATATAAACACCTATTTTGAAGAAAACAAGACATTATGATAGCCATTGTATATTTCATATCATCTTGTCCGAAGTCTTTGAATTCTTTTTCTTCTGTTTCCATTGATTCTATCGTGTTGTATCTTATTGGATATGTGTTATAGCATAAACAAATTATTCATGGAAAATAAAATAATATAGTAGCCATTGTTCATTTTCTGTTATTTGGTTCTTAATGCCCTGTAATAATTTCATTCTCCTGAATGGTTTTATAGTATTTTGCTATGTTTGATACTATTGTATGTGAAGGTATGCTCAACTATTTCAAAGAAAGAGACTTTATGGTAGCTACTTAATATCTGATTCTCTTGTGGTAAAGTGCTGTGTTGCTTATGTTGTTCTGTTCTGATGTGCTTTGTTCTGTCCTCTTTAATATTAATCTTTTAAAATAAAATAAAATAATTTGAAAAAGAAAAAAATGATGAAGTAAAAAGCATTTGACACTATTAAATAAGCAACTAGATAGCTCCATAATTATTTTAAAATCAATACAATAACTGGAAACTAAAGAGGCCAGCCAAGTAGCCATTGAAATCTGGTACACTGAAATGTACAGTACTGGCATAGTGTGGTCAACAAACATTTTATAACTTTTACATGAATAAAATTTCCCTTATGGTTATTTTTTAATTTAAAAAAGAAAGTCAAACAGCAAAAAAGATAAAAATAATACAGGAGTTTTTAAAAATAACATTAAGAAATCATCACTAGACAGCTTCCTGCCACACTCAACCAGCTCAACAGTTTTTGGGCCTGCCTGCACCAAGTTCCCAATTTCCTGACTTGCTTGGCCTCTCCAGGGATCTTGGGCATTCCTGTGCCCTCAATTCTGGAAACTGGGGAAATTAGTTGAGTGTCCCTGCATGATCTAGAGACCTGGGAATTTAAGATTATTGCTCCCAACAGACAAGGAACTTCACAGCTTCCTGCCACACTCCACTAGCTCTGCAGGTCTTGTGTCTGCCTGCCCCTCCTACAGTGATACTCTCTCAATACAGGGAACTGGGCAACCAGAGTCCCAGGACCTGAGGGCATAGAAGAGGATGTCCAACAGGCCTAGGGGAAGCCTTTCAATAACACTTTAAACATGGAAATATGGGAAAATGACCAAATGAAAGACCAAAATACAATCTCAAACCTACAGCTCATCCCAAGAAACCTTAAGAGCCATGTACATAGAAGAAAATACACCTGAAATACCTGAAATAATAACAACTGAAAGAAAAGAATCAACTCTGGGAAGCCTTAAAGGAATACAAAAAAAGAAATAATCTCCCAAGTAAAAGAAGAAATGATAAAAGAAATAAAAGAGATGCTTAACACATATAAAGAAGACACAGTTAAAAATTAGAGGAACAAAACAAAGAGATAGAAACCCTGGATTAACAATATAAGAAACAGAGAGAATACATGAAGCAGATTCAAACAGATATACAGGAAAACAAAAACTCCATGGAAAGTGGTCAAAATCACCTAAGTGAAAGTGAAGATAGAATTTCAGACCTTGAAAACAAGATTACAGCTAGTGAAAATGAAAGAAAAGATCTTTTAAAAATAATGAGGAATCAAGAAATAACAATTCAACAGTTAGAAGATGATGCAAACAAAAACAAAATAAGATCGATAGAAATAAATAAAAAAGAAAAGGACATTACAAACGATATCAAGAGGATATTTAGAGAAGTAATACCTGAAAATTTCTCAAACATGAGAATGGAAACTGACATCAGTATCAGTTAAACATTTAGAACTCCAAAAAGCCATAACCAAAATAAAATTACATCCAGACATATAATAATCACCATAACAGAAATTCAACATAGGAATTGAATATTAAAAGCTGTTAGAGAGAAATGACAGATTTCCAATAAAAGAAAGTCTATCAGAATAACAGCAGACTTCTCAACAAAAACAATAAAGAAAAGAAGAGCATGGAGTGAATATTTCAGATCCCAAAGTAAAATGATATCCAACCTAGACTGATGTACCCTGAAAAACTGTCCTTCAAAATAAATTGTAAAATAAGATACTTCCATGAAAAAGAACAGTGGAAAAACTTCATGATCACCAAGCCAATCCTGCAAAAAACACTGAAATACAGCTTAGATGCACTTAGGAAGAAAACCACTAACCAAATCAGACAACTAAATAGAATAGAAAGATGATGCAACATCATAAAGATAACATGTCAACAATAAACCAACATATACCAGTTATAACCATTAATGTAAATGGTCTGAATGAACCAATTAAAAGTAACAGAATATCAGAATCTATCAAGAAACAAAATCCAACCACATTCTGTCTAAAAGAAACCCATTTAACCCAAAAGGATACTCACAAATTGAAAGTCAAAAGATGGAAAACAAATACTTCACACAACAGGAACACAAAAAAGGGAAGTAGCCATTCTGTTTGCAGACAATGTGAACTTTAAACCAATAATGATCAGAAGCGATAAAGAACGTCACTACATACTTGTTAGAGGAAAACCTCAAGAGGAAGAGATAACTATCTTAAATATATGTGCATCAAATTCCAGAGCACCAAGTTATATAAAACAAGTATTAACAGAAAAGAAAAATCAAATTATCAGTAACACAATTGTAACAGGAGACATTAACATACATTGACACCAAGGGACAGATCAACCAGACAGAAAATCAGCAAAGAAATAACAGAATTGTATCACACACGTGAACAAATGGACTTGATACACATAGGCAAAGTGTTCCATCCAGCAACATCAGAAAACACATCCTTCTCAGCAGTACATGGGTCATTCTCTAAAACAGACCATATATTAGCTCACAGAACATATTTAAATAAATGGAAAAGAGTTGAAATTATCCCTTGCATGTTATCAGATCATAGAGCTTTGAAATTAGACATAAATGATAAAAGAGACTGCAAAAATCCCACAAACACATGGAAACTGAATAACACACTCTTGAGTAATCAGTGGGTCATAGGGGAAATTAAAGAAGAAATTAAACAATATCTACAAGAAAATGAAAATACAGATACAACTTACCAGAATATGTGGGATGCAATGAAAGTTGTCCTCAGAGGAAAATTTATTGCACTGAGTACCCACATCAGGGAAACAGAATGAATACAAATACATAACCTGATGCTATGTCTCAAACATCTAGAAAAAGAAGAGCAAATCAAGCCCAAAGTCAAAATAAGAGAGGAAATTATAAAAATGAGAACAGAAATCAATGCAAAAGGAACTAAGAATACAATCCAAATAATTGATGAATCAAAGAGTTTGTTCTTTGAAAGAATATATAAAATTGATAAGCCACTAGCCAACCTTATTAAAAACAGGAAAGAAACAGCTCAGATTAATGCAATAAGAAATGAAAAAGGTGCAATCACTACAAACTCTATAGAAATGCAGAAGATCATCAACACCTATTTTGAAAACCTCTACTGTCAAAGGTTTGGTAACAGAAAAAAATATACAGATTTCTAGAAACGTATGAAGTACCAAACCTAGGTCAGGATGTAAAACTTTTGAATAACCCAATTTCTATTCATGAAATTGAAACTGTCATTAAGTCCTTACCTACAAAGAAGAGTCCAGGGCCAGACGGATTCATGGCAGAATTCTACAAGAATTACAAAGAAGACCTAAAGCAGACACTCCTCAAATTCTTCAATGAAGTTGAAAGGGAAGCAATCCGTCCTAAGTCTTTCCTGGGAGCAAATATTACATTAGTAGCAAAACCTGAGAAAGACCTAACTAAAAAAGAGAACTACAGACCAATCTCCCTAATGAACACTGATGCAAAAATCCTCAATAAAATTTTGGCAAATAGGATGCAGCAAATCATCAAGAAGATTATACACCATGACCACGTGGGATTCATTCCAGGCATGCAGGGATGGTTCAACATACCTAAATCAATAAATGTAATTCACCATATCAATAAACAAAAAGTAAGAATCACTTAAGTAATGATCATTTCTATTTGTGCAGAAAAAGCGTTTAATAAGGTCCAACATTCATTCATGATAAGAACTTTACAGAAAATTGGAATAGATGCTCTTTACCTCAATATAATAAAGGCTATCTATGACAAACCAACAGCCAGTATCATACTAAATGACCAAAAACTGAAGGCCTTAACCTTAAAATCAGGCACAAGACAAGGATGTCCTTTATAACCACTCCTATTAATATAGTACTGCAAATATTAGCCAGAGAAATTAGACAAGAGAGAGAAATAAAAGGAGTAAAGATAGGAAAAGAAGAATCTTAATTATCATTGTTTGCAGACAACATGATACTCTACATAGAAGAACCCCTAAACTCCATTGAAAGATATTTAGATATAATAAAAAATTCAGTAATGTAGCTGGATAGAAAATCAATACTCAAACATCAATAGCATTCCTATACACTTACAACAAAATCACAGGGAGAGAAATAAGAGAAGCCACACCCTTCCCACTTGCAGCCAAAAAAATGAAATATTTAGGAATTAGTCTTAGGCAAGAAGCGAAAGACCTGGCAGTGGCGTGGGTGGGCGAGTCAGGGGCGCCTTCATTCACCTCCCTGTGTGTCTGGAGGACTGTGGATTTCTAAGCAATGGGGCAAGCATCAACATTTCCAGAGGCCCCACTTCCTGGGGTAAGTGTCCTGCACACTGTTTCCCCAAGTCCAGCTTGTTTGGGAACCTGGATCCTTCCAGGTGCACTGAAGCAGCTAGGCGGGTCAGAGACACCTATGTCTGCCTCCCTATTCTGGCTCTGCTGGTAGAATTCTGGAGTTCCAAGCAAGCAGGTGGGCACACACTGTCCCTGGAGCCCAGCCTGTTTGGGGCCCTCACAGTGTCTGGATGCAGAGGATTGGCTGGGTGGGTCTGGGGCACCTGCATCCATCTCCCTGTGTTTGGAAGACTGTGGATTTCTAAGCAAGCAGACGAGCATCACCAGTTTGAGAGGGCCCGTGGCCTGGATAAGTGCCCCACACACTCTCCCCTAGGCCCAGCTTGTTTGGGACCCTTGAGCTTTCAGCTGCATTGAAACAGCTAGGCAGGTTGGAGGCACCTAACTCCACCTCCACTTTCCTGCTACACTCTGAGAACTGTGGAGTTCTAAGTAAGCAGATGGGTGCACACTGTCCCCAGTGCACAACTTGTTTAGAACTGCAGAGTTCTAACCAAGCCCTGACTGCCACGGGTTCCAGAGACCCAGCGGCCTGGGGGAAATGGGTGCCAAAGTCCCACGAGCTGCGAACATAGAAGTGGAATTCCAACAGACCCTGAGGAAGCTTTTGAATAACTCTTGATACACAGAAATATAGGAAGCTGACAAAACGAAAGACGAAATTACAACCTCAAACTTCCAACCCATCTCAAGAAATCCTAGGAGCGATGTATATAGAAGAAAATACATGCCATACACCTCAGATATCATCCATAATAGCTACTGAAATAAACAAGCAACTCTGGGAAGCTTTAAAGGAATTCAAACTCAAAATAATCTCCCAGATAAAAGAAGAAATGATAAAAGAAATGAAAGAGATGCTGAACAAATCTAAAGAAAACACAGTTAAAGAATTGGAGGAACTAAATGAAAAGATAGAATCCCTAGATGAGCAATGTAAGAAACAAACAGAATACATAAAGCAGATGCACAGAGATATATGGGAAATCAAATACTCCATTGAAAGCTGTAAAAACCACCTCAATGAAAGTGAAGATAGAATTTCAGGCCTTGAAGACAGGATTACAGCTTACTAGGAAAGGAAAGATCTTTTAAAAATAACAAACAATCAGGAAATAACTATTTAAAAGCAGCAAGATGATGCAAAGAAAAACAACATAAAATTGATAGGGACTAATAAAAACAAGGGGACAACATAAAGGATATCAAGAGGATATTTTGAGAAGTAATTGCTGAAAATTTCCCAAAGGTGAGATCAGAAACGGACATCAGGTTCAGTGAAGTCTATAGAACTCCAAATATTCAAAACCAAAATAAAATTACACCCAGATGTACAATAATCATCATCTCAGAAATCCAACACAATAATAGATTACTAAAAGCTTTCAGAGAGAAAAGACGGATCACTTATAAAAGAAAACCTATCAGAATCACAGCAGACTTCTCAGCACAAACAATAAAGTCAAGAAGAACATGGAGTGAAGTATTCCACATCGTAAAGCAAAATGATTTCCAACCTAGACTAATGTACCCTGCAAAACTAACATTCAAAATCAATGATACTTCCATGACAAAGAACAGCTGAAGAATTTGATGATCATGATGCCAATCCTGCATTGAGTGATAGTTAAGATACACAAAGGAAAAAACCACTAAGCAAATCAGATAATTAAACAGAACAGAAAGATACAGATGCAACAACAGAACGATAAAATGTAAACAATAAACCAGCATTTAACAGTCATAACCATTCATTTAAATAGCCTCAATGCACCAATCAAATGAAAAAGTCTGGCAGAATGGATCAAAAAACAAAATCCAACCATATGCTGTTTACAGGAAACCAATTTAATCCAGAAGGAGACTCACAGTCAAAAGATAGAAAACAATACTTCATGCAACAGGAATCCAAAAGAAAGCAAGACTAGCCATTCTGTTTCAGACAACGTGAATTTTAAACCAACAATGATGAGAAATGGCAAAGAAGGTCACTATATACTCGTTAGGGGAAAACTCTAAGAGGAAGAGATAACCATCTTAAAAATATATGCACCAAATTCCAGAACATCCACTTATATAAAACAACTATTAACTGAAATGAAAACTCAAATTATCAGTAACACAATTGTAACAGGAGACCTTAACATACCATTGGCACCAAGGGACAGATCAAGCAGACAGAAAATGAGCAAAGAAATAACAGAACTGAATCACACTTGGGAAAAAATGGACTTTATGGACATATACAGAATGTTCCACCCAACAACATCACAATAAACATTCTTCTCAGCAGTACATGGGTCATTCTATGAAATAGACCATATATTAGCTCACGGAACATATTTAAATAAATGCAAAGAGTTGAAATCATCCTTTGCATGTTATCAGATCATAGCGCTTTGAAATTAGAAATTAATGATAAAAGATATTGCAAAAATCCCACAAACACATTGAAACTGAATAACACACTCTTGAGGAATCATTGGGTCACAGGGGAAATTAAAGAAGAAATTAAACAATACCTACAAGAAAATTAAAATACAGATACGAATTACCGGAATCTATGGGATGCAATGAAGGCTGTCCTCAGAGGGAAATTTACTGCACTGAGTTCCCACATCAGGAAAACAGTACAAATACAAATAAATAACCTGAAAATGCACCTCAAACAGCTACAAAAAGTAGAGCAAGTCAAGCCCAAAGTCAAAAGAAGGGAGGAAATTATAAAAAACAGAGCAGAAATCAATGCAATAGAGACTAAGAAAACAATCCAAAGAATAAACGAATCAAAGAATTTGTTCTTTGAAAGAATAAATAAAATCTATAAGTGCATAGCCAATCTTTTTTTTTTTTTTTTTTTTTTTTTTTTTGGTCTTTTTCATTTTTACCGGTACCAGGGATCGAACTCATGACTGCCTGCTTGCAAGGCAGGTGCTTATGCCACTGAGCTAAATCCCCAGCCCCATGCATAGCCAATCTTATTCAAAAAAGGGAAGAAAAAGCCCAGATTCATGCAATAAAAAATGAAAAAGGTGAAATCACTACAGACTCTACAGAAATATAGAAGTTCATCAACACCTATTTTGAAAAACTCTACTCTCAATGGTTTGATAACACAGAAGAAATAGACAGATTCCTAGAAACATATGAAGTAACAAAGCTAGATAAAGAGGATGTAAAACTGCTGAATAACCCAATCTCTATTAATGAAATTGAAAATGTAATTAAGTCCTTACCTACAAAAAAGAGCCCAGGCCCAGACAGATTCACTGCAGAATTCTACAAGAAATACATAGAAGACCTAATGCCGACACTCCTCAAACTATTCAGTGAAATTGAAAGGGAAGTAATTCTTACTAAGTCATTCCTGGAAGCAAATATTACTCTTGTACCAAAACCTGAGAAAGGCCCAACTAAAAAAGAGAACTACAGATCAATCTCCCTAATGAAAACAGATGCAAAAATCCTCAATAAAATTTTGGCACATAGGATATAGCAAATCATCAAGAAGATTATACACCATGACCAAGTGGGATTCATACCAGGCATGCAGGAATGGTTCAACATACATAAACCAATAAATGTAATCCACCATATTAATAAAGCCAAAAGTAAGAATCACATCATCATTTCTCTAGATGCAGAAAAAACCTTTGATAAGGTCCAACATTCATTCAACATAAGAATTTTACAAAAAATTAGAATAGATGGTCCTTAGCTCAATATAATAAAGGCCATTGTCATGATTTATGTTTGTTTCCCCCAGGAATCATGAGTGTGAATTGTGCATTTGTTATTCATTCACTGTATAGTGCTTGGATTGAAGGTGTTAGTGCTACACCCACTTAGGGGTGGAGCCAGGATATGATGTAATGGAAGGAAGAAGGTGTGTCTTGCTCTTTTTGCTAATTTGAGTTTGCTGTTTGCAGTCACCATGAAAAGCAGCCCAGCCATGCCCACCTGCCTTGCAGTCAACTGAGTGTGGACTGAAACCTGCAAAAACTGTAAGAAATAAAGCTTTCCTTTCCCAACTTTCGGCATCAGGTATTTTGTCTCAGCAACGAGTAAAAAGAAAGTAAGACAGCTATCTATAACAAACCAACAGCCAGTATCATCCTAAATGGCCAAAAACTGAAGGCCTTAAGCTTAAAATCAGGCACAATACAAGGATGTGCTTTATCACCTCTCCTATTTGTATAGTACAGGAAATACTAGCCAGAGTTATTAGACAAGAGAGAGAAATAAAAGGGGTAAAAATAGGAAAAGAAGAATTTATATTATCATTGTTTGCAGATGACATGATACTCTACATAGAAGACCCCCAAAACTTCACTGAAAGATTCTTAGATATAATAAATAAATTCAGTAATGTAGCTGGATACAGAATCAATACTCCGAAAGCATTCCTATACACTAACAACAAAATCACAGGGAGAAATAAGAGAATCCAGAGTTCTAACAAGAAAAAAAAAATAAAATATTTAGGAATTACTCTTATGAAAGATGTGAAAGACCTATGCAGGGAAAATTATGATACACTGAAAAAAGAAATCAAAGATGATCTCAGAAAATGGAAAGACATCCCTTGCTCATTGATAGGAAAAACAATCATTGTGAAAATGGCCATTCTTCCAAAACTGTTATAAAGATTCAATGCAATGCTAATAAAAATACAATCAACATACCTTATAGATCTGGAGAAATCACTCATAAAATTTATCTGGAACCAGAAGATTTATCTAGAATAGCAAAGGCAATTCTAAGCAGCAAAGGCAAGGCAGGAGACATCACAATCCCTGACTTGAAGTTGTACTACAAAGCAACAGTAGTAAAATCAACATGGTACTGGAATCAAAGCAGAGCCAAAGATGAATGGAATAGATTAGAAGAAACAACCACAACTACAAGCACAATCAAACAGCTTATCTTTCATAAAGGAGACAAGGATGTTCACTTGAAGAATGACAGTCTCTTTAATAATTGGTGTTGGAAAAACTGGCTCTCCAGTTGCCAAAAACTAAACTAGACCCATGCCTATCCCCATGTACTAAATTAAAATCTAAATGGCTCAAAGATTGGAATATTTAAACAGAAACACTAAATCTATTGGAAGACAAATTGGGTAGAAAATTTGAAGACATAGTGATAAGTAGAGAATTCATGAACAGGACTCAAACTGCACGAGAAATACTTCCCAGAATCAATAAATGGGACTACTTCTTATTAAAAATTTCCCGCATGTCAAAAGAAATCTCCAGCATAGTGAAAACAAAACGCACAAACTGGTATAATATGGTAGTGTACTCCCCTTCAGACAAGGGTCTTTTGTCAAAAACACATAAAGAATTAAAAGATGTCAGACCCCAAAATTCAAAGATCCAATCCAAAAATGGGCATCTGAGATGAGTACACACTTCTCATATGAAGAAATACAAATGGCAAATAAATACATGAAAAAACGTTCATCCTCATTGGTCATTAGAGAAATGCAAATTAAAACCACACTGAGATTCCATCTCACTCCTGAAACAATGGGCAGGATCACGAAAACCAACAACAACAAATGCTTTAGAGGCTGTGGGGAAAAAGGAACTCTCCTACACTGTTGGTGGGAGTGTAGACTGGTATAACCTTTGTGGAGATCAGTTTGGAGATTTCTCAAAAAGCTGGGATTGGAAGTCCCATTTGTTCCAGCTATCCTACTTCTAGGCATATTCCCAGAAGAACTGAAAGCTTCACAGTGATATATGTGCAATTATGTTTATAGCAGCACAATTTGTAATTGCCAGATTTGAAAACAACCCAAGTTTCCATCAACTGAGGAGTGGATAAAAAAGTGTGGTATTTCTATACAAGGAATACTACTTAACTATAAAGAAGGATCACATTGAGATATTTATCAGTAAATGGGCTCATTTTGAGACCATACTCATAAGTGAAATAAATCAATCTCATATGTGTGAATACCGAATAGTATCCCTAATGTAAGAAGTGATTCAATTATATAAAAGTATGTGGTAATAATGATTCCCCATTATGTGGCCTTGGAGGCTTATAAAGTTTTCACTTTATTAATTGGAATGGCTTGATTCTGAGCTGCTTGATATTATTGCCTGTGATAAAATGATCAGCTATTTTGAAGAAAACAAGTCATCATAATAGCTAGTGCTGATTTAATATATTATTTTGAAGGCCCACCTAACTCTGGCTCTTTTGTCTCCATTGGTTTTATCATGTTGTATCTTGGTGGATTATATTATATATGATAGTATAAACAAAAACTGTTATTGGCAAAGAGATAATGTAGAAACCATTGTTCATTTTCTGTTAACTGGTTCTAAATACCCTACAAAGCTTTCATCCTATTGAATGGTTTTACACTGTTTTGATATATTTGATGCTACAGTATATGAAGTTATATTCAAATATTTAAAGGAAAAAGACACTATGGTAACTACTATTAAGTTGGGTTATTTGGTGGTGAAGCACTAGGTTGCTGAAACTGTCCTGCTTTGACCTACATTATTATGTTGTTATGTCCTCTTTTTTCTCAATCTCTCCCTTATTCGTTAAAAAATTATTTAGTTATTTTTCATGATTTTTTTCATTAAGGAAAATAATCAAAAAAATTAGCAGGACATATTATAGTAACTTTTTTGATTTCCTATTAACTTGATTCAAAGTCCTGTAATACTCCCACTATCTTGTTTTGACTGGTTAGACTCTGTTCTGTTCTGTGTGATAGTGTCAATTTTGTGGGTATAGGCAACTACTTGGAAGGCAATAGGATTCATTATGATGCACATTCTGATTGGACTATTATCTTCTTTTGAAATCCTGTAATGTTGACAAGGTTTAGGTTTTATTGATCTTGTTCTCTACTGTTTTGTTCAACTTTATAAAACCTAATGAGATAGACAACTCTTTTTAAGGAAGCAAGAGGCATTATGGTAACCATTGTTGATAACATTGCTATGTCTATCTTTGGTTTTGACTGACAGCTTTGTTTTGTTGTATTTGACTTTATTCTCTTCCAAGAAAAAGTAATAAGAACTATGAGAGTGATAAAGCCCCAAATTTGTAAATTTTGTTGTAAACAGAGAGGAAAATGTGCTCTAAAGGATACAACTGCGAGTGTGTTTAGGGGTGTTAAATAGATGTCCATATTAATGTTTTGGTTGGATCATTGAACACAAGTGTTTGCAGTCTCACTATTTGAATGTCCACTTTGTATGCTTTGATCCTGTGTCTTGAGCAGCTATCTCTAAAATGATAATGTATAATCTATTAAATGGTGATTTCTTACTGGTTTTTTTTTTTTTTTTTTGCAGTTCTGTATTACTTGTACCCTTACACTGTTTTGTTTTGCTATGTTTTTTCTCTTTTTCCTTTTAAATAAAATTTTAAAAAATTCCATCTTATCTCACAAAGTCACAGAATAATTGTTTATGAGGTTGTGGTGATGAAGAAATCCTTTCCACTGTTGCTGGGAATGTAAACTGATACAAGCACTATGGAGATCAGTATGGAGAGTTTCAAAAACCTAAAATGAGAAATTCCCCTTATCCTAGATATTCCTCTTTGAGAATTAACTTTCAGAAACTTTTCTTGTTGTTGCAGCAAAACACCTGACACACAAGGTTAAATGTACGTAGGAATGTGACCAGGTGTGGATGTTGATAAGAGCCCAGATGAGGGTAGAGAAACATGTTCTGTTCCGTCTTGTTTGAGAAAACCTCCACAAATGAGAAGTCTATGGGTAAGAAAGATCTTCTGAGCTCTTAAAGGAAACCCTTGCTGATTATCACCACCGTGTTCTGCAGAATTGTTATTTATTTTCTAGTCCACTTGGATTTCTTTACTTTCTGCAGAGAACAGGGGAAACCTTCAATTTGAATTCTAACATTATGTTATCTGGGTCCTGTGACCACTTTGGTTTACTGACTTTGAGAGGACCAGAATGGTTTCCTTTATAGGGACCCACTTGCCCTTTTTTATATTTTCTGTACTATCTGATACTTGCTTCAAGGTTTTAAGATCAAGATCTGCCTGGTTTTCGTGGTCATTTCATGTTTTGGGAGCTCTTAGATCCGTGGTCATCTGTTGGCTTTGTGAAGTGTCACATTGTCTCTTGCGATACAATGGCAGTGTCAGAAATTCTTTTTAGGATGGAGTGGCAATGTGATCATTCCTTTAATGTTACCTATCACAGGTATACAAATGTATCCTGAAGAGAATGATTTTACAATTGTGAGGCTGTTGACCAAAGCAGTTGTTGATGTCTAATTGTTTATGAGATGTACACACTTTTGTGCATTCTTTGTCTTCAAATGTATGTTTGATGTAGTCATTTGAAGAAATTTATTAATATTATACTCCTTGCAAAATTGTTGAGGTCAGAAATTTTTCAGATTTCAGGTTTTGAAGTATTTGGGAATATTCATAGGGATGTTAGATGTTGACCACAATTCGTCTTGATTAGAGTTGCTCAAAGTTTGGAATATTTGAATATTTTTGGATTATTAATTCTTAACTTATCAATTTGAACATTAATAATTTTAATAATTTATTCCATAGTTTTGATGGCCATCAGAATTTTGTGTTTAATATGTGCAATTTTCTCTTGGCCTTGGTGATAAGTACATTTTATATATTTTATAGGATTTCCCTTTTTATGGCTTCCTATTTTAAGAATTATGGCTTAGCATCAGTTTCTTGACATCTTATTAAAACTCTAGAATTTTATGAAAACAATCTTAGAAGCTTGCTATTTTACATGAGTTGTTTCTTTCTATTAAAATATCTTGCCCAATTGATTAGAATTTTATAATTGAAAGCCATGGGATCCTTTGAGAATGCCAATAATTTGTAAGTTCAGCATGTTCATCCCAGAAATACTATGAGGGGTATCCTATGCTTAAGGAATGGGACATGTTTTAAAAAATTCATTGTTAGGCAAATCTGTTATTATATAAGAAGCACAGAGGTTGTATTTGCACAAACTGAAACACTTGTAGTATCACAAGGTGACATAATCTCATGTGACTACCATCACTTAAATGAACCAAAATTTTTCATGGTATATGGTTGTGAATAGATTTACCAATAATTACTACCTAAGATGCTGTGCATTTTTTAATGTATTTTGTTCTAATTTAGACTTTATTTCTATTTTACTGACTTTTAAGTATTAGTGTTAATGTTTCTCTCCAATAATATCCTTGCCCAAATCCATCATTCATGTCTTGGTGGAGGAAATAAACATTTAGATCCTTCATTATATTTCATTCAGAACTTATTGATTTCTTTCTCAGATACATTGCTGCCACTGTGACTTATGCCATTTGTGTGCTACACTTAAAAAGTCAGATGAATGCATGTTAATTTTGCAGCCAGGCATTTTAGAATTCATTTTAATGATTTTTCTATTTATATTTTGAAATTATGAATTATTATTTATTTGCTTGGTAAGCTAATAGATATTTTAACATGCTAGTAGTTGAAAGTGCACTCTTTTAGTTTCTCTTATAGGGACAGTAATTATGGTAACAGGAATTGTGCATGAAAATGCATTGATTTTTTTGTCATCTACCATGATAAATACACGTGTCTACTGCCAATTGGTATGTCACTAAGGTACTGAAATAAAGCTTAAATCTTGTCTTAAGGCATACATAATTTATTTTGTGAGTGTTTTGGTCATAAAGTACTATAAAGATGCTTTTCTGGAAATACTTTGAATTTTAGGTAAGTATTTCATTCATAATTGGAAATCCTATGCTGTTTATATTCTTAAACATTTGCAGACTGTAAATGAGAATCTTCCTACCTCTGTTCATCATCAGCTCTGTTTATAGTGTAATATGGTTTTCAATATAAAATACTGACTTTCACATCTACTTAATAGCAAACTGAATGATTTTTATGTCTTTCAAATACTTATGATATATATATATATATATATATATATATATATACTGTTAACAAATTATCACAAGAGGATCTTTAAAAAGGAGACTTAATCCAGACATTGATGTTGGAAAATTATGAATGTTATAAAGAAATAATGCTGAAGATTTTGATTTCTGGCTAGTCTAGCAAAATACATAGGAACTTTTTTTTAAAATTTTATTTAAGAGGAAAAAGAGAAAAACACAAAACAAAACAAAGCAGTGTAAGGGTACACATAATACAGAACTACAAAAAAAAACATAACAGTAAGAAATCACCTGTAAATAGATTACATATTATCATCTTGGAAATAGTTGCTCAAATCACAGTATCAAAGAATACAAAGTGGACATTCAAACAGAGAGACTGCAAACAGCTGTGTTCAATGATCCAAAAACATTAATACAGTCAGCTATTTAACACCCCTAAACACACTTGCTGTTATATCCGTTAGAGCTTTTTTTTTCCCCCTCTCTTTTTTACAACAAAATTTACACATTTTGGATTTTATTACTCCTTAGTTCTTATTACTTTTTTGGGGGGCGGGAGAGAATAAAGTCAAATATGGCAAAACAAAGCTGTCAGTCAAAACCAAGGATAGACATAGCACATGATGTAGAACAGAGTACAAGGTTATCAGCAATGGTTATCAACATTGTCTCTTGTTTCCTTAAAAAGAATTGTCGAACTTGAGTGTTAGTGGGGCCATCACGAAAAAAATTACAAACAATTATTATGACTCATAAAATAAACCCCAGTGGTACAAGAGATCAGCCACATTACAGTTTGCAGAATGATGTCTCTTCAAAGCAGAATGCTCCAATAAGGAATTGTGTGAATTAGTATTTTAAACAAAAGTCATATGTGAGACATTTACTAAAACAAATAATTCCCCTATTAAACAAAGAAGTATATGAAATGTTTTGAAAATAAGATTGAAATAAACTTTCAGCTCTATAGATATGAACTTGAAAAACTTGCAACTGAAGGAAAACTTGTGAAATATAATTGTGGTGGATTAAACAATAGTCAACTCATAGCACCCAGGTTAACTGAGTCAACATGGTGCAAGATACAGAAGGTCCACATGAAGATTGTAGCCCACAACATAAAAGAACCATGGGGGAAGATACTGCTGCTGATTTTCCTGTAGAATTTTGTGACACTGGCTTTCCTGAAACAAACCCTTCTGTACTCTTTGTAGAAAAGGTGGTTATCACTGTCACTGAGCAGGATTGCCATTCTCTTGTGGGGAACTCTGGTTTTTACCTTGAGTTTGGCTTCCTCTTTCCAGTGAAGATTCCTCAGCCTGTTGGCACAGATACTTTATTCCACTGATGCAGACTTTTTAGCTTCCTCTGATGAACTTTGGGCCTTTCCAGTACAGATCCTTGGTACAGACTTGCATGAGACATTGCCATGACTCCCGTATTCAGCTAAACCCATGTAGGACATTGCTGTGAGATCCAGGCCCTCAGCTTAGTGATTTAGGTCACTTGTGTGTTGAGAGATCTCTTGCACTCTTTAGCATTTGAGTGCTTGAGTGAATATTATAAAATAATCCTATCAATATTGTGTCTTGTAATAAATCTTTTCCCTTGTAAACTGTGACTACAACATTAATAAAATCGAGTTTATCAGTAATCATTCTTCCTCTGCTTTAGCACTTCAAAGAACTCCTTATGTCAAGAACAAAGTTACTGGGAAACAGGAGATTTGCATGCATTATTGCTTTTACAAGATCAGAAAATGTACAATAAAAAAATCCTTATAAATGTATTGTCTGCAGAATGGCTGTGATTTACTTTTTATTTTTATTTTTGTCTTTGTGAGACAGAGTTTCTCTGTGTAGTTGCGTCTGGCCTTGAGCTCACTTAGTAACCCAGTCTTGTCTTGGACTTGCAACAATCCTCCTGCTTCAGCCTCTTGAGTACTGGGATGATAGGAGTGTGCCACAAAAAATTGAATTTTGTTTTGCAATTAGGATCAAACTCACAACCTTTTGTTTTTAAGGCAGGCACTTGTTCTGCAGTGCTATATCCCTGGTCGAGGAAGGCTTTTAAAGAAAACTCAAGCCTTACTATTCAGCAGGGAATTAATTCTCACCAGAAAGGTCACAAGTGTAATGAGGGTGGCAAAGCTTCTACCCAGTCTGTGTACCTTACTAGACATGAGAGAAACCAAACCGGAGAGAAAATTTAGAAATGCATCCTGTGGCAAAGGCTATAGATCATACTCAGATCTTACAAATCATCAGAAGATTCATATTGGGGGGAAATCTTACAATGGAAACCTTGTAGAAAAGCCTTTCCTGAGCATTGAAGGCTTACTCAGATTAAGAGAATCTACATTAGAGAGAAGCTTTACAAATGTAACAGAATAGGGGCATTTAGAAGAAGTTCCAATATCACTAATCAAAGAGAATTCATTCAGGACGGATACCTTTCAGATGTATGGAATATCAAAGGTGCTTTAACCGTATTCTCACACCTCTGAAGGCACTATTTAATTAATAATGAGGATAAACCATATAAATATAATGATGGGCAAGTTATGCAGTCTTAATTCAAAACTGACTATTCATCAAAGAATTCACACAGGAGAGAAACCTTAGAAATGTAAGTTCTGTGTAATGCCTTACAGAACCTAAGAGAATCCACAGTGGAGAGAAGCTTTACAAATGTTATTAATGTGACAAACTTTTCAGGCAATTCACAAATCATATTAGACAATAGAAAATCCATGCTGAAAAGCATTGTAAAGCTAATTTATGTGGTATTTTTTATTAATTTGTTATGTTACATATTTGAATGAGGTTTTAGGAAGTTGAAGATCACAGATGTAGAACTATCATATACTTCATCGTGATTGGTTAAAGCATCTTTTCCCAGATTTCTTGGTATGTGAGATTTTTATGAAGGATGCTTCTTATTTAATCATGAGTCCGAAATAGACTAATAAAACACAAGACTGAATATCATCATGAACTTATGAAATATTACTGGGCATTGCTTCTCTCATACAAATAACAGAGGTAATGGGTACTCTCTTATTGGAAAGAAATTGCTTTTGTATAGCATATATGAAAAATTAGTCATAGTATATAAAACAAAAGATACCAGTAGAATCAGCATAGAGTGGTATGTGCAGAATTTCTATTTTACCACTGAAATTGCATTTCAGTAGCATTTTATTCAGAGTGTATCATACATTTAATTTAATTTTATTATTTTAAGATTGAGAAATTATTTGACATATAACTTAAACTGAATAAGGAAGTGAAAATAATGTGTAAACAATAATTCAAAATATCTTTACAAGTACTCACTGTAATATTTTTCTTTAAAACTTATTTCAGTTTCAGGCTTGCAAACCAGGGGATTTTATCTCTGAGTGAAATGTTCAGTGCATTTTTATTTTTTGTTTTGAAAGAAAGTTCTGCTAGGTTGCCCAGGCTGGGCTTCATTGTGCAGTCTTCCTGTCTCAGCCTCCTGAGTAGTTGCCATTCCAGGCTTATACCATTGTGCTTTACAGTTTTTAATCTTTTTTGTGGTACTGCAAATTGAACATATAGCCATCATCCAGATCCTTATGTTTATTATCTACCCCTGAGCAGTGTTTATGATTTTGGGCCAGCATCCTTTTAAGTTGCTAATTTGACCATGTAGATTCAGACTTGCAGTCCTCTTTCCACAACCTTGCAGAGTTCTGGGATTATAGGCACTCACAACTCTATTCACCAAGAACGCCTCTTTTATTGAAAGAATGTCTCCAAGTTAACTGGTATTTTAATCATTCAGTCAAATGTTCTAAGTAGCATACTATCAGTGAGTCACAATTTTATCTTGTGAGATCTTTATTTAACCTACACATTCTAATTTCGGGGATTTGTTGAGCTCAGACTGGTGTCACAGGTCCCTGAGCTAAATATCTCACACTATACATCACAATGAATAAAAATCAGTCATATTTCATAAATCTTAAATCAGTTTACTCAAGCCAGGCCTATTTCAACTTCTTTGTTGAATGATATCTGTATAGATTCAGGTTTACTGTAGCCCTCTAGTGTTGCAGCAGCCATATTTGGCCCAGAGTAACACTAGTTAGATTTTTTTCTTCTTAGTGTTCCTGATGTTTATAAATAGAAAATTATAATACAGTTGTAAACAGAAAAACAATACATAAACATTTATAAACAGAAAAAAATGTCCATTATCACAGATTGATGGGTCCCTCACCCTCCCAAGTGAGTGCCTACAGAAGGCTTAAATGAAATAACAAGTGGTAGGACTGTAGGGCTACATGAGGATCAAAACTGTCTAGCAGAATGCACACCAACAGGTCTGAGACAAACAATTTCTCTGATCCTTATTTACTTGGTTTTCAAACAAAGGAACATGATACTGAGGAAAAAACAGGAACTAGGCAGGACCTCTGGAGTCACTTCAAAGACTTCCCCAAGTATTAAGTTATGCCAATAGGAGAGTATCTTATCTCTAGGTTGAAATTTATTGAAGCACTGTGGGTCCTACAGTGAAGGTCTCTACCTATGTAATTGGAGCTGGAGCCGTGCATTTTCACCAATGACCTGGTCTTGTCCTTTGAGGAACCACAGGGTCCCAGGCCATTGCAGGGCTCACCCAAGACCAGTGATTCATAAAGATTTACTTTGAATCCAGTGCCCATCTCCAGACAAGAGGCCTAAGTCTGGGACAGACTCACACATAAAGATAAATGGCCAATTGATTAAATTGAGATCCTGCTCAGAGCTTTGCAGTCACACATATGCCATGAATTTGATTGGCCCTTTGGTACTATGTTCAGATAACCTGGCCATCTTTGGATTGAAAGAATTCATGGGTGTTCAGCTCATGCCTACGTCATCCTAAGAACCCAAATTTTAGGATTCCTGTTGGTCTTCATGCTGCCCAAGACTGAGCATCTCTAATTTTCCCAATACATTGTACTCCACACAGCCCTAGGTCTGTCTGCTTCTCCTGTGTCTTGACATCTTGGTAACTGTTCTCTTGAACCAAAGAGGAGTTGTCCCATAAAAGTATCCATAAATTTGTTTTCATTGTGGCTAAGTAATAGACACTTTAATTTATATGTGTACTGAGATTCTTCATTTACATTTACTGTCTTCACTGTATTCTAGAGATATTTATGGTTTTGTAAAGGAAATTGCAGAGCACTGCGATGTCAGACTATGGTTTCCTAACAGATACCTTACCATACATGATACAAAATTTGGGATTGTATGAGAAGACACAATCTACATTTGCTGAGCTTTCACTTACATGTAGTGAAATCAACAAAATACCCTGAACATATGAAGACTGTTAAGGTATTTTAAAAGTTAGAAATAAATGTGAATATTTTTACCTCTCTGGCCTTCATTGGAAATAATTAGAAAAGGATCAGTGCCTTAGTTTCTGAGTTACCCACTGAAAATGAAAAGATATATTTAAGGTACATTTTAAATCATATATTCTCCCTTGAAACATTTTTTAAATTTATACTTCTGGCTTTGCACAGAAGTGGAATGGTCTTGCATCCAAAATTTGGCTTATCTATTGAATGTAATGGGGTTATGTACACTCCAGTAGTATGGAAATGGGTGATTCATATTGAGGTGCTTCTGCAGTGAGCCTGGAGATCTTCTCCAACAGTTTCAAAAACAGTGTGAAGGGTAAGGAAGTGTTGCCAGGTTCCATGATAAGGTTGGTTTTAGGTGCAGCTCTTTACTGTGCTTCAAACTCACTACTACTGCTGAAGGAGTCAGTATACAGTGTTTCTTCCCAGGTTTCCAAAATGTAGATCAGAAGAGAAAGAGGGATGAATGAAGCTCAAAAGCTGTTATTTGACGTCATATACTGAAAAGTAAAACCAGAGAATTCCGGGAGGCATGCTTCTTACTGATTCTACTTGATGAAGAGACACTTTTCTCATACTAATAACTGTACACATTCTGTTTTGCTGTGTACAAGTTAGCCTTTTATGAAATAGGATTGTAGAAGTATAATATTATTCTGATGTCCAGATAACTTGGCATAATATTACAGTACAGCATGTGCCCAGCTTGCAAACTTTCAAATTCAAACTTTGAAACAGGCAAGTGGACCTTGTTGCACTTCTGCTGCTGTGTGCTTACTGCATAGTGCACCAGTGTACCACTGTAAATACTGTCATAGGCTTACTATATCTTGTGTGTAAGACTTTTTTTGGACTCATGAAAAATTCTGATTACTTTTCATCCTTATCATCTTGTTTCTCCCATTTCCACTTACTTTGTAAGAATTTGTTTCCCATTTTCTTTTGCTGCCTTTTCAACTTTATCCATTATAAAGACTAAATCAGTTTGAGTGTTAAAATATTTGACTGTGTATTTAAACTTCAAGTCATTTTTTTAAGCACAAAGTCTCATTTTATGTAGTCAATGATGTGGTAGATGCCAGTTACAAAATTAATTATATGTAAGTTTAGTTTGTAAGATCCAATATGCCCTGAATTCTACAGTTGGATTTCTTAATGTCTTCGACAAGCTGAGGGACTATTTTTGCATTGAGATGTCACTGGTGCCAAACTTGATGGCCCTGGAGGTCAGATGGTCAAGTGGACCTGCACACTGTGGGAAACAGAGCAGACCCTAGTTCGGAGGCCTGGGGCAGGCACACTTTACAATAAGTGCAGGATTCCACATTACCAAACATTAGAGTTTATCAAAAGTGGAAGACTCCCATGTTTAGGCCAAAATTTCCCAGAGTTTTAGGTTGAAAGTCTCATTAGAAATAGCTTCTGTGGATCAAATAAAGGCTTTAGAATAACAACTTTATTTTTCTTGTATACACATAATGAGATATGGGAATTCTTCTATACAAACAGTTGCCATATAAAGTGAGATAGGCATTATGGAAATCTGTATAGAAATTTCACAAATCAAGAGCAGAACTTCCATGTTACCTGGCATATGAGATTCTGGGTATATATGTAAACAGACTTCATGTTGCCCACCTCACTGAACCATTTCTCTTAATATTCAATACTATATAGCAGAACCTGTATCTATCAGTGGATGAGTGCAAATTGTATATATATATATATATATATATATATATATGAATAATATTTAGTTTTACAAATGTATCTTTCCAAGACTGACAATATGAATGAAACTTGCATTCAGAATCCCAAGTTACATGGGCAAAAACAAAAAAGACCTTGTTTAATCTATCTTATATGTGTTATCTTCAAGCATTCAAAATATAAAAGTATAGAAAATTACCATATTTTTCAATGCCTTTGAAATGATAGGAAAAGGTATTGATGACAGTTGATAAATGATGTTTTGGAGGACAGATAGGTGTAAATGTCTAATATGCAGCATGATTACTACAGTGAAAAATAATGTAATTTATACAGGAAATTGGTGACTAACTTTCTGGAACTGTCATGAAATTGTCAGCTATGTGAGGTAATGGATATGGGTGATTGGTTGAATAATCTTCAAAATATACATACTTCACCATAGCCTGATTTACAACCACATATACACGCAATTTAAAAATAGATTGAAACCAGCTGTTTTCTTCTGATTTTTTGAGAAGAAATTTTTGTTCTAGTGATTTTATAGGCAATGTTTCATATCTGTGTCTTGTACTCTGAAAATTACTGTGAAAACAGCAGTGCTTAATGTATAGATTAGTGTTACTTCCCTAGTACCCTGTTTTAAAACTCTATTTCATTACTTTTTTCTATTTAAAATAAAATAAATAACTGGAGAAACCTCTGAAAATAAATAAATCAACAAATGCATGGGAAATATCTATCATTCATTATAAAATATATGATTCAATATGATTTATGATAAAGTTTTTCACTTACACAATTTTTTCTGTTGAATATATTATTAAGCTAGTTTTTCATGACTTTCAATTTATGTTTTCCTTTAGTCACAGTATTAGCAGCTCTGTTTCTCCTTTACTGAAAGTCCTAGAAATAAACAACACTGTTCATGAGTGTAAAACAAGTTAATAATTAAATAAGTCAGTAGCTTTCAGTTTGTTCATTATTTATGCTTTGATTTGCAATGATTTCTATTTGTACATTTATTATTTTTTGTTTGCTGTGGTATTATTTTGTTCTTTTCCTGTTTCTTCTGCAAAGACTACGAGAATTTGCTTAAAATTCTTCCTTTTTTCTAATACAATGCATTAGTGTTACAATGCTTTTTCTGTTACTTCTTTAAAGTATTGTAATGATTCTGTTTGTAATCTTTTCTTAAATTTTTAACAATAATTCTTTATAATTTTATGTAACTTTTGGGTTAATATTATCTATTTCATTTGTATAATGTGTATTTTATTGTATTTAAATTGAACATGCCCTACTTTAAAATGTACATTCTTCAAAGATTGTAAGGACATGAAATAATATATTTTCTTTTTGTGTCATTATTTGATTATCATTATTTATTAGAATATTGAATTCATATTCCAGCAGGTTCACAGTGCATGGGGATGATACCACATGGGTGTTCTCACATGTTTTTGATCTGACTTGTTCTTACGCAAGAGTGTTGTAAGATACTTTATTATTAAGAATTTTTAATTTATGATTAAGTTCCTAATAAAATGGAGATTAATTTCTTTTCTTAGGACAAAACATGTTTTATCTTCTTATGAAATGGTATGGTTTTATTTTCTCCTTTATTCAGCCCGGTTCATCTATTTTTATAATAATTCCTCACTCTTCCTAAGAATGCCATTTCATATTTTTCTTATATTGAGTTTTACTAACTTTTTACAATTTATTTATTGTAGTGTCACTTGTATTATGGAATTGTAATCTGATTTAAATTGGAATAAAGTTGCTATGTGTGTAGATTATGGATTTTACACCAAAAGATGCAATAAGTCTATTTTCAGGGTATATCACTACTAAAATCATGAAAAAACCTGTGTTCTGAATTGGCCTTATTTTGGGAGAAAACATGATACATATACAGAGTACACTGAAAAAATGCATACACAATTCAGTAGTTTGCCCTACTGATAAATGTCTGGAATCTAATAACCACCATTCAATTCACCTCTTGTAATTTTAGAGAGCAAATGTAACTTCTCATGATATCTCATTAAATTTAGTGTTAAAATATTTATACAAGTTTTTCTTTTTCTTGATTTACATACTTTTGGTAGCATATATAATATATATGTAATGTATATAACCTGCATATATTCTAAACGGACATACATGTATCTATTTAACTATAGCTCTCTATAAACATTGTGTGGATTAATCTCTTGCTCTTTCATGGCAAATGGCCCCTTATAGTGGCCCCAATAAAGTGGTAAAGCCCTGAGGCAATGTGATTCTCCAGTGTTCTTTGTGAATTTACTCACTGATAACTCTACTTTTGAATGACTGGGCATAGAGCTTCTCAAACAGTCTCTAATGGATTTTGATGTCTGTTGTGGGGGATTTTCTTTGTTTCACTCTTCCCTGAACCTGCCCTATGGTCTCTGAACACCTCTAACGTCTAACTTATGACATAAGTGAACCCATAGGGCCAACAACTTCTCACAGGACGCCAAGATCCAGGGGGACCCAGGTGATTTCCTGCCTGCATCACAGCCTCATGCTTCACTTTTTCCTCTTCCTCAGCATGACAGTGTCCACCCAGGGAAGATAAAAAGAAAGCACCACCAACACAGTTTCTTTGCTCCTTGGAGACACACACCACAAACAAGAACTTTTAATTGACTCTGGGAATTTGGAGCTAAGAAAAACTTTTCAGATACACAACACTGGATGAAGTATGTCATTGGCACAACAGAAGAATTGAATATTTGTGTCCTGGGGGAGGTGAGGTTACATTATCACTCACGTTTATCTCTGTGTCTGCCTCCTTCCTTTCTCATGCACGTTGGCTGTGTCTCTGTCACACTGAGGTCTACATCCTGGCAGAGGGAGAGGCACAAATGAATTTTCTCACAGCT
The DNA here is from genome assembly GCF_034190915.1 of Cavia porcellus. NCBI lineage: Eukaryota > Metazoa > Chordata > Mammalia > Rodentia > Caviidae > Cavia > Cavia porcellus. Next base: position 7,654,218 of record NW_026947520.1, on the reverse strand, counting down.
GAGAACTGAGTCTGCTACAGTAGTGGGGCATCATTTTCTTGGTGAGAGCTCTTGGGTGAAGACAGATTGTTCTGGGGTGGAGGCTGCTCTTCACCAAAGCCACACAGACACGAAGAGCAGTTCTGGACACTGGTGCAGTACCACATTGGAACTGTGAAGCTAGAACCATGTGCTGAATCCTGGTAACTGCTTATGTGTCCTGGTCTAACATTCACTCATGTATCCATGAGCGCTACAGCTGGAAGCAAGCAGGAAAGAAGTCTGAATTTCATGCTGGGTAGGACGGAAATTTTGAAATTAATTCCTTTCTGAGGTATCATAAAGTAATCAGGTAGAAATTTACTATAAATTCTGTGTATCTGTTGATGAATACAATAGAGTTACAGAATCCTCTGGTGGTATGAAAAACTTAAGTACTGTCTATGAAACAGAAGCTGTCACTCTCAAAGTGAGTATAATATCTTTATTGAATGAGAAAATATATCTGTGTATCACAGTATTAGAATTATGTTGGTAATGAGGAATTTTCCCTTCTAGTAGGTAGAAAAAGATACTTCCAGTATCACCTTACTAATGAGAGTGAAGGATTACAGAAAAAATACAGAATTTGCTGTATTTATTATGTATACCATGCATTTTTTTGGTTAAAAAGTCCTATTCTAACGTGATTTCCATGCCTCTTGCACTTCAGATTATTTTATAGGATGACAATATTGTGCACATTTTAATATCCTTAAAAAGTCATAGGATATCTAGGTTGTATTTTTCTCTAAACAGTAAGTAGAAAAACATCTCCTAATTTAAAAGCATTAAGTTAGATTTTTTTTAATTTCATATCTCACAGAGGAGAATGAACTGCAATGTTGTACTCTTTTGAAAGACAGCATTTAAACTATGAAATCATATTTTATTGCTTTCTTAATATTCATCTATACTCAATAAATAACTATAGCTGTAAAACTACCAGCTGTATCTACACTTCATAAAGTGATCAGTCTTTATGCACATATTTACTCTATAGAAAAATTTGACAGTGGAAAATATAACATATTCCATTGCATAAAAAGTGATTTTAATGTAAGACATAAGATACAATGGTACCTCAGTTCATGATCTTAATTCATTTTATGATTTTGTGAAGGTAGTTGTGTTTGTGTTTTTGTGGGAAAACAGTGCCACAGCTGTGTTTGCATCTGATGTGGAGTTTGTGACGAGAAACCAAATTTTGTCACATGTTTTTGCTTGAGAACCAAATGGTTTGTGAGGAGAAGCACTCATGAACTGAGGAGCATCTATGTGTGTTATTTAAAAGAAGAGGAAATGTAGATGGGATAAGATACCAAAGCAATGACAGAGCAACTGGGCAGCCGTGGATGGAAGCTAGACTCAACCAATTTTAATGTGAGTTGCTAACTGCCTTGTGGCTCAGTTAACCTGAATTTTAAGAGAAACACACATTGCTGCCTTGTCTGATAGATGTAAATATTAAAGTACTCAAATAATATTTTAGCAGTGATCTATATATTGTAAATGCTATACAAAAAACATAAAACTTGGAAACTATCATAAACATATAACAAATATATAAAAATATATATAACATATATATTTGAGAAAGAAATTGTTATTGAGATAGGTTATTATAAAAGGAGAGTTTATTTATAATTCATGTTATCACACAGAAACCTCTGTATAAGAAATTGAATCCTGAATACAGTAAGTGACAGAATGGGCTCTGAGAGTGTGTATATTGTAATAATCTTCAGTTTTCAGACTCTCATTGGAACTCTGGGGAATCTCTTTCTCTTAGGTAAATATATATTTCTTTATCTCAGTGGACATAAAACAAAACCCACAGATATGATTATTATGCATCTGATTGTGGCCAACTTATTGGTCATTCTCTTTAGAGGGGTCCCAGAGATTTTGGCAGCTTATGGGTTGGAAGACTTCCTCAGTGACTTTGGATGCAAGTTTGTTTACTATATTAGCAGGGTAGGCAGAGGTGTAGCCTTTGGTAGCACTTGTTTCCTGAGTGTCTTCCAGGCCATCACCATCAGCCCCAGCAATTGCAGGTGGACTGAGCTCAAATTGAAATTTCCTAAGTACATAAACACCTTAACTACCCTACTCTGGGTCCTGCATTTGTTGCTGAATATTTGTTTTTCTGTGAGCTTGACTATGAAATTGAGAAACAAAAATGTTACTAGTAAGATAGACTTTGCTTACTGTTCAGATCCGAATACCAAGAGAGGGATATACACGGGGCATGCAGTGTTAACTGCCATATTTGATGTTTCATGCATGGGGCTCATGCTCTTAGCCTGTGGTTCCATGATTTTCATTTTATTTATGCACAAGCGACGGATTCAGCACATCCATAGGTCCAACCACTCCTTCAGGTCCTCTGCTGAGACCAGAGCCACGCACAGCATCCTTATCCTGGTGAGCATGTTTATGTTTTTCTATTTCCTGTCTTGTATCATGCAAATATATGTGACTTTTTTTCATCATTTGAGAATCTTGCTGTTTACCCTTGATGCTTTCATAAGTGCATGTTTCTCAACTGTCTGTCCTTTTGTATTCATGAATTGTGGTCACTGTGTATCTGGAATATGCTGTTTCTATGGTCAAAGAAACAGAGTCACCTAACTACAAGAGGAACAACATATGCACTGTTTGGTTTCAACTATGTTGCATCACTGATGATCTCAACCCTCACTATCCCCTCAAAATGCAGAAGATATGATCTTAACTCTTAATTTAGCTTTTCTTGTGTTCTTGACTTGACCAAAAGGAATCTCTGTCTATCCCCACCTCCCCTGTTCTTCAAATTCTCTCATCTAGAGAAAATCAACAGCTTTCTCAGTAGCAGAAAGACTACCGCCTTCTGTTTTTCAGTGATGGCAGCCCCAGTGACATATGATACTTTCCTTAAACCTTCTCTATCATGAAGCCTCAGCTGAAGCTGTCTGTAAAATACCCTGCAGTGTCAATCATGATACAGTTTTGTTGGACAATGAAAACTCTTTTACTCATAAAAATTTGGTAACCTGAACATGCATGACTTAAAATTCTTCTTATATTTTCATTTTCAATGTTGAAATGTAGTATCACGCTTTGTAACTATGCTCTCCACATATTTTATATCATTGACGAATACTGAGTAAGATAGCTTCAAGTTATTTGCATAGATTATTACTATTAAATCTTGATATAAATTAATGATATGAGTAGTGATATAAAAATTGCATTGAGTATAGTGTAAACATCATGTGTTGCTTCCTAATAGCAAGAGACTTCTGGTACTAAGTCTGTGTTTGGTGAGTGAGTGACTATGATTACATACGTGAATTTGTCCATGTATTTGTGTGTGCACTTTTTCGTATGTCTCAGTGTGTACTTGTGAGTGTATTTTCACATGTCTGTATGAGTATGCACTTGTGTGAAATTAATCTCCTCATCACTACATTCTGGACATGTGGTTCTTGTATCAATAACAAGGGAATCCCTGAATATCATTTTATTTGAAGTCAAACTTACCCTGAAAGAGATTGCCTAAAAAAAATCGTAATCCTTTAATTTTTATCCTTCATTAGACTTTTTAAAACCATTTTTAGGGGTCCAGGCAAACACAAATCCTCAGTTCAATTTCTAATACAAATCCACCAAATTAAAAAAAAATGTATGTTAAATCACTTAAGATATTGTGTTTATAGAACTATACTAATTGTAATTGTAAAAACAGGGTGTGTGAAGAACTCAGATAGACTGTAGCAGAAAGACAACACATAGAGGAGGGAAGAGGAACGAGAGTGATGTACAAAGATGGTAAATTACGAGACAGAAAGACATTTGGAAGTAAAGGAAAAGAAGTGGGAACTTGAAGCAAAAGTAGTGAGGAAGCAATAAGGATTTTTGTGATCTGAGAAGGGGACATAGAGAGAAAAATGGGGAAAATGGAATCAGACCCAGGGATCAAGACAAAAAGGTTTACAAATAATGAAAAAAGAAAAAAAAACATGTTACTAAGAATGGAGAAGTATGCAGAGTAACAAAGACAAAGCTGGCAGGGCTGTGGGTGTAGAAAAGGAATGAGCAAAAGCAGACAGAACAGTGGTGGTGGAGAATGAATTACAAAAAGAGAAAATACATGACATTGATAGGTGAAACAGAGAATATAAGATAGAACACCTGGAATTGGAGAGAGTTTTGAGATGAGGGAAATGAAATGTGGTAAAGAGGGATGCTAGAAACCATGTGAGTCTTGACAGAGCAGAGAGAGCATAGGAACAAAGGAACTGTGGATGTATGAAGGAGAACAGGAGAGTAGAGCAGAAGAGAGGAGAATGATGGAGATCACCAGTGTAGAAGAGTCACACGGATGAGAAGTCAGAGACGCAGAAGAAACTGGGAAATAGAAGGGAAGTGTTGAGCAAAAAAATACCACACGATAGAAAAAAAGTACCCAAGGGGTAAAGAGGAAATAGGAAAATCCAAGGACACAGTGACAATAAATAAACAGAAACTTCAAAGGGGTGAATGATACAAGGAGAAAATTATTAGAAGAAGAGAGAAAATTTTGGATCATTAGAAAATGAGTTGTTGAAAAAGATAGAATTGTAACTTTAGGAAGATTTTACACAAACCAAAAAGCCATAAAGAAGCTAACGTGGAAATAGTTGAAGGAAAGAAAAATAACTGAAAAAAGATTTAGTCTCTGATTATATTTTAGTAAAATGTATTTGATATTGAAATTGCCATTGAAATTTTTCCTCCCCCTGTCCCATGCACAAAGTATACAATACTGTTGAATTTTGTACTCCGAAAATCCATATATTGGTGTCTGTCCCTCAAAATCCTCATGGTGTCTTAGGGGTGGGCTTTGCAGACGGGACTGTATCTAGTGTTTGTGGTGCTGTGAATAAGGGTATATGATTAGTAAATCAGTTCACTGATTGGTTTGGCATGATTCCATCTAGCATTAAGTGTGTGAGTGTTATATCTGACTTAGGGCACATAGAACTGCATACAATTTATAGGACAAAAAGATATTTGTCTGCCACTCCCTTGATTGTGCTACTTTGTGGGCACCGTGAAGGGTCCTCCTCTGTCATGCGTTTCACTATTTTCTATACTGCCTTGGAGTGAGCCAATTATGGACTGGAACCTCTACAAACTGTGAGCTAAATAAACCTTTTGTGGTGCATTGAAAACTGGTGGTCAACTTAACATTCAGCTAACTAAACCCTGAGGATTGTTGCCAACATAAAAAGAAGACCTGGAGAGGAATAAGTGTTATTGAAAAGTGCTGTTAGTCTTCTTGTTGCTGTGGGTTCTCTTGGAGGAGGTCCTTGAGTTTCTTTCCTTATATGAACTTGGTTGTTCTTATTGTCTGAGGAGCACAGGACCTTGTTGTTGCTGAGAATGGCTGAAGTTCATTTTTGGGGGATGGGAATCTGATCCTTACTGATTTCAGCATCACTTCTTGGCTCTGGAGAAGAAGATGGTGTGCTGTGCAATCTCCAGGAGGAGTCTGTCTTGCTTGCTAATATGAACTCAGCTGTTTCAATCTCTTGAGGAGCTCGGAACCCCATTGTTGCTGAGGATGACTGTGGTACTTTTAGCAGGAACCCTGGTCCTTATTTTGAGCATCATTTCCTGACTTCAGTGCAGAACTCTCAGCCTACTGGCACAAATACTTCATCCCACTGGCACAGACTTGCTATCTTCCACTGCTGACCTTTGGGATTTCTCCATGCAGATCTTTGAAACAGACTTGTGTGAGAAAATGTCATAGGCTGCAGGTCTGCAGTTGTACTCATGAGAGACATATTCATGTGCTTTAGACCTTCAGATGGACTCATGTAGGATATTGCCATGGGATCCAGGCCCTGTACTCAATTCTCTAGGTCTTAGTGTATGAACAGATTTCCTACAGTCTTTCTTTTGTATTTGACTCTTGAGTGACTATCCTAAAATAATACTAAAATTATGTGTGCTGTGTTAAATAGTTTTCCTAGCAAAATCTGACTACAACATCTTTACTCCTTTACTTTGAGTGTGGTATATTTGGCCTGCTCAAGAGAAGTTAGTAAGACACGCTGTATTTACAAAGTATTCAACAACATTGAATTTAGTTTTCCTAAAATCCGTATATTTCTGTCTTCACCAAAATCCGTTGTTTAATTTAATGTGGGAGTGAGATTTTTTCAGTGGAAGGCATTAAGATGAGGTTGCACTGAGGTAGATTCAGAATCTTAGACAATAGATAACTTCAGGACAAAAATCACAGAAAGCAAAACACATGAAGTTCTGGAACATTTTTATTTTTCAAGAAAACTTACTGATCTGGAAATCAAGAAGGTGACCTCACTCACAGTATCTTCAAAAAATAAATGAAATAATGTATACTGAGGACTGAATGTGAATAAATAACGTGAAATCTTTGCACTGATAATTGCAAACCAAAGATGTAAAACACTGAAAACAGTTTAAAATAGAAAGGTGCATGATTAAGAGGTTCTTTTCTGCCTGTGTATTTTCGAATTCTGAGCATCCATATAGAGTGATCCATCCCATTCCTTAGATTTGGGAAACTTTCTCCCATATTTTCAGAGAATCTGTGTTTTATAACATTGGTCTCTGGCTCTGAACTTTCCACCACGCCAAAGCTTTATCTTTGTTCTTTTGGATTTATCAAGGATTTCTTGGTCATTGTGAGTTTGTGTCTTGTTGCTTCTTTTGCTATTTCTGAATAAATATTTTACTAACAATGGCATACACAAATCCTGTTATTGTATCTTCTGGGTGATCTTATTTCTTGCAAAAATTTGCCAATTTCTAATTTCAAAATTTTTCAAATTTGAAATTTTGATTTCTAGGATTTTTGCTTCATTGCATACTCATTATTTGATTAAGTGGTCTTTCATAGATTATATTGTTCTTTGTAACTCATGAAAATCCTTGTTTGTATATTCTTTGCGCTTCTTGATCATCATATTGATTCATTTGACTAGTTATGAGATCATCTCTCAATGGATAATCATTATTTTGTTCAACTATATCATTAATTGTTTCATCCAGCTGCTTACATTCTTGATCTTTAAGCTCTTCATTTTTCCTTTTAGTTTTTTACATAAAATTAATTTAATTTATATATGTTAAACAACATACATATAATCTTTTCTTTTCTTCCCTTTTTCCTTTCCCATATCCTAGTAGCTATTGGTTACTACACTCCTAAGCTCTTTTACTTCATGAAAAAGAACAGATAGTAGTATTGTTGTTTGATTTAACACTTTTGTATCTAGATTTTGTAACTTGAATAACTAGTTCTGAGATCACAATGTGCAATGTATTAACTAGTTTTATTCCCTAACTTTTTTCCTTTTTGAAATACTGTACCATTTCTACCCTTTTTGTTTTGATATTTAAAATAAAATAATTAAAAATAAAAAATTAATTAAATTTGGTATAGTTTCTTTTATATGGATGGGAAATACAATGAATAAAAACAAAGGAGAGATGACAGGAAATAAAATTGTAGACAATTTTTATATTGGCAAGGGGATCAAGGGTATTGAGAGAAAGTTAAAGTGATAAAAATGACCATGATTTTTATTATAAACATACTCTAATAAATATAAAATACTATAATAGAGATATCACAACTTTCCATGAATTTGACAATCATTTTTTTCTTTACAAATGTTGGTACTTTCCAAAGTTACTAATGTCATTCCTATAAAAATAAAACCATACCTTAGTTACTTTTCCCCTTGCTTATACAAAATACCCAAAAACCAAAGTAAAGGAAGAAAAGGTTTATTTACTCCACAGTTCGTAGAGGTTTCAGTCCATAGTTGGTTGACTTCAAAGGAGGGTGGTGTTGCAGAAGGGTAAACATGTATAGAAGCATAAGATATCAAAAGCAACAAGAGGAAGTCATATTTTTTTCTGTCCTTCATATTGTCTGCAGTCAACCTGCACTAGGGTGGTTGTAGCACTCCCACCCTTAATTCAAGCACTGGATTATGAATCAATCACAAACAAGATTCAACCTCCTAAGAAAAACCCACCCTCCATAGCTCCATGAAGCTTTGGTGTGACACCAAGAGAGAAACAATAACAAAGTTCCATTATTTAAAAAAAAATTTAAATAACCCGAAATTTACATGTATTTGCAAAATGTACCAAATAATAAAGGCACCAGGAAATGAATACAGAAATGTATCTTTCTATAGATCTATCTATCTATCTATCTATCTATCTATCTATCTATCTATCTATGTTCAATCATAAAAAGATGAAACGCTATCATTTGTAGCAATAAGAACAACATAAATGAGAAGATATTAATTTAATTCGATTAAACCAGCACTGAAAGAAAGTACAGTTTATTCCGTATTAAGTGTGGAAGGTAAAAGTTACTGATCTGAATAAAGAACAGTGTATACCTGGTGTTAAGGGAAATAGGACTGAAGGATGAGGGGCAATTTGGATAACAGATACCAAAACTCAGTTAGGAAAAATAAGCCATGTTGTGCAATAACATATCATGGTGACTAGTTTATGATATTGTGCTATGTATTTAAGGATCACTGCTGGATGGAAACTTTAAGATGCAAAGATAAAGATATGGTTAACAAGACTGGCTGATTTTCCTAATAGTGTTATGATAGTATGTATACGTGTATTGAGATATACTGTGCCTCATCATAAATTTGTACATTTATGTATTGAAAAAGAAAAACATTGTAAAACTATCAGTATATACTCATTTAAAAATAGACAAATGAAGGGATGTAGCAGAAAAGAAATTTCACAGATAAGTGTGATATATGCTAAACTAATTTTTAATAAAGGCTCCTGTATACATGATGAGAAAAAAAAACATTTCTTGAATAAATGGCATTGATAAATTTTCATATCTCTACACAAAAGAGGACCTTGGTCCTTACTTAATGCCAGACAGTAAAAAAAAAAAACTGGAACAATAATTTTAATAATGTATCTAATAATTTCTTTCGCTATGAAGCTCTATGGTTAAATTGATACAGGTACTACAGAATTTTTTTAACAAGAGTTAACACTGCATATACTTCTTTGTTTTTTGGGGATGGTACTGAAAATCAAACTCAGGACCTTGCACTTGCCAATAAAGTGCTGCACCACTGATCTAGATCCCCTGAAATTTGAACATATTCCTATATTGATTTAATTTAAATTTAATCTTCATGTGTATTTATACTTAAAGATAACTCATTATTCAGAACTCCTATTGCTGAGACAAAATATCTGTTATCAGAATTATAGGGATGAAGGGTTCAATATACTTCCTGGTTTGGGGGGTTTCACTGCACACTTAACTGGCCAGAAGGTAGAAATAGCATGGTGGAAAAGCATGGCAGGGGAAATCTAATCAATTCATTGGAGTCATTAACAAAACTATTAAAGAAGCCAAGGGCAAGATTACAACCTTCCTGCTTATATTTCCAGTGACCTGCCATTTGTGAAGGTGCTCCAGTTCCAATCAGGTTAAACTTTTGGAGAATTTTATAGATCTAATGTATAACTTTCCACACAAGCATCTAAAAATATCATATCCATAACATTATGTAAAAAACAATTATTGCATTTCTAATAGTCACCAAATTTTTAACAGTTTTTCATTGATGGAAAGCCTAAAATCTTTTCTGAGACTGAAGGCAAACATTTACTGAAAATCCTGTAAAAATACAACGCAATATTAAGTACTTCCAACATAGTATGGTATGGGATAAACTTCTCCACTTTAAAAGAAATGAAGTTTAGCAACAGAAAGGAATTGAAGAAAAACATGTTTGGAAAACAGGAGGGCAAACATTAAATCCTGTGGCTTCATGTCCAGCAGGCGGGTCAAATTATGGTGAGATATGAGCTCTGTGTGTCTCAGTCAGAACAGTTGCAGACAAAATGACCACTCTCTGGGGGCTGACTCTGTTGCTGCCTACAGATTTTCTCAGCAGTTGTTCTAAATTTCTGGAATCTCAAATTTCTGGAATTTCTGGAATCTCCCACTTATTTTGCTCTCTAGGGGCACATTGTTTTCACAAAGGATAATGATACAACTCATGTTCCATAATATGAGCCATGTGGGATATTCTACTTTTCAGGATTTTATATATATATATTTTTTTCTGCTAATAATTGAAATTGCATCTGTAATTTTCTGTGAAGAAATATAATTTATCATCTTTTGAATCCTAAATTAACTTTATATATAATTGCTATTCTTCCTTGTGTTACTATTGCATTTTCACATTAGTTAAATTTTATGATATATTATTTTATAATTTTCTTTTTCTTTGCTTGTTTTTGGTACTGGAGATATAACTCACAACTTCATGCTTGCCATGTAGGCACTTAGGTCACTTAGCTAAATCCCAGACCCTTATTTCTTTTTGCCTTTTTCCATTGTAGAATTATACTTCATTTGAGTTTCTTGTTTGTAATGTATGAATCCTAGTTTAGTATTGTAGAACATTGTTTTTCTTCATATGCCTATCAACTTGAGGTCACCATCCTGACAACATGATGGAGACAGGTGAATGTTTTGTGTTTCAGTCAGTGGCAAGAGCAACTGTCTTGTCTGGAGAAGATATTTTTGTCTGGTACAGGCTGATCTGTACCAAAGCCACAGAGATAGGTAGAAACATTCTGGAGAGCACAAAGATGAATCGTAAACAGAAAGTCTGGCACTATGAGCCTGTGCTGTGCTTTAGTTACTCCTGGCATGTTTTAGCTAGCTCTGGTTGTTTATGATCTTACAACATGTGTACGAGTTAAAATTAGGTATGAATGGTAAATTAGGACTCATTTGGAAGTGAATTTTACACTAAAATACCTCAGAGAATTTGGGAATTTTTTTCAATTTTTAACATGATTTTTCCACATAATTTGGTGCACATGTTAGTCAACACAATGGAGTTTCTTGAATCATCCAAATTCTTTACACAAAATTTCAAAGATATGTGGAAATTATGAAGTGACATCACTCTACCTTGGGTGTGATATGCTTGATTGAGTCAGTAATGATATATCTACTGAGAATTTATAGAGTACATGAAGACATTTGATAATGATGTGCAAAATCTTTCTTGCTGCTACAGAAAAATCAATAAGGCTTCAGCACTTGTTAAAAGAACATATGGTGTAAGTGTTTGTTTTAAAATTATGTTTTGATCCTTTTATCACATATGACCCTTTGATATTCATGTCCAATTCACATCCTTTGTATTGTATTTGTGTTTTCTTCAAATTCTCTTAGACATTGAACTTCATCTTTTCTCAAAAACAGAATACAACACATGTTTTTCTAAAGAGGATTATTTAAATTTGATCTTCAAATATTTCATTATATTTACATATCATCTCTCAGATTTAGGAAAAATATTTTCTATATTCTATGTTACTCATATTTTTGGCAAGAATTTATGTGAGTGCATCTGTTTCTATACTAATATTTATCAATGTTCTATAAAAAACTTGCATATTTTATTCATTTTTATTAAGACAACTAAAACGTTCTTCTATGTTCTACATCATACTTTGATATAAGAATGGAAATACATATTGCAAATTAAATTTGAAGCAGTTTTAATATTTAGTAGTATCATCTATTATGTGTAAAGTAACATGAGTATTATTCCAAGTTATCTTCTCTACTTCAACAGAGACTCTATGAATATGTGAGTTTCACCTTGCATCTTTGTGGCTCCGTTCTCTTGGAATTTAACAGAAGAAACAGTGATACTATTATATTTTTGTGAGATTTAAATTTTGTTATGTGGTGCCTATAGACCCTACATTGTATGAAATCTTGAAAGAAACTCCAAAGTAGAAAGGTATCAGAAGAAGAAAATGCAATTAAAAATAATAACAGGAAAAATGTTAGTTTATCAGATAAAACCAATACAAGTCTCATGAGAACACTAAAAAGTAATGCAAACAGTATCACAAAATGATGGATGGCCTCTAAAATTGTAAATATTGGATTAGACTGTTCCTTATTCTCATTATAATCTTGAATAATTTCTCTCTTTAACTCAGTAATCATATTTTTACTTTAGTGATTATGACTCTTCTTCTTTCACAGATTTGACTTTGAGTCTCATAACCGTGGCCAAATTCATGATCATTCTCCACAGAGAATCCCAGAAAGTGCAGTGGCTTCTGAGATGAATGGCTGCCTTAGAGGTATTGGATGAAAACTTGTTTACTGTTTCCACAGGGTGGGAAGTGGTGTGTGTCTGGGCAGCATCTGTCTCCTGAGTGTCCTACAGGCCATTAACCTAAGCCCTAGAAATTTGAAGTGGGCAAAGCTTAAAACAAAATCTCTCAGAATGATGAACATCTCTTTTGTTTTCTTCTCTATATGCTGCTGAATCTCACTTTATCTGTGAGTGTGACTGAACATGCAGAAATAAGAATTTCACAAATAAAATAGAATTTCCATACAGTTCAACTCCAGATTATGAGAAAGTTTTATATTGAGCAATGACAGTACTATTCTCCATAAATGATGCTGTGTACGTAAGAGTCATTCTCTTATAGTATCTGCACATTTTTCTTACTGTACAGAAACAATAAGCAGGTCAAATGCATTCATAGGACCTGACCTGTGTCACCTCTAGATGCTCCCCTATGACCAGAGGCATCTACAGTAACCTTGTCCTGATGTGCATGTACGTGAATTTCTGCACCATTACCTGCTCCATCCATGTGTGTTTGGCTGTTAATAATTGCTGCTTGTAGTTTTCACAGTTGTTTCCTATGTTGAGTTACTTTCCTCTCATTGCTGAGACCAAATACCTGACACCCAAAATGAAGGAAGGAGATGTTTATTCAGCTCTTTGTTTTTGGAGCTTTCAGTCCATGCTCAAGCTTGTTCCAAGGTTTGGAGCTTGGAGCTTTCAGTCCATGCTTGGAGCTTGTTCCAAGGCAGGGTAGTGTGTCTAAGGTCAAGCGTTCATGGCACCGACAACCAACAAGAGTGAAAAGAGCAACAATGGGAAGGCACACCTCCTTCCCTCTATTAAATTCTATGCCAGTTACCCATCCCTAGGTCAATGCAGCACTCACACTGCCAACTCCAGATATAGACAATGAACTGATCAAAAATGGTAAATTCAGCTACCTCCATTTTGGGGGAATATCCAAACACACCATAACACTGCCTTAATTAATTGGTGTTTCCCAGCACTTTGCACCTCTTAACTCATCAATTGTGGTCACAGTGTGCCCATCCTCTGTTGCATCTACTGTAAAAAGAGTATGTACATGTATTTTAAGAGAAAAATGACATTTTAAATTTCATTAACTGATATTGGGATACTCAGAAGATTTATAACTTATTGATATAGCTTCAGTAATGTATGTTTCTAGGATTCTTTCCATTTGTGCTGTATTTTTCAGCCTATTACAGTAAAAGCTTTTCACCATAGGTATCGATGAACTTTGTTTCCACTGGATCTCTAATGCTTTTATTTCTATCATTCCAATATATTGAATTTGAAGTTTTTCCTTCCTCTTTTTTATAAATTGGCTAGCGTATTTTCATTGTTAGTTATTGTTTCAAAGAATGACATTTTTAATTCAATGATTCTTTGCATTATTTTCTTATTCTCAATTGGATTAATTGCCCCTCTGATCTTTATAATTTTCTCTTTTCTGTGGGCATTGGCCTTGGCTTGTTCTTTTTTTCTAGAGGTTTGAGATGCAGCATTAGGTTTTCTGTTTGTGTTTATTCTTTTTTCCCAATATGAGAACTTACTGCTCTAAACTTTTCTCTGTTGACTACTTTAGTGCATCACATAGGTTTTGGTAAGTTGTCTTTTAATGTTTATTTGATAGCATATGTTGTCCAATTTCTTTAATTTTTTTTGTGACCCATTGGTTGTTCAGCATGTTGTTATTTAATTTCCATGTTTTTATGTATATTTTGAAGTATCTTTTATCATTAATTTCTGATTCAAGTGCACTATGATCAGATAATATGCATGAGGATAATATTAATTCCTTTGCATTTTAAGTATGTTTTATCATTTAGTATATTGTCCATTTTAGAGAATGTCCCATGTACAGCTGAGAAAAATGTGTATTCTGATGTTGGGAGGAACCCTGTACATGACTAGTAAATCCATTTGTTCGAAGTTTGATTCAATTCTTTATTTATTTGTTGATTTTATGTCTAGTTAATCTATCTCTTTGTGTCAATGTGGTGCTAAATTTCCTCATTGTAATTGCATTAATACTTATTTGATAACCCCATTATAATCGTGTCTATTAATATTTGTCTTACATATTTTGGTGCTCCCATATTGGTGAATGTATATATTTATGACTGTTATCTCTTTCTTTTTTTATTTAAAGAGAAAGAAACAAAAAATACATGGAGATAAAAAAAGGGCAGAAATAATACAGAATTACAGAAAAATAAATGGTAAGAAGTTGCCAGCTGATAAGTTATATACTGTCATCTTAGTAATAGCTGTTCAGGTTACAAAATTAAAGTGTGTAAAATGACATTCAAATAGTGACACTGCTAACAGTTCTGCTCAGTGATCCAACAAAAACTTAGTAATATGGTTATAAGCACTACACACTTGTTTTATGTGTTAAGGAGGGTAAGATTAAACATATCAAAACAGAACAAAACATTTTATAAAAACAATTTAAAGAAATATAGATTTCAAAGCAAGTCCCCTGCAGATCTTCACTTTTTAATCTAATTGTCTCTAGTTTCTTCCAAATAGTCGTCCCCATATTCATGCACATTAAATACATACTGCATGTTATAGAACTAATCAAATCATTACAGGATGATGAAGGCTTTTATGTCTTCAAGATCTGACATTGGGGGAAGACAATAATAACTACCGTCACATCTCTCATTCTCTTCATAGTAGTTGTTCTTATCTTTATCTATGCTGAAATTGAACTTAAGAGACTACACTAATATCACTCTGGACAGTGAATAATAGTATCGCTAGATTTTATATCATAATGCTACAGAATTAGCATTGGGTCTCTTAGTGTCTCTTCTTCAGAGTATCTGTTCATTACATTTTGCATTATATTATCTGTTCCCATAAATAGTTTTTTTTTAAAAATCTTCTCATGTGTAAATTACAACATGTATATCTATTCCCTCTGTATTATACGGAAACACAAATCATGACAAGACAGCCAAACAAATTCCTAGAAAAGCATGCAATGAATAAGACACATAAGACCGCAATATTAGGTGATCTACTGTAGTTATTATGCTTTCTCCTGTTATTTTCAATAGATTTGTCCACATCATCGGGCTTAATATGAACATAGTATTAACTAGCTATTTTTATGAAAACACCACTTTGAAAACATTGTAGGACTTGAGAGCTGTTAATAATTAATACCAGTATGGATATCTTTTACATCTTGTCATCTTCAGATTAGTTGCCTCTACTATTAGGGTTGAATTTAAACGTTGGGTAGAAATTAAACATAACTTAGAATACATGAAACAGATCCAAAGAGATTACCAGGAAACTCAAAACTCCATTGAACACTGGCAAAATGCCTTGACAGCAACTAAAGTTAGCCTTTTGAAACTTGAAGAGAGATTTATGATATATGATTGTAAAAGAAAAGACCTCTTAAAAATAACAAGGAACCAGAAAGAAACAATTCAAAGGATAGAAATTGAAAAACGGATACATAACTTAAGAATAAAGCATGTGAGTGAGGAAACAGGAGCATCCAAAAATGAAATACAAAGAATATTCACAGATATATTAAAGCAAAATTTCCCATGTATAACAAAAAGAAATGATATACAGATAAAACAGGCATACAGAACTCCAGATACCTATAACCAAAACAGATCTACACCCAGACATATAATAATCAAGATTCCAGATATCCACCAAAAACAGAATATTAAAAGCAGCCAGAGAAAAAAAGCAGATTACCTACAATGGAAAAATTATCAAAATAACAACAGACTTATCAACACAAACTCTTAAATCAAGAAGAGAATGGGGAGAAATATTCCAAATCCTGAAGGAAAATAATATGCAACCAAGACTCATATACCCATCAAACTCTCTCTAAAATTAATGGATAAATAAGGTGCTTCCAAGGCAAGGGAGAGCTGTGGGAGTTCATGGCCACCAACCCAAACCTACAGAGAGTGCTGAAGGACATTCCAGAGAAAAAGAAGAAAGGATACCAAGATTCTGGCGATAGTGGCAGAGAGGCCTCAATGGACGGGGCAGACAGTGGAATGAGGGAGTATGGTGGTAAACTTATAGCAATAAAGTGGAGTAGCAGACATGAGGCAGAGATGGTAAACTATAATCTTTAGTATAGATAGCTTTGATACACTATAAAAAGAGGCGGGGTCATTGTTAATAGTGTATCAGGATTTAAAAGACACAGTAATCTTATCGCCCAGTTTTGTTGAATTTAATTTGTTCTGGTCTGTCTACTTATATGAGATTTGAGGGCACAGGTATCTGACCCAAAAATAGCAGGTTATACCATGGCAACTATCCTTAATTTTCTATTTACTTAAACTGAAATCCTGTATTACTTACATTGTCTTACTATGACTGATCTTATTGGAATCCTATTCATAAGACCATGGTTTTGACTGTTATCTCTTTCTATTGAAGTTTTCCCCTAACAAGTATGAAGTGAACTTCTGTTTCTCTTTTGATCATTCTTTGATGTTCACATTGTCTCCAAACAGAATATCTACTCCTGCATTTTCTGGCTTCATGTTGCTTAGAGTAATGTTTTTCATCTTTTGACTTTTAGTATATGAATTTCCTTTTGAGATAAACGTTTATACAGCATATTGTTGGATTTTCTTTCCAGTCTGTTTCTTTCTTTATTGTTCTTACTTTAAAGAGAACAAAGCACTACAAAGGAAAACAAAATAGAATAACCAGATCAGAGCAAAACAATCTAAAAAACACAGGATTTCAGAAAAAGACAACAGGAAATCAATAGTGGCTACCATAATGTCTCTTGTTTTCTTCAAAATGATTGTCCAGACCTGTGTTCCTCAGTACCCTACCACCACCATTGGCTTGGAGGGTAACCACTGTGCTACACCCCAGATCAGGCCACTGAGCTGCATCTGCACCCTTTGGCCCCCTCCCACTAGTGCCAAGGACAATCACCGCACCTCACACTGGCTTGGTCTGCTGAGCTACACCCGCACCTCTGAATGTCCCCCATGCATGCAAGCCAAGAGGTTAACAACTGCCCTGCACCCTGGATTGGACCACTGAGCTGCACCTGTACCCCTGCGTGCCCTCACATGGCCATTGGCCTGGAAGGTGACTGCTGTGCTCCACACATGCTCAGGTCACTGAGTCACACCTGGGTACTGGTGCACCTCTCAAACATGCAAGCTAAGAAAAGGATCACTGAGCTCCACTCTGGCTCTGACCACCACCACACCCATGAGCTGGCACAGTACTTCCACCAACCCTGGCTTGGCCCACTGCCCTTGGCTACCCTCCACATCTCTTAGATCAGCGTATTGCTGTGGGGATTTGTCTCACACTTCCCTTCCCAGAACCTTGAACTGTAGTATACTGACAGTGTTGGTTTGGTAGGAGACTTTGTGGCCCCTCGCCCATACAGAGGACCCAGGCAGGTTCCAGTCACTATGTACCTTACCCAAGAATCAGTGGATGTCAACAACCCAGTAGAACCCTAGGAAACACACTGCTCACAGTGCAAAGGCCAAAACTGAGCTATTCACAAAGCAATGGCAGAAAACTATCCAAACATGGGGAGAAATCTGATATACATATAGTGAGACATATAGGACATAAAACACTCATAACCAACAAAAATCTACACCCAGCATTATAATAATTACGATATCAGACATACCGCATAAAAACAGAATACTAAAAGCTGTTATAGAAAAGACACAATTCTCCTTTCAAGGAAAGCCTATTAGAATCACCACAGCCTTCTCATTACAAACCTTCAGTTTAACATAAGCTTGGAGTGAAGTAATTCAATCCCTAAAAGAAAACAACTTTTATCCCATATTGATGAACCTAGAAAAACTGTCTTTCACGTTTAATGGAAAAACATGATACATCCATGACAAAAAACAACTGAAGAAATTCATATCTACCAAGCCAACATTCGAAAGAGTATAGAAAGACATGGTAGAAAGTTAAAATTACCACAATCTCCAGAACACCAACAGAATGAAACAACCAAACTCGGTAAGAAATTAAACACGGAAGAAAAGTGGGAAACCAATAACAGGAACACAAGGTGGAAAAGTCAGATCAGTACATATCAGTAATATGCATAAATATAAATGGGCTCAATTCACCTGTCAAAAGAAACTGGTTGACAGAATGCATCAAGAAACATGGTTCCAAAATATACTGTAGGTGAAAAATACATTTGACTCAAAAAGAAACTCATAGACTAAAAGTCAAAGTATGAAGAACAGTATCCCTTGCAACAGAAACCGAGAACAATGCAGGGGTAGCTATTCTGTTTGCAGACAGAGTGAACTTGCAAGCAAAAACATTAAAGGAAGTAAAGAAGGCCACTACATACTTGTAAGTGGAAAGCTACAAAAAGAAGAACTAACAACTTGAAATATATATGCAACAAATACAGGAGCACCCAACTATATAAAACAAATATTAATGAATATAAAAAGCCAAATACAGAAGAACACAATTGTAATAGGGGAACTTAACACCCCACTGTCACAAACACATAGATCAAATAGTCAAAAAGTCAGAAAAGAAATAACAGAAATAAATCATACCTATGAACTAATGGACTTGGCAGTTGTTTACAGTATTCCACCCAACTACATCTGAATATACATTGTTTTCAGCTGCACATGGGACATTCTCTGAAATAGACCATATTTTAACTCATAAAACATTCTGAAGTATAGGTAGTGAAATTACCCCATGCATAATATCTGATTATAGTACACTAAAATTGGAAATCAATGGCAAAAAATTTGCAAAAGCTGCATAAATACATGGAAATCAAATAAGAGACTTCTGAACAAACATTAGGTTGCAAATGAAATTTAAAGAGGAAATAAAACAATACACACAAAACAATGAAAAGGCAGACACAGCATACTGTAATATATGGGATCAATGAAAGCAGTCCTAAGAGGGAAATAGACAGCAATAAAATGTCACATCAAGACAATGAATTGAGCATAAATAAATAACCTAATGCTACATCTCAAGCTTCTATAAAATGAAGAGGAAATCAAATCGAAAGCTCATAGAAGAGAAGAATTTGTCAAGATTGGAGCAGAAATTAATAGACTTGAAGCCAAAAATATGAAATATTGATGAATCAAAGATATTTTTGTAAGAATAAAAAATTGATAAATCTCTATTTTATCAAAAAAATCTCAATTTTATCAAGAAAAAGAAAGAAAAAACTCAAATCCATGCATTAAGAACTGACAGAGTGAAATTACTACAGATCCTATGGAAATTAAAAAGGTCATGAACACCTACTTCAAAAATCTCTACTAACATAAGGTTTAAAATATAGAGGAAATGGTTAGATATTTAGAAATATATGAACTACCAAAGCTCAGTTAAGAAGATAAAATGATTTTGAATCACCCAATATCAGCTACTGAATTTGAAAACATCTTTAAAAATTAACCAACAATAAAAGCCCAGGTACTGTTGGATTAATGGCTGAATTCTGTAAGAAATTTAGAGAAGATTTGATGCCAATGCTTCTTAAACTCCAATGTAATTGAAAGAGGATCAGTCCTCCTTAAATCATTATTGGAGGCAAGTGTCACTCCGATACGAAAGCCAGAGAAAGACCCAAACAAAATGGAAAACTATAGACTGATTTCACTAATGAACATTGTTGAAAATATTCTCAATAAAATATTGTCAAAGAGAATGCAGCAAAGCTTCAAAAAGTTTATACAGCACAACAAAGTGAGATTTATTTCAGGAATGCAATAATGGTTCAATATATGCAAATCAATAAATGTAATACATCACATTAACAGAGCCAAAAATAAAAATCACATGATCGACTCGAATAGATGCAGAAAAAGCTTTTGATAAAGTCCAACATTTGTTCATGATTTAAAAAAAAGTACAGAAACTCGGAATATATGGTATGTACCTCAATCACATAAAGGCCATTTATGAGAAAACAACAGCCAACATTAATCTAAATGGACAGAAACTGGAAACCTTCACTCTAAAATCAGGAACAAGATCAGGATACCCACTATCATCAATCCTATTCAATATAGTTCTAGAAATATTAGCAATCAGAGAATAGGCAGAAATTAAAGAACTAAAATACAAAAAAAAGAACTTAAATTATCATTATTTGCAGGTGACATGATACTCTACTTAGAACACCCAAAAATATGCCATAAAAAGACTACTAGAGATAATAAACATTCCAGCAGCATAGCTGGATACCAAGTTAACACTCAAAAATCAACAGCATTCTTTTACAGAAACAACAAACTCCCTGAGAAAGAAATTATGGAAATTTTGCTTTTCACAACACAATAGCATCTAAAAAAATTCAGATACTTAGAAATCAACCTAACCACCAATGTAAAATATCTATAGGCTGAAAATTATACTACTCTGTAAAAGAAAATTAAATAGGATATTAGAAAATGGAAGGAAATTCCTTGCTTTGGCTAGGAAGATCCAACACTATGAACATGGCCACACTCCCAAAACTGTTATACAGATCCAATGTAATCCCAATCAAAATACCATTAACATACCTGACAGATCTAGAGAAAATAGTCCTAAATTTCATTTGGAAAGAGAAGAAATCTTGAATATCAAAGGTGATTCTTGGCAAAGAATGCAAGACAGAAGGCATCATAATCCCTGACTTGAAGCTATACTACAATGTAACAGTAAGAAAATCAGCATGATACTGGCAAAGAAATATACCTGAGGGTCAATGGAACAGATTACAAGACACCAACACTATTTTAAAAACTCTCAGTCACATTATATTTGACAAAGGGGCTAAACATCTCCACAGGAAAAAAGATAGCTTCTTTAATAAGTGGCATTGGAAATTTGGCTTTCTGCATGCTGAGGACTGAAAACAGACCCATGCCTATTACCATACACTAAAATAAAGTCAAAATGGATTAATGATATAAATATTAAAACAAAAACACTAAATCCACTGGCGGGAGAGGTACGTAGACATGTTGGAGCCATAGAGATAGGGAGAGACTTAATGAATAAACTCAAACCGAGTAGAAAATACTTCAAAGAATCAACAACCAGGATCTCATGTTACTAAACAGTTTCTGCATTTCAAAATAAATCACCAACAAAATGAAAAGAAAACCTACTGAATAGAAAATAATTTTAGCCAGCAACCTCTCAGACAAAGGACTTATATCCAGAACATATAAAGAACTGAAAAACATGAAATCCCCCAAATTCAAGGACCCTCTCCAAAAATGGGCATCAGAGATGAACATACAGTTCTCAGATGATGATATACAAGTGTCAAATAAATACATGAAAAAAATGTTCATCATCACTGGCCATTCAAGAAATGCAAATTAAAACAGCATAGAGATTTCATCTCACTCTGGACAGAATAGACTCCATCAAGAAAATTACTGATAACAAATGTTGGTGAGGATGCAGGAAAAAAGAAACACTTCTCCATGGTTGGAGGGAGTGCAGACAGGTGCAAGCATTGTGGAAATCAGTGTGGAGATTCTTCAAAAAACTACAATTAGAGGTTCCATTAAATCCAGGTATTCTTCTCTTGTGTAATTTCCCAGAAAAATTGAAAAGGTCATGTCACAGATATGTATAAGGTCATAACAGCACAATTTGTTATAGCTAACTTCTGTAAACAACCAAAATGCCCATCAACCACAGAATGGATAAAAAAAATGTGGTAATTTTATACACATAGAAGACTACTCAGCTATAAAAAGGATAGTTTTGAGGCCTTTATATGAAAATGGAGGAAACTTGAGAATATCCTCATTAGTGAGATAAATGATACCGACATTAGTAAGTATCCCATTGTCTCTCTAGTGTGACAAATAATAAAAACTGGTAAAATAATGAGATACAAAATTATAACAGAAACGGTAAAAAAAAGTGATGGAAAGTGCTCTAAAGGGTATAATGGTATGTATAGTGTGTAAGATAGAAGATCATATTATGAAATTTATGTTGTATCATTGAACAGAAGCATTTGCACTGTCAATTTTTGAGTGTCTAGCTATGTTTATTGCTTTGATTTTGTGACTTTGGCAACTATTTTTAAGATGACAATGTGAAATGTATCAACTAACAAATTTATGATGTTATTTTTTTCAATTCTATATTGGTCCATTTTTTTGTTTTTCTATATTTTTAAGATTTCTTTTAAAAATAACATTATGCAATTTAACAATCATTGTTAGATTTCTTTCATTGTTTTGAAAACCTATATTGTTACTGTTTTGGGTTTGTTGTTATTGGTTAAATCTTTTGCTGTTTTATTTTCTGACATATTTTTTATTTTTTTTTTAAATTAAGTACCAAAAAACACCCCAAAATGTTTGTATATACCCTCACAAACAATAAGATAATACAATTCAAAATGTTATAAAAGCAATCAAAATAAAAGAATGAGAACCTTAAGTGTTTTCAACACTAGACACTATGAAATCAATATTGTCTACAGTAATGTCTCCTGTTTTCTTCAAATTAGCTGTCAATATCTTAATACATATTGAAATCAAATAATTGAAAACGGACTACAGCCAATCAAAACCAAGAATAAAAGCATTATTGGACTTTGAAACAAAACTGATGGGAATGCATCAATGGCTACCATGATGCCTCATTTTCTTTACTGTAGCTGTTCATACTATCACACATAACAGAATCAATTCTTATAAACCCTTTAGGTGATGTTCTAGGTATATATGCCTATACATGTACATCAATCCATTATATATTAAAAGAATAACAAAACAACAAATACATAACTATAACTAAGATTCCACAATAATAACTATGTAGGGTTCAACACAAGGTGGTAGGAACATAATAAATTTTGTTGTTTTACATAGTTATCTTTAAAAATCTTATTCCAATTATTGGATACAGTCATGAAAAATTGATTTAATTCTACAGATGTTAACTGTTTTGTTCCAAGAACTAATTGAATTAGTAATACAATCATCTTAGTAACCTTAAGTTTATATATACACATTTATATCTTTTTTCTTCTTTCTTCCTTGTTTTCTCCTTTTCCCTATATGAGTTATTCTTTTCTCTTTGAACAGTTCCCTATCCCTTAACAATATTCAGTGAAGATTTTGTATCTTATTTATTCTTTATGGTTTTTATACAAGGAAGACAATACCATATGTACACACGTGAATGTTGTTTATTTTAGTTATGTGTATGGTCTCAAGTCACATCTATTTACCTATCAAAGCTTCAATGTGGTCTTTCTTTAGAGTTGATTAGTATTCACTGCATAAAAAAATATCATTTTTATCCATTACTCAGTTGGTGAATATTTAGTTTGTTTCCAAGGCTTGCCTATTATGAAGTTTGCTGCTATAAACATAGGTGCACATATATCACTGTGGTATGATGTTTTCAGTTATTCTTGGAATATGCCTAAAAGTGGAATAGCTGGGTCAAACACGACCTCCCATCTCAGCTTTTTGACAAATGTCCGGACTGATTTCCACAGTGGTAGTGACAGATTACATGCCCACCAACAGTTGCGAAAGTGTTTCCTGTTCCCCACATCCTCTTCAGGATTTGCTGTTGGAAATTTTCTTGATCTTGGCCATTTTTTTCATATATTTATTTGCCATTTGTATTTTTTCAGCTGATAAGTGTGTATTCATCTCAGATGCTCATTTTTGGATTGGGTTTTTGATGTTTAGGGGCCTGAATTTTTTAAAACATTCTTTATGTATTCTGGATAGAAATCTTTGTCTGAGGGACAGTTGACTAAATTATTTCTAATTCATGGTATTTCTTTTCACTCTGTTGGACAGTTCTTTTAACATGAAAAAAATCTTTTCACACTTGGGAGACAATATGGTATGTACATGTGACTTTTCGTTGACTTCTTAGTATTTTCTTAAGTTAAATCTATTTACTTATAAATATATCAATGTGATAATTCTTAATAGCTGAGTAGTACTTCATTTTGTAAAAGGACTACATCTTTTTCTATCCATTACTCTGCTGATGGGCATTTATGTTTTTTCCAAGATCTGGATATTACAAATTTGCTACTATAAACATGAGTGCATGTATAACATTGTGACATGATGCTTTCAATTCTTCTGGGAATATACCCAGAAGTGGTATAGCTGGGTCAAAAGGGACTTCCAGGTCCACGTTTTTGAGGAAACTCCAGACTGACCTCCAAAATGTTTGCACCAGCCTACAGTCCCCCCCAACAGTGCAGGAGAGTTCCTTTATCAGTACAGCCTCCACAACATTGGTTGTTGGTAGCTTTCTTTATCTTGTCCATTGTTTCCGGAGTGAGATGGAATCTCAGCATGATTTGATTAGCATTTCTCTAATGACCAATGATGCTGAACATTTTTTCATGTATTTTATTTTCCATTTGTACTCCTTTATCTGAGAATTGTGTATACATTTCAGATGGCCATTTTTGGATGCTTCTTTGAATTTTGAGGATCTGATTTTTTAAATTATTTATGTTTTAGACAGAAGCCCGTTGTCAGAGGGACAGTTGACTAAGACATTTTCAAAATTCATGGGTTTCCTTTATACCCTGTTGGAGATTTATTTTGACATTGTGAAAACTTTGTAATAAGATTAGATCCCAATTATTGATTCTGGGAAGCACTTCCTATTTGGTTTGATTTTTGTTCATGAAATCTCTACTTACCCTTATGTTTTCAATATTTCTACCTACTTTTTCTGGCAGCAAATTTAGTGTTTCTGTTTCAATATTTAGATATTAGATTCACTTTGACTTTAGTTTAATATAATAGGCATGGGCCTACTTTTAGTTTTGAGCATATGGAAAGCCAGTTTTTCCAGCACTATCTATTAAAGGGGCTATTAATCCAGTGAACAAGTTTAGCCTCTTTGTCCAAGATAAGGTGGCTGAGTGTGTTTGTAGCTGTGAGTCTATCTTCCAATCTATTGCACTGATCTTCAAGTGTGTTCTTATTCCAGTGTCATGTTCATTTTATTTTAGTAGCTTTGTAGTATAATTTCAAGTCAGGAATTGTGATGCCTCTGGCCTTGCCACTGTTGCTCATAATTTCCTTTGCTCTTCTAAGTCTCTTCTGGTTTCATATGAATTTTATGAATGATTTCTCTAGCTCTGTGAGATATGGTAATGTTATTTTAAGTGGAATTGCATTACACCTGTACAACAGTTTTGGGAGAATGGCCATTTTCACAATGTTTGTTTTTCCTGTCCATTAACAAGGAATGCCTTTCTATTTTATGCAATCCTATTCAGTTCCTTTAATCAGAGTATTATAATTTTCATTGAACAGATGTTTTGCATCCTTTGAAGATTGATTTCTAACTATTTCATTTTTTGAATGCTATTGTCAAGGGTGTGATTTATTTTATTTTTCTCTCAGGAAGTTTGTTGCTTGTGTACAGGAATGCTTCTGATTTTGAAGTGTTGACTTTATATCCAGCTGCATTATTAAGCCCAGGAGTTTTTCAATAAAGTTTGGGGGTCTTCTAGGTATAGTATCATTTCATCTGCAAGTAATTGTAAATTCACTTCTTCCTTTGTTATACTTCTTTCTTTTATTCCTCTGTCTTCTCTGTCTTGCTCTGGCTAATATTTTTAGTAATATATTGAATAGGATTGGCCATAGTGGACAGCATTGTATTGTTCATGATTTTAGAGGGGAAAGCTTTCTGTTTTTGAACATTTAACATGATGCTTGCTGTTGGTTTTTCATAGGTGTCTTTTTTCTGGTTGAGCTAGAGACACCTATTCTGATTTTCCACAGAATTATTATAATGAATGAGTGTTGGACTTTATCCAAAGCTTTTATTTTGCATCTATAGAAATGCTATGTGATTTGTATTTTTTTGCTCTATTGATATGGTAGATTACATTTATTGATTTATGTGTGTTGAACCATTCCTGCATTCCTGGGATAAATCCTACTTGGTCATGGTTTATAATCTTGATGACACGCTGCATTCTGTTTGTCAGTATTTTATTGTGGATTTTTGCATCTATGTTTATTAGGACATTGGCCTGCAGTGTTCTTGCTCCTTGTATATGGCACCTTTACTTTATTTATTCATATATGTTAATGAACTGCTTTAAGGTAGTCATTTGTGTGTATTATTTCACATCACTGTGTGTGGCAATCTGTCCATCTGTCCATATGTTTGTTAACAACTGTGTGTGTGTATATTTCATTCACTGATGCCTTTGTAGATAAATAAAAGAATGTATCAACGCAGTCTTTATGTTTCTATGTGTTTGTGTTTGTATAAATGCATATATCCGCCTCAACTTGTGCGACAAGAAAGTTAATTCAGACAACACAGAACAACATCAAAGAAACTGTGAGAAATTAGTAATTAAATGTGGTAAAGGAAAAGCAGGTGGAGAAACAGAGTTCTCAAAAGGGAGAAGCTAGTGAGCGAGGTAAACATGCCCCAAGTAGACAGGAGAAATGAGAATGTATGGAACACAGAAGAAAGGAAAATTTTGAAAGTAAAATTCAAAGAAAGCAAAGATGTGCGGTGAGAGCAATATGGAAAGGGTGTATAGAAAAAAATAGGGCCAAAGGAAATCCTTTAAAAAAAAAAGGTTAAAGAGTAACTCTCCAAAAATATCTCAATTAAAACATGCTCTAGAGAGATATCTGAGCTAAAATAGTCAGTAATTACTAACAGGAAAACCGAAAGTGTGCACTTCAATTGTAAAGGTAGATATAAACTCAAATGCATAATATTCTAATATAATGGCTCTCTGTACATCTCATGAAAATCTGTGAAAGTGTATTTTAATGCTGAAACTAAATATTCTAATGTACATATTCTAATAATGTCATGTTTCTTTAAAATTATTTTAAAAGTATTTGTTTATTTTAAAAGATTAATATAAAAGAGGACATAGCAAAACAGCTCAGAACAGAACAATTTAAGCAACATAGTGTTTCACCACAAGACAATCCATCATAACTATATCTACCATAGTGTCTCTTTCTTTGAAATATGTGAGTATAACTTCACACATTATAGTATCAAACATAACAAAAGAGTATAAAACCATTCAAGAGAATGAAAGTATTACAGGACGTTTAGAACCAACTAACAGAAAGTAAACAATGGTTACTATATTATCTCCTTGTACATAAAAATTTTATTTATACTATCACACATAACAATATCCAATGAGACACAACATGGTAGAATCAATGGATACAGAAGAACAAAAGCATGGTATGACTTCAAAACAAAAAGATATTAAATCAGCACTGGCTACTATAATGTCTTGTTTTCTTCAAAATGTCTGTTGAACCATTAAGACAGCAAAATCAAACAACATAGAATAAAACCATTCCAACTAAGGAATAAAAATATTATATTGCTCCAAAGCAATATAAAGGAGAATCATGATTACCATATACTTTCATGTATTCATACCATTTCTTACAATACGGAGACTATATGGTATTTGTACATGTGATACGGATACCATTTATAACTGAGTAGCACTCCACTGTATAAAAATATCGCAACTTTTTTATCCATTCTTCAGTTGATGAACACTTAAGTTGTTTCAAAGATCAGGCTATTACAAATTGTGCTGCTATAAACATGGGTACACATATATCACTGTGTTTTGATGTATTTAGTTATTCTAGGAATATGCCTGGAAGTGCAATAGCTGGAACAAATGGGACTTCTAATCCCAGATTTTTGAGAAATCTTGAGTCTGACCTCCACAGTGTTGAAAACAGTCTACATTCCCAGGAACAGTGTAGGAGATTTTCTTTTTCTCCACAGCCTCTCTAGCATTTATTGGTAGATTTCTTGATCCTGGCCATTCTTTCTGGAGTGAGATGGAATCTCAGGGTGGTTTTAATTTGCATTTCTCTAATGAGTAATAATGATGAACATTTATTCATGTATTTATTTGCCATTTGTATTTCTTCATCTGAGAAGTGTGTCTTCACCTCAGATGCCCATTTTTGGATTGGATCTTTGAATTTTGAGGGTCTGATTAAAAAAAACATTCTTTATATGTGTTAGACAGAAGCCCTTTGTCTGAGGGAATGTTTATTAAGACTTTTTCCCAGTTTGTGGTTTTTCTTTTCACTATGCTGGAGGTTTCTTTTGATGTGAAGAAACTTTTTAATAATACATAATCCAAGTTACTGAATCTGGGAAGTATTTCCCATGATATTTGATTCCTGTGCATGAATTCTCTACCTACCCCTATGTCTCAAAGGTTTTTTACCCAATTTGTCTTCCAACAGACATAGTGATTCTGTTTTAATATTCAGATCTTTGATCCATTTAGATTTTAATTTAGTACATGGTGATAGGCATGAATCCAGGTCTAGTTTTGGGAACATGGAAAGCCAGTTATTCCATCCTATTTCTTAAAGAGACTATCATTTTTCCAAATATTTGGCCCCTTTATTAAAGATAAGGTGGTTGAGTGTGTGTGTACTTGTGGTTTGTCTTCTAATCCATTCCACTGGTCTTTAGACCTGTTTTTATTCAAATACCATGTTGGATTTTACGACAGTTGCTTCGTAGTATAAGTTCACATAAAGGATTGTGGTGCCTCCTAACTTGCTTTTGCTGCTTAGAATTGTCTTTGCTATTCTATGTCTCTTCTGGTTCCATATGAATTCTACCAGTGATTTCCCTAGATCTGACATATGTTGTTAGTATTTTTATCATTATTGCATTGAATCTGTATAACAGTTTTGGTAGAATGGAAATTTAAACTATATTTAATCTTCCTATTTGTGAGCAAGAGATGACTTTGCATTTTCTGAAATAATCTTCAGTTTCTTCCCGGGGCATTATAATTGTCCATGTATAGATTTTTCATTTCTTTCTTTTTTTTTCTTTCTAGATATTAATTTCTATGTAGTACTTTTTTAGATGCTCACGTAAAGGGTGTGGCTTCTTGTTATTCTCTCAGTGATTCTGTTGTAGTTTATAGGAATGCTATTGATTTTTGAGTATTGATTTTGTATTCAGCTACATTGCTGAATTTCTTTATTATATGTAGGAGTCTTTAAATAGAGTTTTGGTGGTCTTCTATGTACAGTATCATGCCATCTTCAAGTAATGATGATTTAACTTCCTTTTTTACTGTCTTTACCCCTTTTATTTTTCTTTCTTGCCTAATTGTTCTGGTTAGCATTTCCAGTATTATGTTGCATAAGCATGAAGAGACATCCTTATCTTGTGCCTGATTTTAATGTAAAGGCCTTCAGTTTTTGGCCATTTAATATGATGATGTATGTTGGTTTGTCATAGATGGCCTCTATCATATTGATGCAAAGACCATGTATTCCAAATTCCTGCAAGTTTCTTATTATGAATGAATTTTGAATCATATCAAAAGCTTTATATGCATCTATAGAAATGATCATGTGATTCTTATTTTTTGTTTTACTGTCATGGTGGATTACATTTATTGATTTATGTTTATTGAAGCATCCCTGCATTAATGGAATGTATAATTTTCTTGATGATATGCTGCATCCTATTTGCCACTCTTTTACTCAGGATTTTTCATCTGTGTTCATTACGGAAATTGGCCTGTAGTTCTGTTTTTTACTTGGGTCTTTCTCAAGTTTTTGTACTAGAGTAAAATTTGCTTCCAAGAATGACTTAGAAATGATTGCTTCCCTTTCAATTTCATTGAAGATTTTGATGAGTTTCTTGTAGACAGCATATAGCTGGATGTTATTTCTTGATCCATTGTGCCAGTCTTTTTCTTTTAATTGGTGGATTGAGACTATTAACATTCATGGTTATAACTGTTATATATTTGTTTATTGTTGATGTATAATCTTTCTGCTGTCACATCTTTATCTTTATTTTTCAGTTCTAAACAGTTCTAAACAGAAAGATAAAGCAGACTTTATTGTTTGCTTTGCTTAGTGTTTTTTCTAAGTGTATCTAAACTGCCTTTCAGTAATCTTTGCAGGATTGGCTTGGTGATCATGAGGTTCTTCAGCTGTTATTTGTCATGGAAGTATCTGATTTATCCATCCAAGGACAGTTTTACAGGGTACATCATTCTAGGTTGGAAATCATTTTATTTTAGGAACTGGGATACTTCACTCGATGCTCTTTTTGACTTCATTGTTTGTGCTGAGAAGTCTTCTGTGACTTTGATAGGTTTTCCATTATGGTGATATATCATTTCTCTTTAAGAGTTTTTAATATTCTGTTCTTTTGTTGGATTTCTGGGATGGTGATTATTATATGTCTGGGTTTAATTTTATTTTGATATGGCTTTTTGGAGTTTTATATGCTGTGGTGATCCTAATGTCAGTTTCTCTTCTACACTTGGGAAATTTTCAGCTTTTACTTCTCTAAATATCTTGAAATC
The DNA here is from genome assembly GCF_034190915.1 of Cavia porcellus. NCBI lineage: Eukaryota > Metazoa > Chordata > Mammalia > Rodentia > Caviidae > Cavia > Cavia porcellus. Next base: position 7,623,543 of record NW_026947520.1, on the reverse strand, counting down.
ATTTGTGCTGTCCCTTCTTTTTTTTTTTTATCCATATGAATCTTATGGAGTTTTTTTCTGTATCATCACACAGCTGTTGGATTGTTATTTCCTGATTCCCTGTTATTTTTAAAAGATTTTTCCATTCCTGTTTACTAGCTGCAATCTTGTCTTCAAGGTGAAATTCTATCTTAACTTTCCTTGAGTCGGTTTTGACAACTTTTGATGAAATTTTTTTGTTTCCTTTAAAACTCACTGAATATGCTTTAGGTATTCTGTTTGCTTCTTACATTGTTCATCCAGGGATTCTATCTTTTGGTTTTGTCCCCATAATTTTTTAACTATGTCTGTTTTAGATGTGTTTAGCATCTCTTTAATTACTTTTATCCTTTTTTCTTTTACCTGGGAAATTATTTTTTGTTTTAATACCTTTAAAGCTTCCCAGAGTTGCTTTTTTATTTCAGTTGCTCTTATTTCAGGTAGTTCAGGTGTATAGCATAAAATTTCTTCTATGTACATATCTCCTAAGGTTTCTTGGGATGGGCTTGAGGTTTGAGAATGTATTTTTGTCCTTTGTTCTGTCATTGTCCTATATTTCCCTGTTTCAAGTTTTGTTGCAAGGCTTCCCTTAGGCCTGTTGGTAATCATCTTCTATACCCTCGGCATTTGGGATGGAATGCAGGTTGCTGAGCATGGTCCAGTCTGGCCCTCTGGAACTCCCATGTGACTTCCAATGTTCCAGGAAGCTGGGCAGGCACCTAACCACTGTGGATAATGATCCAAAGCCATCCCCATCCAAGGACTCAAACTCAATTTGTGTTAAATCAACTCCACTAATTGAAGAAGGTTGTTGGGCATAATCTAGCCAGGTCACAATTCCTCCCACAAAAATCTAGTCTAGTTTAGGTGGCTGGAAGCTGGGCAGTTCCTTGACAACTGAGAGCAATTATGTTAACCTCCTGGGGCTGGGATGGTACATGGACACTCACCTCTGGTGATGCAGTTTCCTAAATTGAGAAAGGGTCACTGGGGGAGCCCAAGAAAGGCCAGAAACCTGTGTAGCCAGAGGAGTGTGGCTATGTGCCATCAAGTTCCCCGGATTGAGAGAGGCTCACAGGGTTGGTCCCGGTAGGCCCAAGACCTGTGGAGTCAGTCGAGTGTGGTTGGAACCTGGGGAGTTCCTTGACCTCTGAGAGAAATGCTCTTAACTATCCAGGCCTGAGTGTGGTGCACAGACACACCCACCTTTCTTTTTAAAGACATCTCTGGTTTTTATTTTTCTCATTTCGTTTTTTAGCTTCTGAAAAATGAAAATGTTTGTTTTGTGTACTTTTAAAAGTTGAGTGAAAAATTTTTGTTTTGTTCACCTTTCTTGACAATAATATCATCTGTCCATTATTTCAATCTAATACTGTGTAAGAGCTACCAGGTTCTTTAAGGAGATGCACACTGAAGGCAAGACATATTACAACAAACCTTAAATATATGGCTTTCTTTCTTTCTTTCTTTCTTTCTTTCTTTCTTTCTTTCTTTCTTTCTTTCTTTCTTTTTCTCTTTCTTTTTCAAACAGCTGCTTTAATTCCATGTTAGTTTGATTTATATGTACTGGTCCTCATCTGATTTAAGGTGTTTTCTGTGAAGCTGTATAAAGTTTTAATCAGAGCTTTCAGTTACCTCGCTATCATCGTCTTCCGGTTTAAACTCTGGCAAACGTGTGAAGGTCCTTTCTGAGTAGATCTCTATGAAATTATCTTCAAAGTCAATACAACTGCTTTCCCTGCATGAGATATTGCTGAATCATTGTTCAAATCAAGCTCTTGTGTGATGGGCTGGGGATTTAACTCAGCAGCATAAGTGCCTGCCTTGCAAGCCCACAGTTGTGAGTGTGATCCCTGGTACAAAAAATTAACAATGTCTTGTGTTTGCATAAACTTGAACAAATCTCATCATTTCATTAACCTTTCACAATTCTTGAAGATCAAATGAACATCAGCCACAAAATCATCTGGAATTTGGTAATATTGAGAATGTTTTTTCTGAAGCTTCTTTTGAATAGTGGATGAATCCAATGCTATTTTTATAATTTTAAAGTAGTTTGGTATCAAAGCAGGTACCAGCTCCTAGAATTCCATATTTAATTCATGGCAATAGAGATAAAACAGGAGACTTTCCCTTTTCCTTTGTTCCACTGGGCTTAATCCTTGTGCAGCTTTCCCCTTCTGGATGTGTTGCAAACTATCACATTCATATTCAACTTCTGGCTTCCAAGTATCCTTGCAAAATATGAATATCCAGTCCCCACTTGGAAACCTAAGAAGTATTGGAATATGGAAATTTAGAAGACCTTTAGATATTTTTCACAGCACAAGAGATCCCCTCCATTTTGGCAGACAGCACACAAGTCTTCATTTGAATCAGCATCTTTGATGTTGCCATTTCCACCAGTCTTTGCTTCCATGTGAATATGGCTTCGAATTGGAGACGTTTCATTAACTAGATTGCTGAGTCCTGACTACTTGCAGCTTTCATTCAAATCTGCAGGTTCAGATTTCACATGATTTTCCAAGCTTGCTAACACACCTAACTCACTATCTAAATCCAGGTTGGTTGACACAGGTGATGCCAACTTATGCTCAGGACTGCTCCACGTGGAGTCACTCTTCCTCCCATGCTCAGTCTTTTCCTGTTCACAGCTCCTGAAAAACTACAGACCTCTTCCTCAGTCCCAGGTTCTTGCTTGACATTCACTTGATCAGATTTCAAACTAAAACCAATCTTCTCAGCAGTTCTTCCTGATGACTCACAGCTGCAACTACTGCCAGTACTAGAAGTACGAGGAGATCTCACAGGTGTGTGAGAATTGGATAAACCTGATAATCCTGGAGATAAGGTACAGAGTCCTGGGGAAGGAAGGATTCATGGTGCTTGTAGACTTTGGGAGTAGGTGACTGTCTGAGATGTATCTACCTGGTAGCTTATTTAACTGCTTGTGTCAGCATCTTCCAGGTATATGGGTGGAATATCAGGCAAGGATAGAAGATATTCTAGATAGTAACTGAGGGGATGAGTTCTATTGCTGTAACAGATGGGCTGTTGGGGCTTTGGCTTGCATTTGCCATAGTTGCTATAGTAGGGTTTCTTGGGTTGTTTGTGATATTGTGTACTGATATGATAAGAAAAGTTGCATCATGCCCTGGGTTTGAGTGTTGCCTCAGGAGATGTGGTTGCATCATGGGATACTGAGGAACGCTGTGCCTGGGCATCCTTGGAATTCTGGCAGAAATCTGAGCCAGTCTCATTTGATTTGCTTGAAAAGCTCCACAGCTCATGTTACCTTTTTGCATTGTTTGCATACTGAACAATCTTGGAGCCTGTTGCTGTAACATCTGAGGGGCTGTTTGTCTAGGGTACTTCTGTGTTGTTGTTGTTGGTAGTGGTGTGGGAGCTAGTGGTTGCTGATTCCTCATCCATTGCAGCTGCTGAGTTTTCTCTGTGCATACATTTGCTGTTGCATATACTGAAGTTGAAGCTGTGCTAAATTAATCTGTCCAGGGCTTTTACTAATGTGCTTTGTCCCTGAAGTAACTTGTCTCACTACAACATTAGGAGTATAACCAGCAACTACAAACACACTCAGCAACCTTATCTTTGATAAAAGGGCCAAACTCATTCACTGGAAGAAAGATAGTTCCTTTAATAAATTGTGCTGGAAAAATCTGGATCTTAATATGCCAAAAAGTAAAACTACACGCAAGCCTATCCCATGTACTAAATGAAAGCCAAAATGTATTAACAATCTAATTATTAAAACAGAGACACTAAATCTGCTGAAAGACAAAGTAGACAGAAATCTTGAAGACAGAGGAATAGGTACAGAATTCATGAAGAAGAATCAACTGCTCATGAAATATATCACAGAAATAATAACTGTGATCACATCTTAATGTAGAATTTTTGCACGTTGAAAGAAGTTTACAGCATAGTCAAAAGAAAATCCACATATTTGAAAAAAACATAGTGAACTGTCCCACAGACCAAGTACTTCTGTATAGAAGATATAAAGAATTTTTAAAAACCTAGGTACCTGAAATACCAAGACCCAACTCAAAAATGGGCATCTGACATGAATACACAGGTCTCAGATAAAGAAATACAAATCGTAAATAAATACATGAAAAAAGGTTCAGCATCATTGGTCATTAAAGAAATGCAAATTAATACCACACTGAGATTCTATCTCACTCCAGAAAGAATGGCTGGAATAAAGAAAACCGTTAGCAACTAATTTTGCAAAGGCTGCAGGGCAAAAAGGAAGACTTCTGCACCCTTGGTGAGAGTGCCGATTGGTGCATCCACTGTGGAGGTCAGTCTGGATATTTCTTAAAATGCTGGTAATGGAAGTTCCATTTGACCCAGCTATTCCACTTCTCGGCATATTCCCAAGAGACCTAAAAATATCCTACCACAGTGATATATGTGCACCCATGTTTATAGCAGTATGATTTTTAATAGTCAGATCCTGGAAACAACCTAAATTCCCTTCAACTGAGGAATGGATAAAAATGATGTGCTATTCCTATACAGTGGATTACTGCTCAGATGTAAAGAATGATCATATTGAGATATTTATAATAAGTGGATGCAACTTGAGACCATACTCATTTGTGAAATAAATCAAACTCACATGCATAAATACCATATAGTCTCCCTAGTGTAAGAAATGCTAAGAGTGCATAAGCTACAAAAAACTCACTAAATGTAGTGAAAGAATAAGAATATGGTTAAGTGGGAAAAATAATATCTCAGGGAAGTGAGGAAAAAGAAAGAGAAAGGAAAAATATAGCTAAAATTATATAAACACACTTATGACAAATAAGATAATTGTACTACAAAGCCTGTAAGTTAGAACAAAATAATTAACATTCATAAGATTTGAACTCTTGTGCATATTATTGTATGGTGATCTGAGGAACTCTTGAAAATCATTCTGCAAAATAACAACCCTAGCTATGTTCCTACCACCTTGTTTTGAAGGCCTAAATTGTGAGTATTTTGGCCTCTTTGATATTGTTATTTGTCTTTTCATGTGTGTGTGCTTTTCTAGGAATTTTTTGTTTAATTTTGTTTTTCCCTCTAATACAAAATGATAGGCATAAATGTAGAAATACACATAAGTACAAAACTTCTCCTAAGCAGTTTATGAGTATCGCTTATATAAAACATGATGAAATGAACAGCTACTTTCAAGAAAAACAGACACGATGTTATCCAGTGCTAATTATGTATCATCAGGCTGTGAAATGCAGAAATACTATTATTCTTTGTTCAGTGTGATTTTAGTCTGTTTTTCATTATTTAATTTCAACGCACTTGAAGGTAGGGCAAGATATTTTGAAAAGAACAAGAGACATTACGACAGCCATTGTTGATTTCCCTCTTATCTGGTTTTGAAGGCCAAAAATACCTTGATCATTTTGTTCTGGTCAGTTTAGTAACATTTTGTTTTGTATGAATTCATTGTGTGTGAAAATATGGACAATTATTTAGAAGAAAGCAAGAGGCAATATGAAAGACAATGATGATCTCCTTTTGTCTTGCTTTTAAATCTGTATCACTCTGTTTTCTTCTGCTCTCTTCTGTTTGGTTCTTTTTAATTTTACCCTGTTTAAAATAAAAATTTAAAAAAGAATCTGTTTTGACTGAATGCTTTTCCCTGTGTTGTCTGTGGTACACTCTCTGTACTACATGGAGATCAAGGTTATAATTCTTTATTGCTTAATAGTATTTCATTGTATGAAAATACTGAATCTTTCCTTTCCATTCTGTAGTTGTTGGGAAAGCTAAATCTACTTTTTCTCTGAGTCTGTCTCAAGGAGTATTGTATAATTTACCCCAAACTTCAGTTTGTCCATTTTCTTTCAAGTCAAATGTGTTTATTTTATACAACATATTGGTTAATTTTGTCTCCTGATTCATTCTGCCTCTATTTCATTTTATTGATAAGTTCAGGACGTCTACATTACTGATTACAATCCACATATACTAGCTTATCTCTACCACACTATCCTCCTGCCATTGGTCCCCTTCATCTTCCATCCATCCAGTTGCCTGCTCTGCTCCACAGTCCCTTTCTGCTACTGTTCCTGAAAATGTGATCATCTTCAGTTCTTTCTAGACACTATTGTATATAAAGCTGTGCTCGACTATTTCAAAGAAAGAGACATTATGGTAGTTACTGTTAATTATGGGTTGTTTTGTGATAAAATGCTGTGTTACTTGCATTGTTTGATCTGATCAGTTTGTTATGTCCTCTTTTTTCTTATTCTCTTTAAAATGAAAAAAATTAAAAAGGAATAATTTCATGTTACATAGAATAACTCTGTTCACTCACTGTTGATAAAATATTTAGAAATAGTTTTTGTAAAATGTTAGTGTTTGATTGGGAATTAATTCCATAAAATTTGATGTCTACAGTTTCAGAATTCTCATCATCACCCTATCCTTTTAATTTTGTGAATTATTAAAATGCAGAAAAGTACAAAAAATAAGACAAGCAGTCCACATATCTCATTGCAGAAATAGTGTCTTCACACATTTACTTGCAGAGAAAAAGATATTTTTATAAAAATTGGTCCCCCTCCCCAACCCAATCCTCTAAACTCATTCTCATCTTTCCTCCATTTTTCACAGGCCACCATCAAGAGTTTGGTCTGTATGCTTACAATTTTTTAAATTGTTTTAAAAATTTTATGTATGTATGCATATTCATTAGCAATATAAAGTATTTAACTTCATCAATGAAAATACCTCAAATTTAGTGAAATCATTGTACTATACATATCATTCTCCAAGTTTTTTCCATCTCAATGTGTTTTAGATGTTTACAAGAACATATGGTTTTTGTTTGTTGGGGTTTTACACATGGGTATTATTTCATCATAAGATATTTGAATTGTAACCAATTGAGCCACAGAGAAATTTCTGGTATTTCCTAAGCATACATGTAAGTAAAAATAAAATGTAGTTTTGAATTTTGCAAGAAAATTTTTTTCTATTTTCTAGCTTGTAATCATCTTGATATATTTGCTTTAAATAATTGTGCCTTCATTTCCCATGATATTTACTTTTCTGTGTAATGCATGGTACTCTTGTTTTCTACTCTTGAAGAACAAATTACCACAAAATATATTTTTAAAAATTATTTTCTCTTTTACTAATACAATATCTTTCATATTGTATTAAATGTTTGAATAAATTAAAATAACTTTTTAAAATCTCTTCTGCTCTGCTGAATTACTATCACAAAGATCTATTATTTACTAATGATCATATGTGTTTTTGTTTCTTCCACTCTAATTTTTTCTCATACTGTTGAAGATCTCCAGATTTATGCTGACTGTAGGAACAAGCTTCTGTTTTTGCTTCCAAATTTTAGGGAAATGAATCAAAAGTCAGTATTACTTCTTTTTTTGGTCAGTATTACTTCTGATGTTGTTTTCTGTTTATTTGTTTGACTGATTGATTTTGGTTTTTCTGCTTTTTGTTAGGTCACAATTTTTATATGAAAGTCTTTTACTTCAGTATGAAATGTCGGTGCCCTCCAAAGTTTTAGTATTTCTTACACTTCACCTCTCTAAGTATTCTATATTTTAAAATATTTTGATGTAGTGTGAAATACAAATTTCTGGCATGTTGTTTTCCATTTTGATGCAATTCACAGGTCTTCATGAGTGTGAGTTTTCTGTTGATTATTGTGGTGTAGATTCTGGCTGAAAGCTTTTCCATATTCACTACATAAGGCTTTTTATCTGTGTGTATTCTGAAACCCAGTTCTAGGATTGAAAACTGCGAGAAAGCTTTCTCACATTCATTACAACCATAAGGCATCACAATTGTATGACTTCTCACACACAGTGGGAGAAGAGCTCTGGAAAAGGCTTTCTCACATATATTGCATTCATGAATCCTCATATGTAAAGTAAGTGATGTTCAATGAAAGAAGGCTTTTTCAACATTTATTACATTTGTAGGGTTTCATTCTAGTGTGAATATTTTGATGCTTTATGAGGTACCACTTCTGGCCAAAATCTGCTAAACATTCATTATATTTAAAGGGCTTTTCCGCAATATGAATTTTCTCATACTCGGTAAGACGTGATTTGCTGCTAAAAGTTCCCCATGCTGTTTACATATGAAGAGTTTGTTACACATGAAGGAATTCTTTCCAGTGTGGGATAGTTAACTGGTGTCTGATGAGGTTTGACTTCTGGATGGAAGTTTTTCCATAATCTTTGCATTAAAAATGATTCTCTCCAGTGTGAATTTTCTTAAATTATTTTTCATTCTGCAGCTATTGAATTGTTATTTCCTGGTTAGTTGTTATGTTAGGAGATATTTCCTTTTGTAATCTCTAGCTGAAATCTTGCCTTTAGAATCTGAAACTATCTTCAGTATCTTTCAGACAACTTGGCCAGGTTACAATGGAGTTTTTAATTTTCCAGACATATCTTTCTCTTTCATGCATTATACTTCTTTCCTATATTGTTAATACAACGTTTCCCTCATTTTCCAATGCTCCTCTTTTTATATCTGTATTCATTAGATATGCTCAGCATTTCTTTCATTATGTTTGTCACTTGTTCTTTTACCTTCAGTGTTATTTTTGATCTTTTTACTTTTAGAGCGCCATGAGTTTGTTTTACTTCACTTGCTATCCTTTCAGAAATTTCTTCTTTTTTCTATGCCTCTTGCACACATTCTGTGCTGGAGTTTGGAGGGGGTCCTTTGACTATTTATCTTGACATTTTCCTGAGTTTCTCCATATGAGCGCACTTTGAGTTCCCAGGCACTAAGTGTATTGACTGCCATTTTGCACAGTATGGGAATGGGTCTGGCACATGGGTTTCTCTTATCCTAGGTTTCTGGGGAGGCAATGGTGGGTGATGAAAATTTTCCCAGACATGCATGGCTTCAACAAGGCTCCACCAATGACAATCGTCATGTGGGAGGCTGGTTGACTGGTTCTCCCAGCTGGCACTGGCCACCAGTCACTAGTGGAAACTGGCGGGCTTATGGGAACATCTATGTTAGTTTCTCCTGGTGTTTACAGTTCTGTGATAATATTCCTGCTGCATCCCAGAGATGCACTGGGTAGAGAGCCAATCATGCCCTCTGTATGTGAGGGCTGGGACTTGTCTTCTGTCACAGAAATTCACTGTACTTCAACTGTAATATCTTCGCTGCTACTTCAGATTCTTTCTTCAGAAATAGACTAATAAAACACAAGACTGAATATCGTCATGAGCTTATGAAATATTACTGGGCATTGCTTCTCTCACACAAATAACAGAGGTAGTGGGTACTCTCTTATTAGAAAGAAATTCCTTTTATATAGCATATATGAAAAATTAGTCCTAGTATATAAAACAAAAGATACCAGTAGAATCAGCATAGACTGGTATGTGGAGAATTTCTATTTTACCATTGAAATTGCATTTCAGTAGCATTTTATTCAGAGTGTATCATACACTTAATTTAGTTTTATTATTTTAAGATTGAGAAATTATTTGACATATAACTTAAACTGAATAAGAAAGTGAAAATAACGTGTATACAGTAATTCAAAATATCTTTACAAGTACTCACTGTAATATTTTTCTTTAAAACTGATTTCAGTTTCAGGATTGCAAACCAGGGGATCTTATCTCTGAGTGAAATGTTCAGTGCATTTTTATTTTTTGTTTTGAAACAAAGTTCTTCTAGGTTGCCCAGGCTGGGCTTCATTGTGCAGTCTTCCTGTCTCAGCCTCCTGAGTAGTTGCCATTCCAGGCTTATACCATTGTGCTTTACAGTTTTTAATCTTTTTTGTGGTAATGAAAATTGAACATATAGCCATCATCCAGATCCTTATGTTTATTATCTACCCCTGAGCAGTGTTTATGATTTTGGGCCAGCATCATTTTAAGTTGTTAATTTGACCATGTAGATTCAGATTTGCAGTCCTCTTTCCACAACCTTGCAGAGTTCTGGGATTATAGGCACTCACAACTCTATTCACCAAGAACACCTCTTTTATTGAAAGAATGTCTCCAAGTTAACTAGTATTTTAATCATTTAGTCAAATGTTCTAAGTAGCATACTATCAGTGAGTCACAACTTTATCTTGTGAGATCTTTATTTAACCTACACATTCTAATTATGGGGATTTGTTGAGCTCAGACTGGTGTCACAGGTCCCTGTGCTAAATATCTCACACTATACATCACAATGAATAAAAATCAGTCATATTTCATAAATCTTAAATCAGTTTACTCAAGCCAGGCCTATTTCAACTTCTTTGTTGAATGATATCTGTATAGATTCAGGTTGACTGTAGCCCTCTAGTGTTGCAGCAGCCATATTTGGCCCAGAGTAACACTAGTTAGATTTTTTTCTTCTTAGTGTTCCTGGTGTTTATAAATAGAAAATTATAATATAGTTGTAAACAGAAAAACAATACATAAACATTTATAAACAGAAAAAAACATGTCCATTATCACAGATTGATGGGTCCCTCACCCTCCCAAGTGAGTGCCTACAGAAGGCTTAAATTAAATAACAAGTGGTAGGACTGTAGGGCTACATGAGGATCAAAACTGTCTAGCAGAATGCACACCAACAGGTCTGAGACAAAGAATTTCTCTGATCCTTATTTACTTGGTTTTCAAACAAAGGAACATGATACTGAGGAAAAAACAGGAACTAGGCAGGACTTCTGGAGTCACTTCAAAGACTTCCCCAAGTATTAAGTTATACCAATAGGAGAGCTATCTTATCTCTAGGTTGAAATTTATTGAAGCACTGTGGGTCCTACAGTGAAGGTCTCTACCTACTTAATTGGAGCTGGAGCCGTGCATTTTCACCAATGACCTGGTCTTGTCCTTTGAGGAACCACAGGGTCCTAGGCCATTGCAGGGCTCACCCAAGACCAGTGATTCATAAAGATTTACTTTGAATCCAGTGCCCATCTCCAGACAAGAGGCCTAAGTCTGGGACAGAGTCACAAATAAAGATAAATGACCAATTGATTAAATTGAGATCCTGCTCAGAGCTTTGCAGTCACACATGTGCCATGAATTTGATTGGCCCTTTGGTACTATGTTCAGATAACCTGGCTATCTTTGGATTGAAAGAATTCATGAGTGTTCAGCTCATGCCTACGTCATCCTAAGAACCCAAATTTTAGGATTCCTGTTGGTCTTCATGCTGCCCAAGACTGAGCATCTCTAATTTTCCCAATACATTGTACTCCACACAGCCCTAGTTCTGTCTGCTTCTCCTGTGTCTTGACATCTTGGTAACTGTTCTCTTGAACCAAAGAGGAGTTGTCCCATAAAAGTATCCATAAATTTGTTTTCATTGTGGCTAAGTAATAGACACTTTAATTTATATGTGTACTGAGATTCTTCATTTACATTTACTGTCTTCACTGTATTCTAGAGATATTTATGGTTTTGTAAAGGAAATTGCAGAGCACTGCGATGTCAGACTATGGTTTCCTAACAGATACCTTACCATACATGATACAAAACTTGGGATTGTATGAGAAGACACAACCTACATTTGCTGAGCTTTCACTTACATGTAGTGAAATCAAAAAAATACCCTGAACATATGAAGACTGTTAAGGTATTTTAAAAGTTAGAAATAAATGTGAATATTTTTACCTCTCTGGCCTTCATTGGAAATAATTAGAAAAGGATCAGTGCCTTAGTTTCTGAGTTACCCACTGAAAATGAAAAGATGTATTTAAGGTACATTTTAAATCATATATTCTCCCTTGAAATATTTTTTTAATTTATACTTCTGGCTTTGCACAGAAGTGGAATGGTCTTGCATCCAAAATTTGGCTTATCTATTGCTTGTAATGGGGTTATGTACACTCCAGTAGTATGGAAAAGGGTGATTCATATTGAGGTGCTTCTGCAGTGAGCCTGGAGATCTTCTCCAACAGTTTAAAAAACAGTGTGAAGGGTAAGGAAGTGTTGCCAGGTTCCATGATAAGGTTGGTTTTAGGTGCATCTCTTTACTGTGCTTTAAACTCACTACTACTGCTGAAGGAGTCAGTATACAGTGTTTCTTCCCAGGTTTCCAAAATGTAGATCAGAAGAGAAAGAGGGATGAATGAAGCTCAAAAGTTGTTATTTGACAAGTCATATACTGAAAAGTAAAACCAGAGAATTCTGGGAGGCATGCTTCTTATTGATTCTACTTGATGAAGAGACACTTTTCTCATACTAATAATTGTACACATTCTGTTTTGCTGTGTACAAGTTAGCCTTTTATGAAATAGGATTGTAGAAGTATAATACTATGCTGATGTCCAGATAACTTGGCATAATATTACAGTACAGCATGTGCCCAGCTTGCAAACTTTCAAATTCAAACTTTGAAACAGGCAAGTGGACCTCGTTGCAGTTCTGCTGCTGTGTGCTTACTGTGTAGTGCACTAGTGTACCGCTGTAAATACTGTCATAGGCTTACTATATTTTGTGTGTAAGACTATTTTGGACTCATGAACAATTCTGATTACTTTTCATACTTATCATCTTGTTTCTCCCATTTCCACTTACTTTGTAAGAATTTGTTTCCCATTTTCTTTTGCTGCCTTTTCAACTTTATCCATTATAAAAACTAAATCAGTTTGAGTGTTAAAATATTTGACTGTGTATTTAAACTTCAAGTCATTTTTTTAGCACAAAGTCTCATTTTATGTAGTCAATGATGTGGTAGATGCCAGTTACAAAATTAATTATAGGTAGGTTTACTTTGTAAGATCCAATATGCCCTGAATTCTACAGTTGGATTTCTTAATGTCTTCGACAAGCTGAGGGACTATTTTTGCATGGAGATGTCACTGGTGCCAAACTTGATGGCCCTGGAGGTGAGATGGTCAAGTGGACCTGCACACTGTGGGAAACAGAGCAGACCCTAGTTCGGAGGCCTGGGGCAGGCACACTTTACAATAAGTGCAGGATTCCACATTACCAAACATTAGAGTTTATCAAAAGTGGAAGACTCAATGTTTAGGCCAAAATTTCCCAGATTTTTATGTTGAAAGTCTCATTAGAAATAGCTTCTGTGGATCAAATAAAGGCTATAGAATAACAACTTTATTTTTCTTGTATACACATAATGAGATATGGGAATTCTTCTATACAAACAGTTGCCATATAAAGTGAGATGGGCATTATGGAAATCTGTATAGAAATTTCACAAATCAAGAGCAGAACTTCCATGTTACCTGGCATATGAGATTCTGGGTATATATATAAACAGACTTCATGTTGCCCACCTCACTGAACCATTTCTCTTAATATTCAATACTATAATGCAGAACCTGTATCTATCAGTGGAAGAGTGCAAATTATATATATATATATATATATATATATATGAATAATATTTAGTTTTACAAATGTATCTTCCCAAGACTGACAATATGAATGAAACTTGCATTCAGAATCCCAAGTGACATAGGCAAAAACAAAAAAGACATTGTTAAATCTATCTTATATGTGTTATCTTCAAGCATTCAAAATATAAAAGTATAGAAAATTACCATATTTTTCAATGCCTTTGAAATGATAGGAAAAGGTATTGATGACAGTTGATAAATGATGTTTTGGAGGACAGATAGGTGTAAATGTCTAATATGCAGCATGATTACTACAGTGAAAAATAATGTAATTTATACAGGAAATTGGTGACTAACTTTCTGGAACTGTCATGAAATTGTCAGCTATGTGAGGTAATGGATATGGGTGATTGGTTGAATAATCTTCAAAATATACATACTTCACCATAGCCTGATTTACAACCACATATACACGCAATTTAAAAATAGATTGAAACCAGCTGTTTTCTCCTGAATCTTTGAGAAGAAATTTTTGTTCTAGTGATTTTATAGGCAATGTTTCATATCTGTGTCTTGTACTCTGAAAATTACTGTGAATACAGCAGTGCTTCATGTATAGATTAGTGTTACTTCCCTAGTACCCTATTTTAAAACTCTATTTCATTACTTTTTTCTATTTAAAATAAAATAAATAACTGGAGAAACCTCTGAAAATAAATAAATCAACAAATGCATGGGAAATATCTATCATTCATTATAAAATATATGATTCAATATGATTTATGATAAAGTTTTTCACTTACACAATTTTTTCTGTTGAATATATTATTAAGCTAGTTTTTCATGACTTTCAATTTATGTTTTCCTTTAGTCACAGTATTAGCAGCTCTGTTTCTCCTTTACTGAAAGTCCTAGAAATAAACAACACTGTTCATGAGTGTAAAACAAGTTAATAATTAAATAAGTCAGTAGCTTTCAGTTTGTTCATTATTTATGCTTTGATTTGCAATGATTTCTATTTGTACATTTATTATTTTTTGTTTGCTGTGATATTATTTTGTTCTTTTCCTGTTTCTTCTGCAAAGACTACGAGAATTTGCTTAAAATTCTTCCTTTTTTCTAATACAATGCATTAGTGTTAAAATGCTTTTTCTGTTACTTCTTTAAAGTATTGTAATGATTCTGTTTGTAATCTTTTCTTAAATTTTTAACAATAATTCTTTTTAATTTTATGTAACTTTTGGGTTAATATTATCTATTTCATTTGTATAATGTGTATTTTATTGTATTTAAATTGAACATGCCCTACTTTAAAATGTACATACTTCGAAGATTGTAAGGACATGAAATAATATATTTTCTTTTTGTGTCATCATTTGATTATCATTATTTATTAGAATATTGAATTCATATTCCAGCAGGTTCACAGTGCATGGGGATGATACCACATGGGTGTTCTCACATGTTTTTGATCTGATTTGTTCTTACGCAAGAGTGTTGTAAGATACTTTATTATTAAGAATTTTTAATTTATGTTTAAGTTCCTAATAAAATGGAGATTAATTTCTTTTCTTAGGACAAAACATGTTTTATCTTCTTATGAAATGGTATGGTTTTATTTTCTCCTTTATTCAGCCCAGTTCATCTATTTTTATAATAATTCCTCACTCTTCCTAAGAATGCCATTTCATATTTTTCTTATATTGAGTTTTACTAACTTTTTACAATTTATTTATTGTAGTGTCACTTGTATTATGGAATTGTAATCTGATTTAAATTGGAATAAAGTTGCTATGTGTATAGATTATGGATTTTACACCAAAAGATGCAATAAGTTTATTTTCAGGGTATATCACTACTAAAATTATGAAAAAACCTGTGTTCTGAATTGGCCTTATTTTGGGAGAAAACATGATACATATACAGAGTACACTGAAAAAATGCATACACAATTCAGTAGTTTCCCGTACTGATAAATGTCTGGAATCTAATAACCACCATTCAATTCACCTCTTGTAATTTTAGAGAGCAAATGTAACTTCTCATGATATCTCGTTAAATTTAGTGTTAAAATATTTATACAAGTTTTTCTTTTTCTTGATTTACATACTTTTGTTAGCATTTATAATATATATGTAATGTATATAACCTGCATATATTCTAAATGGACATACATGTATCTATTTAACTATAGCTCTCTATAAACATTGTGTGGATTAATCTCTTGCTCTTTCATGGCAAATGGCCCCTTATAGTGGCCCCAATAAAGTGGTAAAGCCCTGAGGCAATGTGATTCTCCAGTGTTCTTTGTGAATTTACTCACTGATAACTCTATTTTTGAATGACTGGGCATAGAGCTTCTCAAACAGTCTCTAATGGATTTTGATGTCTGTTGTGGGGGATTTTCTTTGTTTCACTCTTCCCTGAACCTGCCCTATGGTCTCTGAACACCTCTAATGTCTAACTTATGACATAAGTGAACCCATAGGGCCAACAACTTCTCACAGGACGCCAAGATCCAGGGGGACCCAGGTGATTTCCTGCCTGCATCACAGCCTCATGCTTCACTTTTTCCACTTCCTCAGCATGACAGTGTCTACCCAGGGAAGATAAAAAGAAAGCACCACCAACACAGTTTCTTTGCTCCTTGGAGACACACACCACAAACAAGAACTTTTAATTGACTCTGGGAATTTGGAGCTAAGAAAAACTTTTCAGATACACAACACTGGATGAAGTATGTCATTGGCACAACAGAAGAATTGAATATTTGTGTCCTGGGGGAGGTGAGGTTACATTATCACTCACGTTTATCTCTGTGTCTGCCTCCTTCCTTTCTCATGCACATTGGCTGTGTCTCTGTCACAATGAGGTCTACATCCTGGCAGAGGGAGAGGCACAAATGAGTTTTCTCACAGGCTGAGAACTGAGTCTGCTACAGTAGTGGGACATCATTTTCTTGGTGAGAGCTCTTGGGTGAAGACAGATTGTTCTGGGGTGGAGGCTGCTCTTCACCAAAGCCACACAGACACGAAGAGCAGTTCTGGACACTGGTGCAGTACCACATTGGAACTGTGAAGCTAAAACCGTGTGCTGAATCCTGGTTACTGCTTATGTGTCCTGGTCTAACATTCACTCATGTATCCATGAGTCTACAGCTGGAAGCAAGCAGGAAAGAAGTCTGAATTTCATGCTGGGTAGGATGGAAATTTTGAAATTAATTCCTTTCTGAGGTATCATAAAGTAATCAGGTAGAAATTTACTATAAATTCTGTGTGTCTGTTGATGAATACAATAGAGTTACACAATCCTCTGGTTGTTTGAAAAACTTGAGTACTGTCTATGAAAAAGAAGCTGTCACTCTCAAAGTGAGTATAATATCTTTATTGAATGAGAAAATATATCTGTGTATGAAAGTATTAGAATTATGTTGGTAATGAGGAATTTTCCCTTTTAGTAGGTAGAAAAAGATACTTCCAAAGTATCACCTTACTGATGAGAGTGAAGGATTACAGAAAAAATACAGAATTTACTGTATTTATTATGTATAACATGCATTTTTTTTGGTTAAAAAGTCCTATTCTAACGTGATTTCCATGCCTCTTGCACTTCCGATTATTTTATAGGATGACAATATTGTTCACATTTTAATATCTTTAAAAAGTCATAGGATATCTAGGTTGTATTTTTCTTTAAACAGTAAGTAGAAAAACATCTCCTAATTTAAAAGCATTAAGTTAGATTTTTTTTAATTTTGTATCTCACAGAGGAGAATGAACTGCAATGTTGTACTCTTTTGAAAGACAGCATTTAAACTATGAAATCATATTTTATTGCTTTCTTAATATTCATCTATACTCAATAAATAACTATAGCTGTAAAACTACCAACTGTATCTACACTTCATAAAGTGATCGGTCTTTATGCACATATTTACTCTATAGAAAAATTTGACAGTGGAAAATATAACATATTCCATTGCATAAAAAGTGATTGTAATGTAAGACATAAGATACAATGGTACCTCAGTTCATGATCTTAATTCATTTTATGATTTTGTGAAGGTAGTTGTGTTTGTGTTTTTGTGGGAAAACAGTGCCACAGCTGTGTTTGCATCTGATGTGGAGTTTGTGATGAGAAACCAAATTTTGTCACATGTTTTTGCTTGAGAACCAAATGGTTTGTGAGGAGAAGCACTCATGAACTGAGGTGCATGTATGTGTGTTATTTAAAGAACAGGAAATATAGATGGGATAAGATACCAAAGCAATGACAGAGCAACTGGGCAGCAGTGGATGGAAGCTAGACTCAACCAATTTTAACGTGAGTTGATAACTGTCTTGTGGCTCAGTTAACCTGAATTTTAAGAGAAACACACATTGCTGCCTTGTCTGATAGATGTAAATATTAAAGTACTCAAATAACATTTTAGCAGTGATCTATATATTGTAAATGCTATACAAAAAACATAAAACTTGGAAACTATCATAAACATATAACAAATATATAAAAATATATATATAACATATATATTTGAGAAAGAAATTGTCATTGGGAAAGGTTATTATAAAATGAGAGTTTATTTATAATTCATGTTATCACACAGAAACCTCTGTATAAGAAATTGAATCCTGAATACAGTAAGTGACAGAATGGGCTCTGAGAGTGTGTATATTGTAATAATCTTCAGTTTTCAGACTCTCATTGGAACTCTGGGGAATCTCTTTCTCTTAGGTAAATATATATTTCTTTATCTCAGTGGACATAAAACAAAACCCATAGATTTGATTATTATGCATCTGATTGTGGCCAACTTATTGGTCATTCTCTTTAGAGGGGTCCCAGAGATTTTGGCAGCTTATGGGTTGGAAGACTTCCTCAGTGACTTTGGATGCAAGTTTGTTTACTATATTAGCAGGGTAGGCAGAGGTGTAGCCTTTGGTAGCACTTGTTTCCTGAGTGTCTTCCAGGCCATCACCATCAGCCCCAACAATTGTAGGTGGACTGAGCTCAAATTGAAATTTCCTAAGTACATAAACACCTTAACTACCCTACTCTGGGTCCTGCATTTGTTGCTGAATATTTGTTTCTCTGTGAGCTTGACTATGAAATTGAGAAACAAAAATGTTACTAGTAAGATAGACTTTGCTTACTGTTCAGATCCGAATACCAAGAGAGGGATATACACGGGGCATGCAGTGTTAACTGCCATATTTGATGTTTCATGCATGGGGCTCATGCTCTTAGCCTGTGGTTCCATGATTTTCATTTTATTTATGCACAAGCGACGGATTCAGCACATCCATAGGTCCAACCACTACTTCAGGTCCTCTGCTGAGACCAGAGCCACCCACAGCATCCTTATCCTGGTGAGCATCTTTATGTTTTTCTATTTCATGTCTTGTATCATGCAAATATATGTGACTTTTTTTCATCATTCGAGAATCTTGCTGTTTACACTTGATGCTTTCATAAGTGCATGTTTCTCAACTGTCTGTCCTTTTGTATTCATGAATTGTGGTCACTGTGTATCTGGAATATGCTGTTTCTATGGTCAAAGAAACAGAGTCACCTAACTACAAGAGGAACAACATATGCACTGTTTGGTTTCAACTATGTTGCATCACTGATGATCTCAACCCTCACTATCCCCTCAAAATGCAGAAGATATGATCTTAACTCTTAATTTAGCTTTTCTTGTGTTCTTGACTTGACCAAAAGGAATCTCTGTCTATCCCCACCTCCCCTGTTCGTCAAATTCTCTCATCTAGAGAAAATCAACAGCTTTCTCAGTAGAAGAAAGACTACCGCCTTCTGTTTTTCAGTGATGGCAGCCCCAGTGGCATATGATACTTTCCTTAAACCTTCTCTATCATGAAGTCTCAGCTGAAGCTGTCTGTAAAATACCCTGCAGTGTCAATCATGATACAGTTTTGTTGGACAATGAAAACTCTTTTACTCATAAAAATTTGGTAACCTGAACATGCATGATTTAAAATTCTTGTTATATTTTCATTTTCATTGTTGAAATGTAGTATCACGCTTTGTAACTATGCTCTCTACATATTTTATATCATTGACGAATACTGAGTAAGATAGCTTCAAGTTATTTGCATAGATTATTACTATTAAATCTTGATATAAATTAATGATATGAGTAGTGATATAAAAATTGCATTGAGTATAGTGTAAACATCATGTGTTGCTTCCTAATAGCAAGAGACTTCTGTTACTAAGTCTGTGTTTGGTGAGTGAGTGACTATGATTACATACGTGAATTTGTCCATGTATTTGTGTGTGCACTTTTTCCTATGTCTCAGTGTGTATTTGTGAGTGTATTTTCACATGTCTGTATGAGTATGCACTTGTGTGAAATTGATCTCCTCATCACTACATTCTGGACATGTGGTTCTTGTATCGATAACCAGGGAATCCCTGAATATCATTTTATTTGAAGTCAAACTTGCCCTGAAAGAGATTGCCTAAAAACTCTCCTAATCCTTTAATTTTTATCCTTCATTAGACTTTTTAAAACCATTTTTAGGGGTCCAGGCAAACACAAATCCTCAGTTCAATTTCTAATACAAATCCACCAAATTAAAAAAAAATGTATGTTAAATCACTTAAGATATTGTGTTTATAGAACTATACTAATTGTAATTGTAAAAACAGGGTGTGTGAAGAACTCAGATAGACTGTAGCAGAAAGACAACACATAGAGGAGGGAAGAGGAACGAGAGTGATGTACAAAGATGGTAAATTACGAGACAGAAAGACATTTGGAAGTAAAGGAAAAGAAGTGGGAACTTGAAGCAAAAGTAGTGAGGAAGCAATAAGGATTTTTGTGATCTGAGAAGGGGACATAGAGAGAAAAATGGGGAAAATGGAATCAGACCCAGGGATCAAGACAAAAAGGTTTACAAATAATGAAAAAAGAAAAAAAAACATGTTACTAAGAATGGAGAAGTATGCAGAGTAACAAAGACAAAGCTGGCAGGGCTGTGGGTGTAGAAAAGGAATGAGCAAAAGCAGACAGAACAGTGGTGGTGGAGAATGAATTACAAAAAGAGAAAATACATGACATTGATAGGTGAAACAGAGAATATAAGATAGAACACCTGGAATTGGAGAGAGTTTTGAGATGAGGGAAATGAAATGAAATGTGGTAAAGAGGGATGCTAGAAACCATGTGAGTCTTGACAGAGCAGAGAGAGCATAGGAACAAAGGAACTGTGGATGTATGAAGGAGAACAGGAGAGTAGAGCAGAAGAGAGGAGAATGATGGAGATCACCAGTGTAGAAGAGTCACACGGATGAGAAGTCAGAGACGCAGAAGAAACTGGGAAATAGAAGGGAAGTGTTGAGCAAAAAAATACCACACGATAGAAAAAAAGTACCCAAGGGGTAAAGAGGAAATAGGAAAATCCAAGGACACAGTGACAATAAATAAACAGAAACTTCAAAGGGGTGAATGATACAAGGAGAAAATTATTAGAAGAAGAGAGAAAATTTTGGATCATTAGAAAATGAGTTGTTGAAAAAGATAGAATTGTAACTTTAGGAAGATTTTACACAAACCAAAAAGCCATAAAGAAGCTAACGTGGAAATAGTTGAAGGAAAGAAAAATAACTGAAAAAAGATTTAGTCTTTGATTATATTTTAGTAAAATGTATTTGATATTGAAATTGCCATTGAAATTTTTCCTCCCCCTGTCCCATGCACAAACTATACAATACTGTTGAATTTTGTACTCCGAAAATCCATATATTGGTGTCTGTCCCTCAAAATCCTCATGGTGTCTTAGGGGTGGGCTTTGCAGATGGGACTGTATCTAGTGTTTGTGGTGCTGTGAATAAGGGTATATGATTAGTAAATCAGTTCACTGATTGGTTTGGCATGATTCCATCTAGCATTAAGTGTGTGAGTGTTATATCTGACTTAGGGCACATAGAACTGCATACAATTTATAGGACAAAAAGATATTTGTCTGCCACTCCCTTGATTGTGCTACTTTGTGGGCACCGTGAAGGGTCCTCCTCTGTCATGCCTTTCACTATTTTCTATACTGCCTTGGAGTGAGCCAATTATGGACTGGAACCTCTACAAACTGTGAGCTAAATAAACCTTTTGTGGTGCATTGAAAAGTGGTGGTCAACTTAACATTCAGCTAACTAAACCCTGAGGATTGTTGCCAACATAAAAAGAAGACCTGGAGAGGATTAAGTGTTATTGAAAAGTGCTGTTAGTCTTCTTGTTGCTGTGGGTTCTCCTGGAGGAGGTCTTTGAGTTTCTTTCCTTATATGAACTTGGTTGTTCTTATTGTCTGAGGAGCACAGGATCTTGTTGTTGCTGAGAATGGCTGAAGTTCATTTTTGGGGGATGGGAATCTGATCCTTACTGATTTCAGCATCACTTCTTGGCTCTGGAGAAGAAGATGGTGTACTGTGCAAACTCCAGGAGGAGTCTGTCTTGCTTGCTAATATGAACTCAGCTGTTTCAATCTCCTGAGGAGCTCGGGACCCCATTGTTGCTGAGGATGACTGTGGGACTTTTAGCAGGAGCCCTGGTCCTTATTTTGAGCATCATTTCCTGACTTCAGTGCAGAACTCTCAGCCTATTGGCACAAATACTTCATCTCACTGGCACAGACTTTCTATCTTCCACTGCTGACCTTTGGGATTTCTCAGTGAAGATCTTTGAAACAGACTTGTGTGAGAAAATGTCATAGGCTGCAGGTCTGCAGTTGTACTCATGAGAGGCATATTCATGTGCTTTAGATCTTCAGATGGACTCATGTAGGATATTGCCATGGGATCCAGGCCCTGTACTCAATTCTCTAGGTCTTAGTGTATGAACAGATTTCCTACAGTCTTTCTTTTGTATTTGACTCTTGAGTGACTATCCTAAAATAATACTAAAATTATGTGTGCTGTGTTAAATAGTTTTCCTTGCAAAATCTGACTACAACATCTTTACTCCTTTACTTTGAGTGTGGTGTATTTGGCCTGCTCAAGAGAAGTTAGTAAGACATGCTGTATTTACAAAGTATTCAACAACATTGAATTTAGTTTTCCTAAAATCCGTATATTTCTGTCTTCACCAAAATCCGTTGTTTAATTTAATGTGGGAGTGAGATTTTTTCAGTGGAAGGCATTAAGATGAGGTTGCACTGAGGTAGATTCAGAATCTTAGACAATGGATAACTTCAGGACAAAAATCACAGAAAACAAAACACATGAAGTTCTGGAACATTTTTATTTTTCAAGAAAACTTACTGATCTGGAAATCAAGAAGGTGACCTCACTCACAGTATCTTCAAAAAATAAATGAAATAATGTATACTGAGGACAGAATGTGAATAAATATGTGAAATCTTTGCACTGATAATTGCAAACCAAAGATGTAAAACACTGAAAACAGTTTAAAATAGAAAGGTGCATGATTAAGAGGTTCTTTTCTGCCTGTGTATTTTGGAATTCTGAGCATCCATATAGAGTGATCCATCCCATTCCTTAGATTTTGGAAACTCTCTCCCATATTTTCAGAGAATCTGTGTTTTATAACATTGGTCTCTGGCTCTGAACTTTCCTCCATGCCAAAGCTTTATCTTTGTTCTTTTGGATTTATCAAGGATTTCTTGGTCATTGTGAGTTTGTGTCTTGTTGCTTCTTATGCTATTTCTGAATAAATATTTTACTAACAATGGCATACACAAATCCTGTTATTGTATCTTCTGGGTGATCTTATTTCTTGCAAAAATTTGCCAATTTCTAATTTCAAAATTTTTCAAATTTGAAGTTTTGATTTCTAGGATTTTTGCTTCATTTCATACTCATTGTTTGATTAAGTGGTCTGTCATAGATTATATTTTTCTTTGTAACTCATGAAAATCCTTGTTTGTATATTCTTTGTGCTTCTTGATCATCATATTGATTCATTTGACTAGTTATGAGATCATCTCTCAACGGATCATCATTATTTTGTTCAACTATATCATTAATTGTTTCATCCAGCTGCTTACATTCTTGATCTTTAAGCTCTTCAATCATTTTTCCTATTAGTTTTTTACATAAAATTAATTTAATTTATATATGCTAAACAACATACATATAATCTTTTCTTTTCTTCCCTTTTTCCTTTCCCATATCCAATAGCTATTGGTTACTATACTGCTAAGCTCTTTTACTTCATGAAAAAGAACAGTTTGTAGTATTGTTGTTTGATTGAACACTTTTGTATCTAGATTTTGTAACTTGAATAACTAGTTCTGAGATCACAATGTGCAATGTATTAACTAGGTTTATTCCCTAACTTTTTTCCTTTTTGAAATACTGTACAATTTCTACCCTTTTTGTTTTGATATTTAAAATAAAATAATTAAAAATAAAAAATTAATTAAATTTGGTATAGTTTCTTTTATATGGATGTGAAATACAATGAATAAAAACAAAGGAGAGATGACAGGAAATAAAATTGTAGACAATTTTTATATTGGCAAGGGGACCAGGGGTATTGAGAGAAAGTTAAATTGATAAAAATGACCATGATTTTTATTATAAACATACTCTAATAAATATAAAATACTATAATAGAGATATCACAACTTTCCATGAATTTGACAATCATTTTTTCTTTACAAATGTTGGTACTTTCCAAAGTTACTAATGTCATTCCTATAAAAATAAAACCATACCTTAGTTACTTTTCCCCTTGCTTATACAAAATACCCAAAAACCAAAGTAAAGGAAGAAAAGTTTTATTTACTCCACAGTTTGTACAGGTTTCAGTCCATAGTTGGTTGACTTCAAAGGAGGGTGGTGTTGCAGAATGGTAAAAATGTATAGAAGCAAAAGATATCAAAAGCAACAAGAGGAAGTCATATTTTTTTCTGTCCTTCATATTGTCTGCAGTATACCTGCACTAGGGTGGTTGTAGCACTCACACCTTTAATTCAAGCACTGGATTATGAATCAATCACAAACAAGATTCAACCTCCTAAGAAAAACCCACCCTCCATAGCTCCATGAAGCTTTGGTGTGACACCAAGAGACAAACAATAACAAAGTTCCATTATTTAAAAAAAATTAAATAACCCAAAATTTACATGTATTTGCAAAATGTACCAAATAATGAAGGCACCAGGAGATGAATACAGAAATGTATCTGTCTATAGATGTATCTATCTACCTCTATCTATCTATCTATCTATCTATCTATCTATCTATCTATGTTCAATCATAAAAAGATGAAACGCTATCATTTGTAGCAATAAGAACAACATAAATGAGAAGATATTAATTTAATTCGATTAAACCAGCACTGAAAGAAAGTACAGTTTATTCCTTATTAAGTGTGGAAGGTAAAAGTTACTGATCTGAATAAAGAACAGTGTATACCTGGTGTTAAGGGAAATAGGACTGAAGGATGAGGGGCAATTTGGATAACAGATACCAAAACTCAGTTAGGAAAAATAAGCCATGTTGTGCAATAACATATCATGGTGACTAGTTTATGATATTGTGCTATGTATTTAAGGATCACTGCTGGATGGAAACTTTAAGATGCAAAGATAAAGATATGGTTAACAAGATTGGCTGATTTTCCTAATAGTGTTATGATAGTATGTATACGTGTATTGAGATATACTGTGCCTCATCATAAATTTGTACATTTATGTATTGAAAAAGAAAAACATTGTAAAACTATCAGAATATACTCATTTAAAAATAGACAAATGAAGTGATGGAGCAGAAAATAAATTTCACAGATAAGTGTGATATATGCTAAACTAATTTTTAATAAAGGCTCCTGTATGCATGATGAGAAAAAAAACATTTCTTGAATAAATGGCATTGATAAATTTTCATATCTCTACACAAAAGAGGACTTTGGTTCTTACTTAATGCCAGACAGTAAAAAAAAAACTGCAACAATAATTTTTAATAGTGTATCTAATAATTTCTTTCGCTATGAAGCTCTATGGTTAAATTGATACAGGTACTACAGAATTTTTTTTAACAAGAGCTAACACTGCATATACTTCTTTGTTTTTTGGGTATGGTGCTGAAAATCAAACTCAGGACCTTGCACTTGCCAATAAAGTGCTGCACCACTGATCTAGATCCCCTGAAACTTGAACATATTCCTCTATTGATTTAATTTAAATTTAATCTTCATGTGTATTTATACTTAAAGATAACTCATTATTCAGAACTCCTATTGCTGAGACAAAATATCTGTTATCAAAATTCAAGGGATGAAGGGTTCAATATACTTCCTGGTTTGGGGGGTTTCACTGCACACTTAACTGGCCAGAAGGTAGAAATAGCATGGTGGAAAAGCATGGCAGGGGAAATCTAATCAATTCATTGGAGTCATTAACAAAACTATTAAAGAAGCCAGGGACAAGATTACAACCTTCCTGCTTATATTTCCAGTGACCTGCCATTTGTGAAGGTGCTCCAGTTCCAATCAGGTTAAACTTTTGGAGAATTTTATAGATCTAATGTATAACTTTCCACACAAGCATCTAAAAATATTATATCCATAACATTATGTAAAAAACAATTATTGCATTTGTAATAGTCACCAAATTTTTAACAGTTTTTCATTGATGGAAAGCCTAAAATCTTTTCTGAGACTGAAGGCAAACATTTACTAAAAATCCTGTAAAAATACAATGCAATACTAAGTACTTCGAACATAGTATGGTATGGGATAAACTTCTCCATTTTAAAAGAAATGAAGTTTAGCAACAGAAAGGAATTGAAGAAAAACATGTTTGGAAAACAGGAGGGCAAACATTAAATCCTGTGGCTTCATGTCCAGCAGGCGGGTCAAATTATGGTGAGATGTGAGCTCTGTGTGTCTCAGTCAGAACAGTTGCAGACAAAATGACCACTCTCTGGGGGCTGACTCTGTTGCTGCCTACAGATTTTCTCAGCAGGTGTTCTAAATTTCTGGAATCTCAAATTTCTGGAATTTCTGGAATCTCCCACTTATTTTGCTCTCTAAGGGCACATTGTTTTCACAAAGGATAATGATACAACTCATGTTCCATAATATGAGCCATGTGGGATATTCTACTTTTCAGGATTTTATATATATATTTTTTTTTCTGCTAATAATTGAAATTGCATCTGTAATTTTCTGTGAAGAAATATAATTTATCATCTTTTGAATCCTAAATTAACTTTATATATAATTGCTATTCTTCCTTGTGTTACTATTGCATTTTCACATTAGTTAAATTTTATGATATATTATTTTATAATTTTCTTTTTCTTTGCTTGTTTTTGGTACTGGAGATATAACTCACAACTTCATGCTTGCCATGTAGGCACTTAGGTCACTTAGCTAAATCCCAGACCCTTATTTCTTTTTGCCTTTTTCCATTGTAGAGTTATACTTCATTAGAGTTTCTTGTTTGTAGTGTATGAATCCTAGTTTAGTATTGTAGACCATTGTTTTTCTTCATATGCCTATCAACTTGAGGTCACCATCCTGACACCATGATGGAGACAGGTGAATGTTTTGTGTTTCAGTCAGTGGCAAGAGCAACTGTCTTGTCTGGAGAAGATATTTTTGTCTGGTACAGGCTGACCTGTACCAAAGCCACACAGATAGGTAGAAACATTCTGGAGAGCACAAAGATGAATCGTAAACAGAAAGTCTGGCACTATGAGCCTGTGCTGTGCCTTAGTTACTCCTGGCATGTTTTAGCTAGCTCTGGTTGTTTATGATCTTACAACATGTGTACGAGTTAAAATTAGGTATGAATGGTAAATTAGGACTCATTTGGAAGTGAATTTTACACTAAAATACCTCAGAGAATTTGGGAATTTTTTTCAATTTTTTACATGATTTTTCCACATAATTCTGTGCACATGTTAGTCAACACAATGGAGTTTCTTGAATCATCCAAATTCTTTACACAAAATTTCAAAGATATGTGGAAATTATGAAGTGACATCACTCTACCTTGGGTGTGATATGCTTGATTGAGTCAGTAATGATATATCTACTGAAAATGTATAGAGTACATGAAGACATTTGATAATGATGTGCAAAATCTTTCTTGATGCTACAGAAAAATCAATAAGGCTTCAGCACTTGTTAAAAGAACATATGGTGTAAGTGTTTGTTTTAAAATTATGTTTTGATCCTTTTATCACATATGACCCTTTGATATTCATGTCCAATTCACATCCTTTGTATTGTATTTGTGTTTTCTTCAAATTCTCTTAGACATTGAACTGCATCTTTTCTCAAAAACAGAATACAACACATGTTTTTCTAAACAGGATTATTTAAACTTGATCTTCAAATATTTCATTACATTTACATATCATCTCTCAGATTTAGGAAAAATATTTTCTATATTCTATGTTACTCATATTTTTGGCAAGAATTTATGTGAGTGCATCTGTTTCTATACTAATATTTATCAATGTTCTATAAAAAACTTGCATATTTTATTCATTTTTATTAAGACATCTAAAACGTTCTTCTATGTTCTACAACATACTTTGATATAAGAATGGAAATTCATATTGCAAATTAAATTTGAAGCAGTTTTAATATTTAGTAGTATCATCTATAATGTGTAAAGTAACATGAGTATTATTCTAAGATATCTTCTCTACTTCAACAGAGACTCTATGAATATGTGAGTTTCACCTTGCATCTTTGTGGCTCCATTCTCTTGGAATGTAACAGAAGAAACAGTGATACTATTATATTTTTGTGAGATTTAAATTTTGTTATGTGGTGCCTATAGACCCTACATTGTATGAAATCTTGAAAGAAACTCCAAAGTTGAAAGGTATCAGTAAAAGAAAATGCAATTAAAAAATAATAACAGGAAAAATGTTAGTTTATCAGATAAAACCAATACAAGTCTCATGAGAACACTAAAAAGTAATGCAAACAGTATCACAAAATGATGGATGGCCTCTAAAATTGTAAATATTGGATTAGACTGTTCCTTATTCTCATTATATAATCTTGAATAATTTCTCACTTTAACTCAGTAATCATATTTTTACTTTAGTGATTATGACTCTTCTTCTTTCACAGATTTGACTTTGAGTCTCATAACCGTGGCCAAATTCATGATCATTCTCCACAGAGAATCCCAGAAAGTGCAGTGGCTTCTGAGATGAATGGCTGCCTTAGAGATATTGGATGAAAACTTGTTTACTGTTTCCACAGGGTGGGAAGTGGTGTGTGTCTGGGCAGCATCTGTCTCCTGAGTGTCCTACAGGCCATTAACGTAAGCCCTAGAAATTTGAAGTGGGCAAAGCTTAAAACAAAATCTCTCAGAATGATGAACATCTCTTTTGTTTTCTTCTCTATATGCTGCTGAATCTCACTTTATCTGCGAGTTTGACTGAACATGCAGAAATAAGAATTTCACAAATAAAATAGAATTTCCATACAGTTCAACTCCAGATTATGAGAAAGTTTTGTATTGAGCAATGACAGTACTATTCTCCATAAATGATGCTGAGTACGTAAGAGTCATTCTCTTATAGTATCTGCACATTTTTCTTACTGTACAGAAACAATCAGCAGGTCAAATGCATTCATAGGACCTGACCTGTGTCACCTCTAGATGCTCCCCTATGACCAGAGTCATCTACAGTAACCTTGTCCTGATGTGCATGTACGTGAATTTCTGCACCATTACCTGCTCCATCCATGTGTGTTTGGCTGTTAATAATTGCTGCTTGTAGTTTTCACAGTTGTTTCCTATGTTGAGTTACTTTCCTCTCATTGCTGAGACCAAATACCTGACACCCAAAATGAAGGAAGGAGATGTTTATTCAGCTCTTTGTTTTTGGAGCTTTCAGTCCATGCTCAAGCTTGTTCCAAGGTTTGGAGCTTGGAGCTTTCAGTCCATGCTTGGAGCTTGTTCCAAGGCAGGGTAGTGTGTCTAAGGTCAAGCGTTCATGGCACCGACAACCAACAAGAGTGAAAAGAGCAACAATGGGAAGGCACACCTCCTTCTCTCTATTAAATTGTATGCCAGTTACCCATCCCTAGGTCAATGCAGCACTCACACTGCCAACTCCAGATATAGACAATGAACTGATCAAAAATGGTAAATTCAGCTACCTCCATTTTGGGGGAATATCCAAACACACCATAACACTGCCTTAATTAATTGGTGTTTCCCAGCACTTTGCACCTCTTAACTCATCAATTGTGGTCACAGTGTGCCCATCCTCTGTTGCATCTACTGTAAAAAGAGTATGTACATGTATTTTAAAGAGAAAAATGACATTTTAAATTTCATTAACTGATATTGGGATACTCAGAAGATTTATAACTTATTGATATAGCTTTGGTAATGCATGTTTCTAGGATTCTTTCCATTTGTGCTGTATTTTTCAGCCTATTACAGTAAAAGCTTTTCACCATAGGTATCGATGAACTTTGTTTCCACTGGATCTCTAATGCTTTTATTTCTATCATTCCAATATATTGAATTTGAAGTTTTTCCTTCCTCTTTTTTATAAATTGGCTAGAGTATTTTCATTGTTAGTTATTGTTTCAAAGAATAACATTTTTAATTGAATGATTCTTTGCATTATTTTCTTATTCTCAATTGGATTAATTTCCCCTCTGATCTTTATAATTTTCTCTTTTCTGTGGGCATTGGCCTTGGCTTGTTCTTTTTTTCTAGAGGTTTGAGATGCAGCATTAGGTTTTCTGTTTGTGTTTATTCTTTTTTCCCAATATGAGAACTTACTGCTCTAAACTTTTCTCTGTTGACTATTTTAGTGCATCACATAGGTTTTGGTAAGTTGTCTTTTAATGTTTATTTGTCTAATTTCTTTAATTTTCTCTGTGACCCATTGGTTGTTCAGCATGTTGTTATTTAATTTCCATGTTTTTATGTATATTTTGAAGTATCTTTTATCATTAATTTCTGATTCAAGTGCACTATGATCAGATAATATGCATGAGGATAACATTAATTCCTTTGTATTTTTAAGTATGTTTTATCATTTAGTATATTGTCCATTTTAGAGAATGTCCCATGTACAGCTGAGAAAAATGTGTATTCTGATGTTGGGGGGAACCCTGTACATGACTAGTAAATCCATTTGTTCGAAGTTTGATTCAATTCTTTATTTATTTGTTGATTTTATGTCTAGTTAATCTATCTCTTTGTGTCAATGCGGTGCTAAATTTCCTCATTGTAATTGCATTAATACTTATTTGATAACCCCATTATAATCGTGTCTATTAATATTTGTCTTACATATTTTGGTGCTCCCATATTGGTGAATGTATATATTTATGACTGTTATCTCTTTCTTTTTTTATTTAAAGAGAAAGAAACAAAAAATACATGGAGATAAAAAAAGGGCAGAAATAATACAGAATTACAGAAAAATAAATGGTAAGAAGTTGCCAGCTGATAAGTTATATACTGTCATCTTAGAAATAGCTGTTCAGGTTACAAAATTAAAGTGTGTAAAATGACATTCAAATAGTGACACTGCTAACAGTTCTGCTCAGTGATCCAACAAATCTTAGTAATATGGTTATTAGCACTACACACTTGTTTTATGTGTTAAGGAGGGTAAGATTAAACATATCAAAACAGAACAAAACATTTTATAAAAACAATTTAAAGAAATATAGATTTCAAAGCAAGTCCCCTGCAGATCTTCACTTTTTAATCTAATTGTCTCTAGTTTCTTCCAAATAGTCATCCCCATATTCATGCACATTAAATACATACTGCATGTTATAGAACTAATCAAATCATTACAGGATGATGAAGGCTTTTATGTCTTCAAGATCTGACATTGGGGGAAGACAATAATAACTACCATCACATCTCTCATTCTCTTCATAGTAGTTGTTCTTATCTTTATCTATGCTGAAATTGAACTTAAGAGACTACACTAATATCACTCTGGACAGTGAATAATAGTATCGCTAGATTTTATATCATAATGCTACAGAATTAGCATTGGGTCTCTTAGTGTCTCTTCTTCAGAGTATCTGTTCATTACATTTTGCATTATATAATCTGTTCCCATAAATAGTTTTTTTAAAAAAATCTTCTCATGTGTAAATTACAACATGTATATCTATTCCCTCTGTATTATACGGAAACACAAATCATGACAAGACAGACAAACATATTCCTAGAAAAGCATGCAATGAATAAGACACATAAGACCACAATATTAGGTGATCTACTGTAGTTATTATGCTTTCTCCTGTTATTTTCAATAGATTTGTCCACATCATCGGGCTTAATATGAACATAGTATTAACTGGCTATTTTTATAAAAACACCACTTTGAAAACATTGTAGGACTTGAGAGCCATAAACAATTAATACCAGTATGGATATCTTTTACATCTTGTCATCTTCAGATTAGTTGCCTCTACTTTTAGGGTTGAATTTAAACGTAGGGTAGAAATTAAACATAACTTAGAATACATGAAACAGATCCAAAGAGATTACCAGGAAACTCAAAACTCCATTGAACACTGGCAAAATGCCTTGACAGCAACTAAAGTTAGCCTTTTGAAACTTGAAGAGAGATTTATGATATATGATTGTAAAAGAAAAGACCTCTTAAAAATAACAAGGAACCAGAAAGAAACAATTCAAAGGATAGAAATTGAAAAAAGGATATATAACTTAAGAATAAAGCACGTGAGTGAGGAAACAGGAGCATCCAAAAATGAAATACAAAGAATATTCACAGATATATTAAAGCAAAATTTCCCATGTATACCAAAAAGAAATGATATACAGATAAAACAGGCATACAGAACACCAGCTACCTATAACCAAAACAGGTCTACACCCAAACATATAATAATCAAGATTCCAGATATCCACCAAAAGAACAGAATATTAAAAGCAGCCAGAGAAAAAAAGCAGATTACCTACAATGGCAAATTTATCAAAATAACAACAGACTTATCAACACAAACTCTTAAATCAAGAAGAGAATGGGGAGAAATATTTCAAATCCTGAAGGAAAATAATATGCAACCAAGACTCGTATACCCATCAAAGCTCTCTCTCAAAATTAATGGATAAATAAGGTGCTTCCAAGGCAAGGAGGAGCTATGGGAGTTCGTGGCCACCAACCCAAACCTACAGAGACTGCTGAAGGACATTCCAGAGAAAAAGAAGAAAGGATACCAGGATTCTGGCGATAGTGGCAGAGAGGCCTCAATGAACGGGGCAGACAGTGGAATGAGGGAGTATGGTGGAAAACTTATAGCAATAAAGTGGAGTAGCAGACATGAGGCAGAGATGGTAAGCTATAATCTTTAGTATAGATAGCTTTGATACACTATAAAAAGAGGCACAGGTCATTGTTAATAGTGTATCAGGATTTAAAAGACACAGTAATCTTATCGCCCAGTTTTGTTGAATTTAATTTGTTCTGGTTTGTCCATTTATGTGAGATTTGAGGGCAAAGGTATCTGACCCAAAAATAGCAGGTTATACCATGGCAACTATCCTTAATTTTCTATTTACTTAAACTGAAATTCTGTATTACTTACATTGTCTTACTATGACTGATCTTATTGGAATCCTATTCATAAGACCATGGTTTTGACTGTTATCTCTTTCTATTGAAGTTTTCCCCTAACAAGTATGAAGTGAACTTCTGTTTCTCTTTTGATCACTCTTTGATGTTCACATTGTCTCCAAACAGAATATCTACTCCTGTATTTTCTGGCTTCATGTTGCTTGGAGTAATGTTTTTCATCTTTTGACTTTTAGTGTATGAATTTCCTTTTGAGATAAACGTTTATACAGCATATTGTTGGATTTTATTTCCAGTCTGTTTCTTTCTTTATTGTTCTTACTTTAAAGAGAACAAAGCACTACAAAGGAAAACAAAATAGAATAACCAGATCAGAGCAAAACAATCTAAAAAACACAGGATTTCAGAAAAAGACAACAGGAAATCAATAGTGGCTACCATAATGTCTCTTGTTTTCTTCAAAATGATTGTCCAGACCTGTGTTCCTCAGTACCCTACCACCACCATTGGCTTGGAGGGTAACCACTGTGCTCCACCCCAGATCAGGCCACTGAGCTGCATCTGCACCCTTTGACCCCCTCCCACTAGTGCCGAGGACAATCACCGCACCTCACACTGGCTTGGTCTGCTGAGCTACACCTGCACCTCTGAATGTCCCCCATGCATGCAAGCCAAGAGGTTAACAACTGCCCTGAACCCTGGATTGGACCACTGAGCTGCACCTGTACCCCTGTGTGCCCTAACACTGCCATTGGCCTGGAAGGTGACTGCTGTGCTCCACACATGCTCAGGTCACTGAGCCACACCTGGGTACTTGTGCACCTCTCAAACATGCAAGCTAGGAAAAGGATCACTGAGCTCCACTCTGGCTCTGACCACCACCACACACATGAGCTGGCACAGTACTTCCACGAACTGATGCAAAGGACTGCCACACCATCCCTGGCTTGGCCCACTGCCCTTGGATACCCTCCACGTCTCTTAGATCAGCGTATTGCTGTGGGGATTTGTCTCACACTTCCTTTCCCAGAACCTTGAACTGTAGTATACTGACAGTGTTGGTTTGATAGGAGACTTGGTGGCCCCTCGCCCGTACAGAGGACCCAGGCAGGTTCCAGTCACTATGTACCTTACCCAAGAATCAGTGGATGTCAACAACACAGTAGAACCCTAGGAAACACACTGCTCACAGTGCAAAGGCCAAAACTAAGCTATTCACAAAGCAATGGCAGAAAACTATCCAAACATGGGGAGAAATCTGATATACATATAGTGAGGCATATAGGACATAAAACACTCATAACCAACAAAAATCTACACCCAGCATTATAATAATTAAGATATCAGACATACCGCATAAAAACAGAATACTAAAAGCTGTTATAGAAAAGACACAATTCTCCTTTCAAGGAAAGCCTATTAGAATCACCACAGCCTTCTCATTACAAACCTTCAGTTTAACATAAGCTTGGAGTGAAGTAGTTCAATCCCTAAAAGAAAACAACTTTTATCCCATATTGATGAACCTAGAAAAACTGTCTTTCACATTTAATGGAAAAACATGATACGTCCATGACAAAAAACAACTGAAGAAATTCATATATACCAAGCCAACATTCGAAAGAGTATAGAAAGACATGGTAGAAAGTTAAAATTACCACAATCTCCAGAACAACAACAGAATGAAACAACCCAACTGGGTAAGAAATTAAACACGGAAGAAAAGTGGGAAACCAATAACAGGAACACAAGGTGGAAAAGTCAGATCAGTACATATCAGTGATATACATAAATATAAATGGGCTCAATTCACCTGTCAAAAGAAACTGGTTGACAGAATGTATCAAGAAACATGGTTCCAAAATATACTGTAGGTGAGAAATACATTTGACGCAAAAAGAAACTCATAGACTAAAAGTCAAAGTATGAAAAACAGTATCCCTTGCATAGAAACCCAGAACAATGCACGGGTAGCTATTCTGTTTGCAGACAAAATGAATTTGCAACCAAAAACATTAAAGGAAGTAAAGAAGGCCACTACACACTTGTAAGTGGAAAGCTACAAAACGAAGAACTAACAACTTGAAATATATATGCAACAGATACAGGAGAACCCAACTATATAAAACAAATATTAATGAATATAAAAAGCCAAATACAGAAGAACACAATTGTAATAGGGGAACTTAACACCCCACTGTCACAAACACATAGATCAAATAGTCAAAAAGTCAGAAAAGAAATGACAGAAATAAATCATACCTATGAACTAATGGACTTGGCAGTTGTTTACAGTATTCCACCCAACTACATCTAAATATACATTGTTTTCAGCTGCACATGGGACATTCTCTGAAATAGACCATATTTTAACTCATAAAACATTCTGAAGTATAGGTAGTGAAATTACCCCATGCATAATATCTGATTATAGTGCACTAAAATTGGAAATCAATGGCAAAAAATTTGCAAAAGCTGCATAAATACATGGAAATCAAATAAGAGACTTCTGAACAAACATTAGGTTGCAAATGAAATTAAAGAGGAAATAAAACAATACACACAAAACAATGAAAAGGCAGAAACAGCATACTGTAATATATGGGATCAATGAAAGCAGTCCTAAGAGGGAAATAGACAGCAATAAAATGTCACATCAAGATAATGAATTGAGCATAAATAAATAACCTAATGCTACATCTCAAGCCTCTATAAAATGAAGAGGAAATCAAATCCAAAGCTCATAGAAGAGAAGAATTTGTCAAGATTGGAGCAGAAATTAATAGACTTGAAACTAAAAATATGAAATATTAATGAATCAAAGATATTTTTGTAAGAATAAAAAAATTGATAAATCTCTATTTTATCAAAAAAATCTCAATTTTATCAAGAAAAAGAAAGAAAAAACTCAAATCCATGCATTAAGAACTGACAGAGGGAAATTACTACAGATCCTATGGAAATTAAAAAGATCATGAAACACCTACTTCAAAAATCTCTACTAACATAAGGTTTAAAATACAGAGGAAATGGTTAGATATTTAGAAATATATGAACTACCAAAGCTCAGTTAAGAAGATAAAATGATTTTGAATCACCCGATATCAGCTACTGAATTTGAAAACATCTTTAAATGTTAACCAACAAAAAAAGCCCAGGTAATGTTGGATTAATGGCTGAATTCTGTAAGAAATTTAGAGAAGATTTGATGCCAATGCTTCTTAAACTCCAATGTAATTGAAAGAGGATCAGTCCTCCTTAAATCATTATTGGAGGCAAGTGTCACTCCGATACGAAAACCAGAGAAAGACCCAACCAAAATGGAAAACAATAGACCGATTTCACTAATGAACATTGCTGAAAATATTCTCAATAAAATATTGTCAAAGAGAATGCAGCAAATCTTCAAAAAGTTTATACAGCACAACGAAGTGAGATTTATTTCAGGAATGCAATAATGGTTCAATATATGCAAATCAATAAATGTAATACATCACATTAACAGAGCCAAAAATAAAAATCACATGATCGACTCGAATAGATGCAGAAAAAGCTTTTGATAAAGTCCAACATTTGTTCATGATTTTAAAAAAAAGTACAGAAACTCGGAATAGATGGTATGTACCTCAATCACATAAAGGCCATTTATGAGAAAACAACAGCCAACGTTAATCTAAATGGACAGAATAGTTTTAGAAATATTAGCAATCACAGAATAGGCAGAAATTAAAGGAATAAAATACAAAAAGAAGAACTTAAATTATCATTATTTGCAGGTGACATGATACTCTACTTAGAACACCCAAAAATATGCCATAAAAAAACTACTAGAGATAATAAACATTCCAGCAGCATAGCTGGATACCAAGTTAACACTCAAAAATCAACAGCATTCTTTTACAGAAACAACAAACTCCCTGAGAAAGAAATTATGCAAATTTTGCTTTTCACAACACAATAGCATCTAAAAAAACTCAGATACTTAGAAATCAACCTAACCACCAGTGTAAAATATCTATAGGCTGAAAATTATACTACTCTGTAAAAGAAAATTAAATAGGATATTAGAAAATGGAAGGAAATTCCTTGCTTTGGCTAGGAAGATCCAACATTATGAAAATGGCCACACTCCCAAAACTGTTATACAGATCCAATGTAATCCCAATCAAAATACCATTAACATACCTGACAGATCTAGAGAAAATAGTCCTAAATTTCATTTGGAAAGAGAAGAAATCTTGAATATCAAAGGTGATTCTTGGCAATGAAGGCAAGACAGGAGGTATCATAATCCCTGACTTGAAGCTATACTACAATGTCACAATAAGAAAATCAGCATGGTACTGGCAAAGAAATATACCTGAGGGTCAATGGAACAGATTATAAGACACCAACACTACTATAAAAACTCTCAGTCACATTATATTTGACAAAGGGGCTAAACATCTCCACAGGAAATGAGATAGCTTCTTTAATAAGTGGCATTGGAAATTTGGCTTTCTGCATCCTGAGGACTGAAAACAGACCCATGCCTATTACCATACACTAAAATAAAGTCAAAGTGGATCAATGATATAAATATTAAAACAAAAACACTAAATCTACTGGTGGGAGAGGTAGGTAGACATCTTGGAGCCATAGAGCTAGGGAGAGAATTAATGAATAAACTCAAACCAAGTAGAAAATACTTCAAAGAATCAACAACCGGGATTTCATGTTACTAAAAAAGTTTCTGCATTTCAAAATAACGCACCAACAAAATGAAAAGAAAACCTACTGAATAGGAAATAATTTTAGCCAGCAACCTCTCAGACAAAGGACTTATATCCAGAACATATAAAGAACTGAAAAAAACGAAACCCCCCAAATTCAAGGACCCTCTCCAAAAATGGGCATCAGAGATGAACATATAGTTCTCAGATGATGATATACAAGTGTCAAATAAATACATGAAAAAAATGTTCATCATCACTGGCCATTCAAGAAATGCAAATTAAAACAGCATAGAGATTTCATCTCACTCTGGACAGAATAGACTCCATCAAGAAAATAACTGATAACAAATATTGGTGAGGATGCAGGAAAAAAGAAACACTTCTCCATGGTTGGAGGGAGTGCAGACAGGTGCAAGCATTGTGGAAATCAGTGTGGAGATTCTTCAAAAAACTACAATTAGAGGTTCCATTAAATCCAGGTATTCTTCTCTTGTGTAATTTCCCAGAAAAATTGAAAAGGTCATGTCACTGATATGTATAAGGTCATAACAGCACAATTTGTGATAACTAACTCTTGTAAACAACCAAAATGCCCATCAACCACAGAATGGATAAAAAAATGTGGTAATTTTATACACATAGAAGACTACTCAGCTATTAAAAGGATAGTTTTGAGGCCTTTATATGAAAATGGAGGAAACTTGAGAATATCCTCATTAGTGAGATAATTGATACTCACATTAGTAAGTATCCCATTGTCTCTCTACTGTGACAAATAATAAAAACTGGTAAAATAATGAGATACAAAATTATAACAGAAACTGTAAAAAAAAAGTGATGGAAAGTGCTCTAAAGGGTATAATGGTATGTATAGTGTGTAAGATAGAAGATCATATTATGAAATTTATGTTGGATCATTGAACAGAAGCATTTGCACTGTCAATTTTTGAGTGTCTAGCTATGTTTATTGCTTTGATTTTGTGACTTTGGCAACTATTTTTAAGATGACAATGTGAAATGTATCAACTAACAAATTTATGATGTTATTTTTTTCAATTCTATATTGGTCCATTTTTTTGTTTTTCTATATTTTTAAGATTTCTTTTAAAAATAACATTATGCAATTTAACAATCATTGTTAGATTTCTTTCATTGTTTTGAAAACCTATATTGTTACTGTTTTGGGTTTGTTGTTATTCGTTAAATCTTTTGCTTTCTGTTTTACTTTTCTGACTTATTTTTTATTTTTTTTTTTAAAAATTAAGTACCAAAAAACACCCCAAAATATTTGTATATACCCTCACAAACAATAAGATAATACAATTCAAAAAGTTATAAAAGCAATCAAAATAAAAGAATGAGAACCTTAAGTGTTTTCAACACTAGACACTATGAAATCAATATTGTCTACAGTAATGTCTCTTGTTTTCTTCAAATTAGCTGTCAATATCTTAATACATATTGAAATCAAATAATTGAAAACGGACTACAGCCAATCAAAACCAAGAATAAAAGCATTATTGGACTTTGAAACAAAACTGATGGGAATGCATCAATGGCTACCATGATGCCTCATTTTCTTTACTGTAGTTGTTCATACTAACACACATAACAGAATCAATTCTTATAAACCCTTTAGGTGATGTTCTAGGTATATATGCCTATGCATGTACGTCAATCCATTATATATTAAAAGAATAAGAAAACAACAAATACATAACTATAACTAAGATTCCACAATAATAACTATGTAGGGTTCAACACAAGGTGGTAGGAACATAATAAATTTTGTTGATTTACATAGTTATCTTTAAAAATCTTATTCCAATTATTGGATACAGTCATGAAAAATTGATTTAATTCTACAGATGTTAACTGTTTTGTTCCAAGAACTAATTGAATTAGTAATACAATCATCTTAGTAATCTTAAGTGTATATATACACATTTATATCTTTTTTCTTCTTTCTTCCTTGTTTGCTCCTTTTCCCTATATGAGTTATTCTTTTCTCTTTGAACAGTTCCCTATCCCTTAACAATATTCAGTGAAGATTTTGTATCTTATTTATTCTTTATGGTTTTTATACAAGGAAGACAATACCATATGTACACACGTGAATGTTATTTATTTTAGTTATGTGTATGGTCTCAAGTCACATCTATTTACCTATCAAAGCTTCAATGTGGTCTTTCTTTAGAGTTGATTAGTATTCACTGCATAAAAATATATCATTTTTATCCATTACTCAGTTGGTGAATATTTAGTTTGTTTCCAAGGCTTGCCTATTATGAAGTTTGCTGCTATAAACATAGGTGCACATATATCACTGTGGTATGATGTTTTCAGTTATTCTTGGAATATGCCTAAAAGTGGAATAGCTGGGTCAAACACGACCTCCCATCTCAGCTTTTTGACAAATGTCCGGACTGATTTCCACAGTGGTAGTGACAGACTACATGCCCACCAACAGTTGCGAAAGTGTTTCCTGTTCCCCACATCCTCTTCAGGATTTGCTGTTGGAAATTTTCTTGATCTTGGCCATTTTTTTCATATATTTATTTGCCATTTGTATTTTTTCAGCTGATAAGTGTGTATTCATCTCAGATGCTCATTTTTGGATTGGGTTTTTGATGTTCAGGGACCTGAATTTTTTAAAATATTCTTTATGTATTCTGGATAGAAATCTTTGTCTGAGGGACCGTTGACTAAATTATTTCTAATTCATGGTATTTCTTTTCACTCTGTTGGACAGTTCTTTTGACATGAAAAAAATCTTTTCACACTTGGGAGACAATATGGTATGTACATGTGACTTTTCGTTGACTTCTTAGTATTTTCTTAAGTTAAATCTATTTACTTATAAATATATCAATGTGATAATTCTTAATAGCTGAGTAGTACTTCATTTTGTAAAAGGACTACATCTTTTTCTATCCATTACTCTGCTGATGGGCATTTATGTTTTTTCCAAGATCTGGATATTACAAATTTGCTACTATAAACATGAGTGCATGTATAACATTGTGACATGATGCTTTCAATTCTTCTGGG
Organism: Cavia porcellus; assembly: GCF_034190915.1. NCBI lineage: Eukaryota > Metazoa > Chordata > Mammalia > Rodentia > Caviidae > Cavia > Cavia porcellus. The sequence continues at coordinate 7,582,857 of NW_026947520.1, read as the reverse complement.
AATATACCCAGAAGTGGTATAGCTGGGTCAAAAGGGACTTCCAGGTCCACGTTTTTGAGGAAACTCCAGACTGACCTCCAAAATGTTTGCACCAGCCTACAGTCCCCCCAACTGTGCAGGAGAGTTCCTTTATCACTACAGCCTCTACAACATTGGTTGTTGGTAGTTTTCTTTATCTTGTCCATTGTTTCTGGAGTGAGATGGAATCTCAGCATGATTTGATTAGCATTTCTCTAATGACCAATGATGCTGAACATTTTTTCATGTATTTATTTTCCATTTGTACTCCTTTATCTGAGAATTGTGTATACATTTCAGATGCCCATTTTTGGATGCTTCTTTGAATTTTGAGGATCTGATTTTTTAAATTATTTATGTTTTAGACAGAAGCCCATTGTCAGAGGGACAGTTGACTAAGACATTTTCAAAATTCATGGGTTTCCTTTCTACCCTGTTGGAGATTTATTTTGACATTGTGAAAACTTTGTAATAAGATTAGATCCCAATTATTGCTTCTGGGAAGCACTTCCTATTTGGTTTGATTTTTGTTCATGAAATCTCTACTTACCCTTATGTTTTCAAGATTTCTACCTACTTTTTCTGGCAGCAAATTTAGTGTTTCTGTTTCAATATTTAGATATTAGATTCACTTTGACTTTAGTTTAATATAATAGGCATGGGCCTACTTTTAGTTTTGAGCATATGGAAAGCCAGTTTTTCCAGCACTATCTATTAAAGGGGCTATTAATCCAGTGAACAAGTTTAGCCTCTTTGTCCAAGATAAGGTGGCTGAGTGTGTTTGTAGCTGTGAGTCTATCTTCCAATCTATTGCACTGATCTTCAAGTGTGTTCTTATTCCAGTGTCATGTTCATTTTATCTTAGTAGCTTTGTAGTATAATTTCAAGTCAGGAATTGTGATGCTTCTGGCCTTGCCACTGTTGCTCATAATTTCCTTTGCTCTTCTAAGTCTCTTCTGGTTTCATATGAATTTTATGAATGATTTCTCTATCTCTGTGAGATATGGTAATGTTATTTTAAGTGGAATTGCATTACACCTGTACAACAGTTTTGGGAGAATGGCCATTTTCACAATGTTTGTTTTTCCTGTCCATTAACAAGGAATGTCTTTCTATTTTATGCAATCCTATTCAGTTCCTTTAATCAGAGTATTATAATTTTCATTGAACAGATGTTTTGCATCCTTTGAAGATTGATTTCTAACTATTTCATTTTTTGAATGCTATTGTCAAGGGTGTGATTTATTTTATTTTTCTCTCAGGAAGTTTGTTGCTTGTGTACAGGAATGCTTCTGATTTTTAAGTGTTGACTTTATATCCAGCTGCATTATTAAGCCCAGGAGTTTTTCAATAAAGTTTTGGGGGTCTTCTAGGTATAGTATCATTTCATCTGCAAGTAATTGTAAATTCACTTCTTCCTTTGTTATACTTCTTTCTTTTATTCCTCTGTCTTCTCTGTCTTGCTCTGGCTAATATTTTTAGTAATATATTGAATAGGATTGGCCATAGTGGACAGCATTGTATTTTTCATGATTTTAGAGGGGAAAGCTTTCTGTTTTTGAGCATTTAACATGATGCTTGCTGTTGGTTTTTCATAGGTGTCTTTTTTCTGGTTGAGCTAGAGACACCTATTCTGATTTTCCACAGAGTTATTATAATGAATGAGTGTTGGACTTTATCCAAAGCTTTTATTTTACATCTATAGAAGTGCTATGTGATTTGTATTTTTTTGCTCTATTGATATGGTAGATTACATTTATTGATTTATGTGTGTTGAACCATTCCTGCATTCCTGGGATAAATCCTACTTGGTCATGGTTTATAATCTTGATGACACGCTGCATTCTGTTTGTCAGTATTTTATTGTGGATTTTTGCATCTATGTTTATTAGGACATTGGACTGCAGTGTTCTTGCTCCTTGTATACATCACCTTTACTTTATTTATTCATATATGTGAATGAACTGCTTTAAGGTAGTCATTTGTGTGTATTATTTCACATCACTGTGTGTGGCAATCTGTCCATCTGTCCATATGTTTGTTAACAACTGTGTGTGTGTATATTTCATTCACTGATGCCTTTGTAGATAAATAAAAGAATGTATCAACGCAGTCTTTATGTTTCTATGTGTTTGTGTTTGTATAAATGCATATATCCGCCTCAACTTGTGCGACAAGAAAGTTAATTCAGACAACACAGAACAACATCAAAGAAACTGTGAGAAAGGAGTAATTAAATGTGGTAAAGGAAAAGCAGGTGGAGAAACAGAGTTCTCAAAAGGGAGAAGCTAGTGAGCGAGGTAAACATGCCCCAAGTAGACAGGAGAAATGAGAATGTATGGAACACAGAAGAAAGGAAAATTTTGAAAGTAAAATTCAAAGAAAGCAAAGATGTGCGGTGAGAGCAATATGGAAAGGGTGTATAGGAAAAAAAAGGGCCAAAGAAAATCCTTTAAAAAAAAAAAGGTTAAAGAGTAACTCTCCAAAAATATCTCAATTAAAACATGCTCTAGAGAGATATCTGAGCTAAAATAGTCAGTAATTACTAACAGGAAAACCGAAAGTGTGCACTTCAATTGTAAAGGTAGATATAAACTCAAATGCATAATATTCTAATATAATGGCTCTCTGTACATCTCATGAAAATCTGTGAAAGTGTATTTTAATGCTGAAACTAAATATTCTAATGTACATATTCTAATAATGTCATGTTTCTTTATAAATTATTTTAAAAGTATTTGTTTATTTTAAAAGATTAATTTAAAAGAGGACATAGCAAAACAGCTCAGAACAGAACAATTTAAGCAACATAGTGTTTCACCACAAGACAATCCATCATAACTATATCTACCATAGTGTCTCTTTCTTTGAAATATGTGAGTATAACTTCACACATTATAGTAGCAAACATAACAAAAGAGTATAAAACCATTCAGGACATATTACGTATTACAGGACGTTTAGAACCAACTAACAGAAAATAAACAATGGTTACTATATTATCTCCTTGTCCATAAAAATTTTATTTTTACTATCACACATAACAATATCCAATGAGACACAACATGGTAGAATCAATGGATACAGAAGAACAAAAGCATGGTATGACTTCAAAACAAGAATATATTAAAACAGCCCAGGCTACTATAATGTCTTTTTTTCTTCAAAATGTCTGTTGAACCATTAAGACAGCAAAATCAAACAACATAGAATAAAACCATTCCAGCTAAGGAATAAAAATATTATATTGCTTCAAAGCAATATAAAGGAGAATCATGATTACCATATACTTTCATGTATTCATCCCATTTCTTACAATACGGAGACTATATGGTATTTGTACATGTGATACGGATACCATTTATAACTGAGTAGCACTCCACTGTATAAAAATATTGCAACTTTTTTATCCATTCTTCAGTTGATGAACACTTAAGTTGTTTCAAAGATCTGGCTATTACAAATTGTGCTGCTATAAACATGGGTACACATATATCACTGTGTTTTGATGTATTTAGTTCTTCTAGGAATATGCCGGGAAGTGCAATAGCTGGAACAAATGGGACTTCTAATCCCAGATTTTTGAGAAATCTTGAGTCTGACCTCCACAGTGTTTAAAACAGTCTACATTCCCAGGAACAGTGTAGGAAATTTTCTTTTTCTCCACAGCCTCTCTAGCATTTATTGGTAGATTTCTTGATCCTGGCCATTCTTTCTGGAGTGAGATGGAATCTCAGGGTGGTTTTAATTTGCATTTCTCTAATGAGTAATAAGGATGAACATTTATTCATGTATTTATTTGCCATTTGTATTTCTTCATCTGAGAAGTGTGTCTTCACCTCAGATGCCTATTTTTAGATTGGATCTTTGAATTTTGAGGGTCTGATTAAAAAAAAACATTCTTTATATGTGTTAGACAGAAGCCCTTTGTCTGAGGGAATGTTTATTAAGACTTTTTCCCAGTTTGTGGTTTTTCTTTTCACTATGCTGGAGGTTTCTTTTGATGTGAAGAAACTTTTTAATAATACATAATCCAAGTTACTGAATCTGGGAAGTATTTCCCATGATATTTGATTCCTGTGCATGAATTCTCTACCTACCCCTATGTCTTAAAGGTTTTTTACCCAATTTGTCTTCCAACAGACATAGTGATTCTGTTTTAATATTCAGATATTTGATCCATTTAGATTTTAATTTAGTACATGGTGATAGGCATGAGTCCAGGTATAGTTTTGGGAACATGGAGAGCCAGTTATTCCATCCCATTTCTTAAAGAGACTATCATTTTTCCAGTGAAAATGTTTGCCCCCCTTTATTAAAGATAAGGTGGTTGAGTGTGTGTGTAGTTGTGGTTTGTCTTCTAATCTATTCCATTGGTCTTTAGACCTGTTTTTATTCAAATACCATGTTGATTTTACTACAGTTGCTTCATAGTATAAGTTCACATAATGGATTGTGATGCCTCCTAACTTGCCTTTGCTGCTTAGAATTGTCTTTGCTATTCTATGTCTCTTCTGGTTCCATATGAATTCTACCAGGGATTTCCCTGGATCTGACATATTTTGTTAGTATTTTTATCATTATTGCATTGAATCTGTATAACAGTTTTGGTAGAATGGAAATTTAAACTATATTTAATCTTCCTATTCATGAGCAAGAGATGGCTTTGCATTTTCTGAAATAATCTTCAATTTCTTCCCAGGGCATTATAATTGTCCATGTATAGATTTTTCATATCTTTCTCTTTTTTCTTTCTAGATATTAATTTCTATGTAGTACTTTTTTAGATGCTCATGTAAAGGGTGTGGCTTCTCGTTATTCTCTCAGTGATTTTGTTGTAGTTTATAGGAATGCTATTGATTTTTGAGTATTGATTTTGTATTCAGCTACATTGCTGAATTTCTTTATTATATGTAGGAGTCTTTAAATAGAGTTTTGGTGGTCTTCTATGTACAGTATCATGCCATCTTCAAGTAATGTTGATTTAACTTCCTTTTCTACTGTCTTTACCCCTTTTGTTTTTCTTTCTTGCCTAATTGTTCTGGTTAGCATTTCCAGTACTATGTTGCATAAGCGTGAAGAGACATCCTTATCTTGTGCCTGATTTTAATGTAAAGGCCTTCCGTTTTTGGCCATTTAATATGATGATGTATGTTGGTTTGTCATAGATGGCTTCTATCATATTGATGCAAAGACCATGTATTCCAAATTCCTGCAAGTTTCTTATTATGAATGAATTTTGAATCATATCAAAAGCTTTATATGCATCTATAGAAATGATCATGTGATTCTTATTTTTTGTTTTACTGTCATGGTGGATTACATTTATTGATTTATGTTTATTGAAGCATCCCTGCATTAATGGAATGTATAATTTTCTTGATGATATGCTGCATCCTATTTGCCAATCTTTTACTCAGGATTTTTCATCTGTGTTCATTACGGAAGTTGGCCTGCAGTTCTGTTTTTTACTTGGGTCTTTCTCAAGTTTTTGTACTAGAGTAAAATTTGCTTCCAAGAATGACTTAGAAATGATTGCTTCCCTTTCAATTTCATTGAAGATTTTGATGAGTTTCTTGTAGACAGCATATAGCTGGATGTTATTTCTTGATCCATTGTGCCAGTCTTTTTCTTTTAATTGGTGGATTGAGACTATTAACATTCATGGTTATAACTGTTATATATTTGTTTATTGTTGATGTATAATCTTTCTGCTGTCACATCTTTATCTTTATTTTTCAGTTCTAAACAGAACAGTTCTAAACAGAAAGATAAAGCAGACTTTATTGTTTGCTTTGCTTAGTGTTTTTTCTAAGTGTATCTAAACTGCCTTTCAGTAATCTTTGCAGGATTGGCTTGGTGATCATGCGGTTCTTCAGCTGTTATTTGTCATGGAAGTATCTGATTTATCCATCCAAGGACAGTTTTACAGGGTACATCATTCTAGGCTGGAAATCATTTTCTTTTAGAAACTGGGATACTTCACTCGATGCTCTTTTTGACTTCATTGTTTGTGCTGAGAAGTCTTCTGTGACTTTGATAGGTTTTCCATTATGGTGATATATCATTTCTCTTTAAGAGTTTTTAATATTCTGTTCTTTTGTTGGATTTCTGGGATGGTGATTATTATATGTCTGGGTTTAATTTTATTTTGGTATGGCTTTTTGGAGTTTTATATGCTTTGGTGATCCTAATGTCAGTTTTTCTTCTACACTTGGGAAATTTTCAGCTTTTACTTCTCTAAATATCTTCTTGAAATGATTTGTGCTGTCCCCTTCTTTTTTTTTATCCATATGAATCTTATGGAGTTTTTTTCTGTATCATCACACAGCTGTTGGATTGTTATTTCCTGATTCCCTGTTATTTTTAAAAGATTTTTCCATTCCTGTTTACTAGCTGCAATCTTGTCTTCAAGGTGAAATTCTATCTTAACTTTCCTTGAGTCGGTTTTGAAAACTTTTGATGAAATTTTTTTGTTTCCTTTAAAACTCACTGAATATGCTTTAGGTATTCTGTTTGCTTCTTACATTGTTCATCCAGGGATTCTATCTTTTGGTTTTGTCCCCATAATTTTTTAACTATGTCTGTTTTAGATGTGTTTAGCATCTCTTTAATTACTTTTATCCTTTCTTCTTTTACCTGGGAAATTATTTTTTGTTTTAATTCCTTTAAAGCTTCCCAGAGTTGCTTTTTTATTTCAGTTGCTCTTATTTCAGGTAGTTCAGGTGTATAGCATAACATTTCTTCTATGTACATATCTCCTAAGGTTTCTTGGGATGGGCTTGAGGTTTGAGAATGTATTTTTGTCCTTTGTTCTGTCATTGTCCTATATTTCCCTGTTTCAAGTTTTGTTTCAAGGCTTCCCTTAGGCCTGTTGGTAATCATCTTCTATACCCTCGGCATTTGGGATGGAATGCAGGTTGCTGAGCATGGTCCAGTCTGGCCCTCTGGAACTCCCATGTGACTTCCAATGTTCCAGGAAGCTGGGCAGGCACCTAAACACTGTGGATAATGATCCAAAGCCGTCCCCATCCAAGGACTCGAACTCAATTTGTTTTAAATCAACTCCACTAATTGAAGAAGGTTGTTGGGCATAATCTAGCCAGGTCACAATTCCTCCCACAAAAATCTAGTCTAGTTTAGGTGGCTGGAAGCTGGGCAGTTCCTTGACAACTGAGAGCAATTATGTTAACCTCCTGGGGCTGGGATGGTACATGGACACTCACCTCTGGTGATGCAGTTTCCTGAATTGAGACAGGGTCACTGGGGGAGCCCCAGAAAGGCCAGAAACCTGTGTAGCCAGAGGAGTGTGGCTCTGGGCCATCAAGTTCCCCGTATTGAGAGAGCCTCACAGGGTTGGTCCCGGTAGGCCCAAGACCTGTGGAGTCAGTAGAGTGTGGTTGGAACCTGGGGAGTTCCTTGACCACTGAGAGAGATGCTCTTAACTATCCAGGCCTGAGTGTGGTGCACAGACACACCCACCTTTCTTTTTAAAGAAATCTCTGGTTTTTATTTCTCTCATTTCATTTTTTAGCTTCTGAAAAATGAAAATGTTTGCTTTGTGTACTTTTAAAAGTTGAGTGCAGAATTTTTGTTTTGTTCACCTTTCTTGACGATAATATCATCTGTCCATTATTTCAATCTAATACTGTGTAAGAGCTACCAAGTTCTTTAAGGAGATGCACACTGAAGGCAAGACATATTACAACAAACCTTAAATATATGGCTTTCTTTCTTTCTTTCTTTCTTTCTTTCTTTTCTTTCTTTCTTTCTCTTTCTTTCTTTTTCAAACAACTGCTTTAATTCCATGTTAGTTTTATTGATATGTACTGGTCCTCATCTGAATTAAGGCGTTTTCTGTGAAGCTGTATAAAGTTTTAATCAGAGCTTTCAGTTACCTCACTATCATTGTCTTCCTGCTTAAACTCTGGCAAACCTGTGAAGGTCCTTTCTGAGTAGATTTCTATGAAATTATCTTCAAAGTCAATGCAACTGCTTTCCCTGCATGAGGTATTGCTGAATCATTGTTCAAATCAAGCTCTTGTGTGATGGGCTGGGGATTTAACTAACCAGCATAAGTGCCTGCCTTGCAAGCCCACAGTTGTGAGTGTGATCCCTGGTACAAAAAATTAAAAATGTCTTGTGTTTGCATAAACTTGAACAAATCTCATCATTTCATTAACCTTTCACAATTCTTGAAGATCAAATGAACATCAGCCACAAAATCATCTGGAATTTGGTAATATTGAGAATGTTTTTTCTGAAGCTTCTTTTGAATAGTGGATGAATCCAATGCTATTTTTATAATTTTAAAGTAGTTTGGTATCAAAGCAGGTACCAGCTCCTAGAATTTCATACTTAATTCATGGCAATAGAGATAAAACAGAAGACTTTCCCATTTCCTTTGTTCCACTGGGCTTAATCCTTGTGCAGCTTTCCCCTTCTGGATGTGTTGCAAACTATCACATTCATATTCAACTTCTGGATTCCAAGTATCCCTGCAAAATATGAATATCCAGTCCCCACTTGGAAAGCTAAGAAGTATTGGAATATGGAAATTTAGAAGACCTTTGGATATTTTTCACAGCACAAGAGATCCCCTCCATTTTGGCAGACAGCACACAAGTCTTCATTTGAACAGCATCTTTGATGTTGCCATTTCTGCCAGTCTTTGCTTCCATGTGAATATGGCTTCGAATTGGAGACGTTTCATTAACTAGTTTGCTGAGCCCTGACTACTTGCAGCTTTCATTCAAATCTGCAGGTTCAGATTTCACATGATTTTCCAAGCTTGCTAACACACCTAACTCACTAGCTAAATGCAGGTTGGTTGACACAGGTGGTGCCAACTTATACTCAGGACTGCTCCACGTGGAGTCACTCCTCCTCCCATACTCAGTCTTTTCCTGTTCACAGCTCCTGAAAAACTACAGACCTCTTCCTCAGTCCCAGGTTCTTGCTTGACATTCACTTGATCAGATTTCAAACTAAAACCAATCTTCTCACCAGTTCTTCCTGATGACCCACAGCTGCAACTACTGCCAGTACTAGAAGTACGAGGAGATCTCACAGGTGTGTGAGAATTGGATAAACCTGATGATCCTGGAGATAAGGTACAGAGTCCTGGGGAAAAAAGGATTCATGGTGCTTGTAGACTTTGGGAGTAGGTGACTGTCTGAGATGTATCTACCTGGTAGCTTATTTAACTGCTTTTGTCAGCATCTTCCAGGTATATGGGTGGAATATCAGGCAAGGATAGAAGATATTTTAGATAGTAACTGAGGGGATGAGTTCTATTGCTGTAACAGATGGGCTGGTGGGGCTTTGGCTTGCATTTGCCATAGTTGCTATAGTAGGGTTTCTTGGGTTGTTTGTGATATTGTGTACTGATATGATAAGAAAGGTTCCATCATGCCCTGGGTTTCAGTGTTGTCTCAGGAGATGTGGTTGCATCATGGGATACTGAGGAACGCTGTGCCTGGGCATCCTTGGGATTCTGGCAGCAATCTGAGCCAGTCTCATTTGATTTGCTTGAAAAGCTCCACAGCTCATGTTACCTTTTTGCATTGTTTGCATACTGATCAATCTTGGAGCCTGTTGCTGTAACATCTGAGGGGCTGTTTGTCTAGGGTGCTTCTGTGTTGTTGTTGTTGGTAGTGGTGTGTGAGCTGGTGGTTGCTGATTCCTCATCCATTGCAGCTGCTGAGTTTTCTCTGTGCATAAACTTGCTGTTGCATATACTGAAGTTGAAGCTGTGCTAAATTAATCTGTCCAGGGCTTTTACTAATGTGCTTTGTCCCTGAAGTAACTTGTCCCACTACAACATTAGGAGTATAACCAGCAACTACAAACACACTCAGCAACCTTATCTTTGATAAAAGGGCCAAACTCATTCACTGGAAGAAAGATAGTTCCTTTAATAAATTGTGCTGGAAAAATCTGGATCTTAATATGCCAAAAAGTAAAACTACACGCAAGCCTATCCCATGTACTAAATGAAAGCCAAAATGTATTAACAATCTAATTATTAAAACAGAGACACTAAATCTGCTGAAAGATAAAGTAGACAGAAATCTTGAAGACAGAGGAATAGGTACAGAATTCATGAAGAAGAATCAACTGCTCATGATATATATCACAGAAATAATAACTGTGATCACATCTTAATGTAGAATTTTTGCACGTTGAAAGAAGTTTACAGCATAGTCAAAAGAAAATCCACATATTTGAAAAAAACATAGTGAACTGTCCCACAGACCAAGTACTTCTGTATAGAAGATATAAAGAATTTTTAAAAACCTAGGTACCTGAAATACCAAGATCCAACTAAAAAATTGGCATCTGACATGAATACACAGGTCTCAGATAAAGAAATACAAATCGTAAATAAATACATGAAAAAAGGTTCAGCATCATTGGTCATTAAAGAAATGCAAATTAATACCACACTGAGATTCTATCTCACTCCAGAAAGAATGGCTGGAATAAAGAAAACCATTAGCAACTAATTCTGCAAAGGCTGCAGGGCAAAAAGGAAGACTTCTGCACCCTTGGTGAGAGTGCAGATTGGTGCATCCACTGTGGAGGTCAGTCTGGATATTTCTTAAAATGCTGGGAATGGAAGTTCCATTTGACCCAGCTATTCCACTTCTCGGCATATTCCCAAGAGACCTAAAAATATCCTACCACTGTGATATATGTGCACCCATGTTTATAGCAGTATAATTTTTAATAGTCAGATCCTGGAAACAACCTAAATTCCCTTCAACTGAGGAATGGCTAAAAATGATGTGCTATTCCTATGCAGTGGATTACTGCTCAGATGTAAAGAATGATCATATTGAGATATTTATAATAAGTGGATGCAACTTGAGACCATACTCATTTGTGAAATAAATCAAACTCACATGCATAAATACCATATAGTCTCCCTAGTGTAAGAAATGCTAAGAGTGCATAAGCTACAAAAAACTCACTAAATGTAGTGAAAGAATAAGAATATGCTTAAATGGGAAAAATAATATCTCAGGGAAGTGCAGAAAAAGAAAGAGAAAGGAAAAATATAGCTAAAATTATATAAACACACTTATGACAAATAAGATAATTGTACTACAAAGTCTATAAGTTAGAACAAAATAATTAACATTCATAAGATTTGAACTCTTGTGCATATTATTGTATGGTGATCTGAGGAACTCTTGAAGATCATTCTGTAAAATAACAACCCTAGCTATGCTCCTACCACCTTGTTTTGAAGGCCTAAATTGTGAGTGTTTTGGCCTCTTTGATATTGTTATTTGTCTTTTCACGTGTGTTTGCTTTTCTAGGAATTTTTTGTTTAATTTTGTCTTTCCCTCTAATACAAAATGATAGGCATAAATGTAGAAATACACATAAGTACAAAACTTCTCCTAAACAGTTTATGAGTATCGCTTATATAAAACATGATGAAATGAACAGCTACTTTCAAGAAAAACAGACACGATGTTATCCAGTGCTAATTATGTATCATCAGGCTGTGAAATGCAGAAATACTATTATTCTTTGTTCAGTGTGATTTTAGTCTGTTTTTCATTATTTAATTTCAACGCACTTGAAGTTAGGGCAAGATATTTTGAAAAGAACAAGAGACATTACGACAGCCATTGTTGATTTCCCTCTTATCTGGTTTTGAAGGCCAAAAATGCCTTGATTTTGTTCTGGTCAGTTTAATAACATTTTGTTTTGTATGAATTCATTGTGTGTGAAAATATGGACAATTATTTAGAAGAAAACAAGAGGCAATATGAAAGACAGTGATGATCTCCTATTGTCTTGCTTTTAAATCTGTATCACTCTGTTTTCTTCTGCTCTGTTCTGTTTGGTTCTTTTTAATTTTACCCTGTTTAAAATAAAAATTTAAAAAAGAATCTGTTTTGACTGAATGCTTTTCCCTGTGTTGTCTGTGGTACACTCTCTGTACTACATGGAGATCAAGGTTATAATTCTTTATTGCTTAATAGTATTTCATTGTATGAAAATACTGCATCTTTCCTTACCATTCTGTAGTTGTTGGGAAAGCTAAATCTACTTTTTCTCTGAGTCTGTCTCAAGGAGTATTGTATAATTTACCCCAAACTTCAGTTTGTCCATTTTCTTTCAAGTCAAATGTGTTTATTTTATACAACATATTGGTTAATTTTGTCTCCTGATTCATTCTGCCTCTATTTCTTTTTATTGATAAGTTCAGGACGTCTACATTACTGATTACAATCCACATATACTAGCTTATCTCTACCACACTATCCTCCTGCCATTGGGCCCCTTCATCTTCCATCCATCCAATTGCCTACTCTGCTCCACAGTCCCTTTCTGCTACTGTTCCTGAAAATGTGATCATCTTCAGTTCTTTCTGGAATATCATTCAAAACTATCTTGGGCTGGTTTGGTGGTCACGAACTCCTTAAGTTGTTCTTTATCATGTATGTATTTAATATTTGCAACAATTCTGAAACTAAATTTTGCAGGGTACATCAATCTGAGTTAGACATTGTTTTCTTTTGGTATATGAAATAATTCATTTCAACTTCTCAACTTGATGGTTTTTACTGAAATTCCGCTTTAACACTGATGGGTTTTCCACTTATAGATGATCATTTCATTTTTTTAAAACAGCCTTTAAAATTAAGTTACTGAGTTTCTGGGATCTTGATATTATATATCTGTGCATAAATTTGATTATGACTAGCTGGAGTACTATATGCCTCACTTGTTTGCAGGACAAATCCTTTCGCCATTCTTGGTATGGTTTCTGCTGTTACTTCTGCAAATAGTGATTTCATATCTTTTGCATTGTCCCCATTTTTTCACTGACACCTCTTTTACATCATTTTAATTTTATTTAAATGGTAAGAATACATAAGAGTTTAGAGTAATCACGATTCCCCATTACATTGCTCGGAAGCTTTATAATGTCTGCATTCATTAGTTGGAATTGTTTTATCCTAGTTTGTTTGATTTTAATATCTTTGATAGCATAAACAGCTATTTTAAAGAAAACAAGATATCAGAATAGCCATTGCTGAATTCGTATCATCTTACTCTGAAGTCTTACTATGCATTTGTTTTTCTATTTCCTTTGGTTCTGTCCTGTTATATCTTATTGGATATAATTATGTGTGATAGTACAAAGAAATTTTCCATGGAAAATGAGATAATGTAGTAGCCATTGAACATTCTCTGCTGTTTGGTCATGAAAGCCCTGTAATGGTTTCATTCTCTTGAATGGTTTTATATGGTTTTGTTATGTTTGACACTATTGTATATAAAGCTGTACTCAACTATTTCAAAGAAAGAGACATTATGGTAGTTACTGTTAATTATGGGTTATTTTGTGATAAAATGCTTTGTTACTTGCATAGTTTGATCTGATCAGCTTTTTTATGTCCTCTTTTTTCTTAATCTATTTAAAATGAAAAAAAATTAAAAATGAATAATTTCATGTTACATAGAATAACTCTGTTCACTCACTGCTGATAAAATATTTAGAAATAACTTTTGTAAAATTTTAGTGTTTGATTGGGAATTAATTCCATAAAATTTGATTTATACAGTTTCAGAATTCTCATCATCACCCTATCCTTTTAATTTTGTGAATTATTAAAATGCAGAAAAGTACAAAAAATAAGACAAGCAGTCCACATATCTCATTGCAGAAATAGTGTCTTCACACATTTACTTGCAGAGAAAAAGATATTTTTATAAAAATTGGTCCCCCTCCCCACCCCAATCCTCTAAACTCATTCTCATCTTTCCTCCATTTTTCACAGGCCACCATCAAGAGTTTGGTCTGTATGCTTACAATTTTTTAAATTGTTTTACTAATTTTATGTATGTATGCATATTCATTAGCAATATAAAGTATTTAACTTCATCAATGAAAATACCTCAAATTTAGTGAAATCATTGTACTATACATATCATTCTCCAAGTTTTTTCCATCTCAATGTGTTTTCGATGTTTACAAGAACATATGGTTTTTGTTTGTTGGGGTTTTACACATGGGTATTATTTCATCATAAGATATTTGAATTGTAACCAATTGAGCCACAGAGAAATTTCTGGTATTTCCTAAGCATACATGTAAGTAAAAATAAAATGTAGTTTTGAATTTTGCAAGAAAATTTTTTCTATTTTCTAGCTTGTAACCATCTTGATATATTTGCTTTAAATAATTGTGCCTTCATTTCCCATGATATTTACTTTTCTGTGTAATGCATGGTACTCTTGTTTTCTACTCTTGAAGAACAAATTACCACAAAATATATTTTTAAAAATTATTTTCTCTTTTACTAATACAATATCTTTCATATTGTATTAAATGTTTGAATAAATTAAAATAACTTTTTAAAATCTCTTCTGCTCTGCTGAATTACTATCACAAAGATCTATTATTTACTAATGATCATATGTGTTTTTGTTTCTTCCACTCTAATTTTTTCTCATACTGTTGAAGATCTCCAGATTTATGCTGACTGTAGGAACAAGCTTCTGTTTTTGCTTCCAAATTTTAGGGAAATGAATCAAAAGTCAGTATTACTTCTTTTTTTGGTCAGTATTACTTCTGATGTTGTTTTCTGTTTATTTGTTTGACTGATTGATTTTGGTTTTTCTGCTTTTTGTTAGGTCACAATTTTTATATGAAAGTCTTTTACTTCAGTATGAAATGTCGGTGCCCTCCAAAGTTTTAGTATTTGTTACACTTCACCTCTCTAAGGATTCTATATTTTAAAATATTTTGATGTAGTGTGAAATATAAATTTCTGGCATGTTGTTTTCCATTTTGATGCTATTCACAGGTCTTCATGAGTGTGAGTTTTCTGTTGATTATTGTGGTGTAGATTCTGGCTGAAAGCTTTTCCATATTCACTACATAAGGCTTTTTATCTGTGTGTTTTCTGAAACCCAGTTGTAGGATTGAAAACTGCGAGAAAGCTTTCTCACATTCATTACAACCATAAGGCATCACAATTGTATGACTTCTCAAACACAGTGGGAGAAGAGCTCTGGAAAAGGCTTTCTCACATATATTGCATTCATGAATCCTCATATGTAAAGGAAGTGATGTTCAATGAAAGAAGGCTTTTTCCACATTTATTACATTTGTAGGGTTTCATTCTAGTGTGAATATTTTGATGCTTTATGAGGTACCACTTCTGGCCAAAATCTGCTAAACATTCATTATATTTAAAGGGCTTTTCCGCAATATGAATTTTCTCATACTCGGTAAGACGTGATTTGCTGCTAAAAGTTCCCCATGCTGTTTACATATGAAGATTTTGTTACACATGAAGGAATTCTTTCCAGTGTGGGATAGTTAACTGGTGTCTGATGAGGTTTGACTTCTGGATGGAAGTTTTTCCATAATCTTTGCATTAAAAATGATTCTATTCAGTGTGAATTTTTTTAAATTATTTTTCATTCTGCGGCTATTGAATTGTTATTTCCTGGTTAGTTGTTATGTTAGGAGATATTTCCTTTTGTAATCTCTAGCTGAAATCTTGCCTTTAGAATCTGAAACTATCTTCAGTATCTTTCAGACAACTTGGCCAGGTTAAATGGAGTTTTTAATTTTCCAGACATATCTTTCTCTTTCATGCATTATACTTCTTTCCTATATTGTTAATACAACGTTTCCCTCATTTTCCAATGCTCCTCTTTTTATATCTGTATTCATTAGATATGCTCAGCATTTCTTTCATTATGTTTGTCACTTGTTCTTTTACCTTCAGTGTTATTTTTGATCTTGTTACTTTTAGAGCGCCATGAGTTTGTTTTACTTCACTTGCTATCCTTTCAGAAATTTCTTCTTTTTTCTATGCCTCTTGCACACATTCTGTGCTGGAGTTTGGAGGGGGTCCTTTGACTATTTATCTTGACATTTTCCTGAGTTTCTCCATATGAGCGCACTTTGAGTTCCCAGGCACTAAGTGTATTGACTGCCATTTTGCACAGTATTGGAATGGGTCTGGCACATGGGTTTCTCTTATCCTAGGTTTCTGGGGAGGCAATGGTGGGTGATGAAAATTTTCCCAGACATGCATGGCTTCAACAAGGCTCCACCAATGACAATCGTCATGTGGGAGGCTGGTTGACTGGTTCTCCCAGCTGGCACTGGCCACCAGTCACTAGTGGAAACTGGCGGTCTTATGGGAACATCTATGTTAGTTTCTCCTGGTGTTTACAGTTCTGTGATAATATTCCTGCTGCATCCCAGAGATGCACTGGGTAGAGAGCCAATCATGCCCTCTGTATGTGTGGGCTGGGACTTGTCTTCTGTCACAGAAATTCACTGTACTTCAACTGTAATATCTTCGCTACTACTTCAGATTCTTTCTTCAGAAATAGACTAATAAAACACAAGATTGAATATCGTCATGAGCTTATGAAATATTACTGGGCATTGCTTCTCTCACACAAATAACAGAGGTAGTGGGTACTCTCTTATTGGAAAGAAATTCCTTTTATATAGCATATATGAAAAATTAGTCCTAGTATATAAAACAAAAGATACCAGTTGAATCAGCATAGACTGGTATGTGGAGAATTTCTATTTTAACA
The DNA here is from genome assembly GCF_034190915.1 of Cavia porcellus. Taxonomy (NCBI): domain Eukaryota; kingdom Metazoa; phylum Chordata; class Mammalia; order Rodentia; family Caviidae; genus Cavia; species Cavia porcellus. The sequence continues at coordinate 7,566,240 of NW_026947520.1, read as the reverse complement.
CTGAAATTGCATTTCAGTAGCATTTTATTCAGAGTGTATCATACATTTAATTTAATTTTATTATTTTAAGATTGAGAAATTATTTGACATATAACTTAAACTGAATAAGAGTGAAAATAACGTGTATACAATAATTCAAAATATCTTTACAAGTACTCACTGTAATATTTTTCTTTAAAACTTATTTCAGTTTCAGGATTGCAAACCAGGGGATCTTATCTCTGAGTGAAATGTTCAGTGCATTTTTATTTTTTGCTTTGAAACAAAGTTCTTCTAGGTTTCCCAGGCTGGGCTTCATTGTGCAGTCTTCCTGTCTCAGCCTCCTGAGTAGTTGCCATTCCAGGCTTATACCATTGTGCTTTACAGTTTTTAATCTTTTTTGTGGTAATGAAAATTGAACATATAGCCATCATCCAAATCCTTATGTTTATTATCTACCCCTGAGCAGTGTTTATGATTTTGGGCCAGCATCCTTTTAAGTTGCTAATTTGACCATGTAGATTCAGACTTGCAGTCCTCTTTACACAACCTTGCAGAGTTCTGGGATTATAGGCATTCACAACTGTATTCACCAAGAACACCTCTTTTATTGAAAGAATGTCTCCAAGTTAACTAGTATTTTAATCATTCAGTCAAATGTTCTAAGTAGCATACTATCAGTGAGTCACAACTTTATCTTGTGAGATCTTTATTTAACCTACACTTTCTAATTACAGGGATTTGTTGAGCTCAGACTGGTGTCACAGGTCCCTGTGCTAAATATCTCACACTATACATCACAATGAATAAAAATCAGTCATATTTCATAAATCTTAAATCAGTTTACTCAAGCCAGGCCTATTTCAACTTCTTTGTTGAATGATATCTGTATAGATTCAGGTTGACTGTAGTCATCTAGTGTTGCAGCAGCCATATTTGGCCGAGAGTAACACTAGTTAGATTTTTTTCTTCTTAGTGTTCCTGATGTTTATAAATAGAAAATTATAACATAGTTGTAAACAGAAAAACAATACATAAACATTTATAAACAGAAAAAAAATGTCCATTATCACAGGTTGATGGGTCCCTCACCCTCCCAAGTGAGTGCCTACAGAAGGCTTAAATGAAATAACAAGTGGTAGGACTGTAGGTCTACATGAGGATCAAAACTGTCTAGCAGAATGCACACCAACAGATCTGAGACAACGAATTTCTCTGATCCTTATTTACTTGGTTTTCAAACAAAGGAACATGATACTGAGGAAAAAACAGGAACTAGGCAGGACCTCTGGAGTCACTTCAAAGACTTCCCCAAGTATTAAGTTATGCCAATAGGAGAGCTATCTTATCTCTAGGTTGAAATTTATTGAAGCACTGTGGGTCCTACAGTGAAGGTCTCTACCTATGTAATTGGAGCTGGAGCCGTGCATTTTCACCAATGACCTGGTCTTGTCCTTTGAGGAACCACAGGGTCCCAGGCCATTGCAGGGCTCACCCAAGACCAGTGATTCATAAAGATTTACTTTGAATCCAGTGCCCATCTCCAGACAAGAGGCCTAAGTCTGGGACAGACTCACAAATAAAGATAAATGGCCAATTGATTAAATTGAGATCCTGCTCAGAGCTTTGCAGTCACACATATGCCATGAATTTGATTGGCCCTTTGGTACTATGTTCAGATAACCTGGCCATCTTTGGATTGAAAGAATTCATGGGTGTTCAGCTCATGCCTACATCATCCTAAGAACCCAAATTTTAGGATTCTTGTTGGTCTTCATGCTGCCCAAGACTGAGCATCTCTAATTTTCCCAATACATTGTACTCCATACAGCCCTAGGTCTGTCTGCTTCTCCTGTGTCTTGACATCTTGGTAACTGTTCTCTTGAACCAAAGAGGAGTTGTCCCATAAAAGTATCCATAAATTTGTTTTCATTGTGGCTAAGTAATAGACATTTTAATTTATATGTGTACTGAGATTCTTCATTTACATTTACTATCTTCACTGTATTCTAGAGATATTTTTGGTTTTGTAAAGGAAATTGCAGAGCACTGCGATGTCAGACTATGGTTTCCTAACAGATACCTTACCATACATGATACAAAACTTGGGATTGTATGAGAAGACACAACCTACATTTGCTGAGATTTCACTTACATGTAGTGAAATCAACAAAATACACTGAACATATGAAGACTGTTAAGGTATTTTAAAAGTTAGAAATAAATGTGAATATTTTTACCTCTCTGGCCTTCATTGGAAATAATTAGAAAAGGATCAGTGCCTTAGTTTCTGAGTTACCCACTGAAAATGAAAAGATGTATTTAAGGTACATTTTAAATCATATATTCTCCCTTGAAATATTTTCTTAATTTATACTTCTGGCTTTGCACAGAAGTGGAATGGGCTTGCATCCAAAATTTGGCTTATCTATTGAATGTAATGGGGTTATGTACACTCCAGTAGTATGGAAATGGGTGGTTCATATTGAGGTGCTTCTGCAGTGAGCCTGGAGATCTTCTCCAACAGTTTCAAAAACAGTGTGAAGGGTAAGGAAGTGTTGCCAGGTTCCATGATAAGGTTGGTTTTAGGTGCAGCTCTTTACTGTGCTTCAAACTCACTACTACTGCTGAAGGAGTCAGTATACAGTGTTTCTTCCCAGGTTTCCAACATGTAGATCAGAAGAGAAAGAGGGATGAATGAAGCTCAAAAGCTGTTATTTGACAAGTCTTATACTGAAAAGTAAAACCAGAGAATTCCGGGAGGCATGCTTCTTACTGATTCTACTTGATGAAGAGACACTTTTCTCATACTAATAACTGTACACATTCTGTTTTGCTGTGTACAAGTTAGCCTTTGATGAAATAGGATTGTAGAAGTATAATATTATTCTGATGTCCAGATAACTTGGCATAATATTACAGTACAGCGTGTGCCCAGCTTACAAACTTTCAAATTCAAACTTTGAAACAAGCAAGTGGACCTCGTTGCAGTTCTGCTGCTGTGTGCTTACTGCATAGTGCACTAGTGTACCGCTGTAAATACTGTCATAGGCTTACTATATTTTGTGTGTAAGACTTTTTTGGACTCATGAACAATTCTGATTACTGTTCATACTTATCATCTTGTTTCTCCCATTTCCACTTACTTTGTAAGAATTTGTTTCCCATTTTCTTTTGCTGCCTTTTCAACTTTATCCATTATAAAGACTAAATCAGTTTGAGTGTTACAATATTTGACTGTGTATTTAAACTTCAAGTCATTTTTTAGCACAAAGTCTCATTTTATGTAGTCAATGATGTGGTAGATGCCAGTTACAAAATTAATTATAGGTAGGTTTACTTTGTAAGATCCAATATGCCCTGAATTCTACAGTTGGATTTCTTAATGTCTTCAACAAGCTGAGGGACTATTTTTGTATGGAGATGTCACTGGTGCCAAACTTGATGGCCCTGGAGGTCAGATGGTCAAGTGGACCTGCACACTGTGGGAAACAGAGCAGACCCTAGTTCGGAGGCCTGGGGCAGGCACACTTTACAATAAGTGCAGGATTCCACATTACCAAACATTAGTTTATCAAAAGTGGAAGACTCCCATGTTTAGGCCAAAATTTCCCAGAGTTTTATGTTGAAAGTCTCATTAGAAATAGCTTCTGTGGATCAAATAAAGGCTATAGAATAACAACTTTATTTTTCTTGTATACACATAATGAGATATGGGAATTCTTCTATACAAACAGTTGCCATATAAAGTGAGATGGGCATTATGGAAATCTGTATAGAAATTTCACAAATCAAGAGCAGAACTTCCATGTTACCTGGCATATGATATTCCGGGTATATATGTAAACAGACTTCATGTTGCCCACCTCACTGAACCATTTCTCTTAATATTCAATACTATATAGCAGAACCTGTATCTATCAGTGGAAGAGTGCAAATTATATATATATATATATATATATATATATATATATATATATAATATATGAACAATATTTAGTCTTACAAAAGTATCTTTCCAAGAGTGACAATATGAATGAATCACAAAAAAGACATTGTTTAATCTATCTTATATGTGTTATCCTCAAGCATTCAAAATAGAAAAGTATAGAAAATTACCATATTTTTCAATGCCTTTGAAATGATAGGAAAAGGTACTGATGACAGTTGATAAATGATGTTTTGGAGGACAGATAGGTGTAAATGTCTAATATGCAGCATGATTACTACAGTGAAAAATAATGTAATTTATACAGGAAATTGGTGACTAACTTTCTGGACCTGTCATGAAATTGTCAGCTATGTGAGGTAATGGATATGGGTGATTGGTTGAATAATCTTCAAAATATACATACTTCACCATAGCATGTTTTACAACCACATATACACGCAATTTAAAAATAGATTGAAACCAGCCGTTTTCTCCTGATTCTTTGAGAAGAAATTTTTGTTCTAGTAATTTTATAGGCAATGTTTCATATCTGTGTCTTGTACTCTGAAAATTACTGTGAAAACAGCAGTGCTTAATGTATAGATTAGTGTTACTTCCCTAGTATCCTGTTTTAAAACTCTATTTCATTACTTTTTTCTATTTAAAATAAAACAAATAACTGGAGAAACCTCTGAAAATAAATAAATCAACAAATGCATGGGAAATATCTATCATTCATTATAAAATATATGATTCAATATGATTTATGATAAAGTTTTTCACTTACACAATTTTTTCTGTTGAATATATTATTAAGCTAGTTTTTCTTGACTTTCAATTTATGTTTTCCTTTAGTCACAGTATTAGCAGCTCTGTTTCTCCTTTACTGAAAGTCCTAGAAATAAACAACACTGTTCATGAGTGTAAAACAAGTTAATAATTAAATAAGTCAGTAGCTTTCAGTTTGTTCATTATTTATGCTTTGATTTGCAATGATTTCTATTTGTAGATTTATTATTTTTTGTTTGCTGTGGTATTATTTTGTTCTTTTCCTGTTTCTTCTGCAAAGACTATGAAAATTTGCTTAAAATTCTTCCTTTTTTCCAATACAATGCATTCGTGTTAAAATGCTTTTTCTGTTACTTCTTTAAAGTATTGTAGTGATTCTGTTTGTAATCTTTTCTTAAATTTTTAACAATAATTCTTTTTAATTTTATGTAACTTTTGGGTTAATATTATCTATTTCATTTGTATAATGTGTATTTTATTATATTTAAATTGAACATGCCCTACTTTAAAATGTACATACTTCAAGGATTGTAAGGATATGAAATAATATATTTTCTTTTTGTGTCATTATTTGATTATCATTATTTATTAGAATATTGAATTCATATTCCAGCAGGTTCACAGTGCATGGGGATGATACCACATGGGTGTTCTCACGTTTTTTATCTGACTTGTTCTTACGCAAGAGTGTTGTAGGATACTTTATTATTAAGAATTTTTAATTTAAGTTTAAGTTCCTAATAAAATGGAGATTAATTTCTTTTCTTAGGACAAAACATGTTTTATCTTCTTATGAAATGGTATGGTTTTATTTTCTCCTTTACTCAGCCCTGTTCATCTATTTTTATAATAATTCCTCACTCTTCCTAAGAATGCCATTTCATATTTTTCTTATATTGAGTTTTACTAACTTTTTACAATTTATTTATTGTAGTGTCACTTGTATTATGGAATTGTAATCTGATTTAAATTGGAATAAAGTTGCTATGTGTGTAGATTATGGATTTTACACCAAAAGATGCAATAAGTTTATTTTCAGGGTATATCGCTACTAAAATCATGAAAAAAACTTGTGTTCTGAATTGGCCTTATTTTGGGAGAAAACATGATACATATACAGAGTACACTGAAAAAATGCATACACAATTCAGTAGTTTGCCCTACTGATAAATGTCTGGAATCTAATAACCACCATTCAATTCACCTCTTGTAATTTTAGAGAGCAAATGTAACTTCTCTTTGTCTCATGATATCTCATTAAATTTAGTGTTAAAATATTTATACAAGTTTTTCTTTTTCTTGATTTACATACTTTTGGTAGCATATATAATATATATGTAATGTATATAACCTGCATATATTCTAAATGGACATACATGTATCTATTTAACTATAGCTCTCTATAAACATTGTGTGGATTAATCTCTTGGACTTTCATGGCAAATGGCCCCTTATAGTGGCCCCAATAAAGTGGTAAAGCCCTGAGGCAATGTGATTCTCCAGTGTTCTTTGTGAATTTACTCACTGATAACTCTACTTTTGAATGACTGATCATAGAGCTTCTCAAACAGTCTCTAATGGATTTTGATGTCTGTTGTGGGGGATTTTCTTTGTTTCACTCTTCCCTGGACCTGCCCTATGGTCTCTGAACACCTCTAATGTCTAACATGACATAAATGAACCCATAGGGCCAACAACTTCTCACAGGAGCTCAAGATCCAGGGGGACCCAGGTGATTTCCTGCCTGCATCACAGCCTCATGCTTCACTTTTTCCTCTTCCTCAGCATGACAGTGTCTACCTAGGGAAGATAAAAAGAAACCACCACCAACACAGTTTCTTTGCTCCTTGGAGACACACACCACAAACAAGAACTTTTAATTGACTCTGGGAATTTGGAGCTAAGAAAAACTTTTCAGATACACAACACTGGATGAAGTATGTCATTGGCACAACAGAAGAATTGAATATTTGTGTCCTGGGGGAGGTGAGGTTACATTATCACTCACGTTTATCTCTGTGTCTGCCTCCTTCCTTTCTCAGGCACGTTGGCTGTGTCTCTGTCACACTGAGGTCTACATCCTGGCAGAGGGAGAGGCACAAATGAGTTTTCTCACAGGCTGAGAACTGAGTCTGCTACAGTAGTGGGACATCATTTTCTTGGTGAAAGCACTTGGCTGAAGACAGATTGTTCCGGGGTGAAGGCTGCTCTTCACCAAAGCCACAAAGACATGAAGAGCAGTTCTGGACACTGGTGCAGTACCACATTGGAACTGTGAAGCTAGAACCATGTGCTGAATCCTGGTTACTGCTTATGTGTCCTGGTCTAACATTCACTCATGTATCCATGAGTGCTACAGCTGGAAGCAAGCAGGAAAGAAGTCTGAATTTCATGCTGGGTAGGACGGAAATTTTGAAATTAATTCCTTTCTGAGGTATCATAAAGTAATCAGGTAGAAATTTACTATAAATTCTGTGTATCTGTTGATGAATACAATAGAGTTACAGAATCCTCTGGTTGTTTGAAAAACTTGAGTACTGTCTATGAAAAAGAAGCTGTCACTTTCAAAGTGAGTATAATATCTTTATTGAATGAGAAAATATATATGTATGAAAGTATTAGAATTATGTTGGTAATGAGGAATTTTCCCTTCTAGTAGGTAGAAAAAGATACTTCCAAAGTATCACCTTACTGATAAGAGTGAAGGATTACAGAAAAAATACAGAATTTGCTATATTTATTATGTATACCATGCATTTTTTTGGTTAAAAAGTCCTATTCTAACATGATTTCCATGCCTCTTGCACTTCAGATTATTTTATAGGATGACAATATTGTGCACATTTTAATATCTTTAAAAAGTCATAGGATATCTAGGTTGTATTTTTCTTTAAACAGTAAGTAGAAAAACATCTCCTAATTTAAAAGCATTAAGTTAGATTTTTAAAATTTCGTATCTCACAGAGGAGAATGAACTGCAATGTTGTACTCTTTTGAAAGACAGCATTTAAACTATGAAATCATATTTTATTGCTTTCTTAATATTCATCTATACTCAATAAATAACTATAGCTGTAAAACTACCAGCTGTATCTACACTTCATAAAGTGATCGGTCTATATGCACATATTTACTCTATAGAAAAATTTGACAGTGGAAAATGTAACATATTCCATTGCATAAAAAGTGATTTTAATGTAAGACAGAAGATACAATGGTACCTCAGTTCATGATCTTAATTCATTTTATGATTTTGTGAAGGTAGTTGTGTTTGTGTTTTTGTGGGAAAACAGTGCCACAGCTGTGTTTGCATCTGATGTGGAGTTTGTGAAGAGAAACCAAATTTTGTCACATGTTTTTGCTTGAGAACCAAATGGTTTGTGAGGAGAAGCACTCATGAACTGAGGTGCATGTATGTGTGTTATTTAAAGAACAGGAAATGTAGATGGGATAAGATACCAAAGCAATGACAGACCAACTGGGCAGCCATGGATGGAAGCTAGACTCAACCAATTTTATTGTGAGTTGCTAACTGCCTTGTGGCTCAGTTAACCTGAATTTTAAGAGAAACACACATTGCTGCCTTGTCTGATAGATGTAAATATTAAAGTACTCAAATAACATTTTAGCAGTGATCTATATATTGTAAATGCTATACAAAAAACATAAAACTTGGAAACTATCATAAACATATAACAAATATATAAAAATATATATAACATATATATTTGAGAAAGAAATTGTCATTGGGAAAGGTTATTATAAAAGAAGAGTTTATTTATAATTCATGTTATCACACAGAAACCTCTGTATAAGAAATTGAATCCTGAATACAGTAAGTGACAGAATGGGCTCTGAGAGTGTGTATATTGTAATAATCTTCAGTTTTCAGACTCTCATTGGAACTCTGGGGAATCTCTTTCTCTTAGGTAAATACATATTTCTTTATCTCAGTGGACATAAAACAAAACCCACAGATTTGATTATTATGCATCTGATTGTGGCCAACTTATTGGTCATTCTCTTTAGAGGGGTCCCAGAGATTTTGGCAGCTTATGGGTTGGAAGACTTCCTCAGTGACTTTGGATGCAAGTTTGTTTACTATATTAGCAGGGTAGGCAGAGGTGTAGCCTTTGGTAGCACTTGTTTCCTGAGTGTCTTCCAGGCCATCACCATCAGCCCCAGCAATTGCAGGTGGACTGAGCTCAAATTGAAATTTCCTAAGTACATAAACACCTTAACTACCCTACTCTGGGTCCTGCATTTGTTGCTGAATATTTGTTTTTCTGTGAGCTTGACTATGAAATTGAGAAACAAAAATGTTACTAGTAAGATAGACTTTGCTTACTGTTCAGATCCGAATACCAAGAGAGGGATATACACGGGGCATGCAGTGTTAACTGCCATATTTGATGTTTCATGCATGGGGCTCATGCTCTTAGCCTGTGGTTCCATGATTTTCATTTTATTTATGCACAAGCGACGGATTCAGCACATCCATAGGTCCAACCACTCCTTCAGGTCCTCTGCTGAGACCAGAGCCACCCACAGCATCCTTATCCTGGTGAGCATCTTTATGTTTTTCAATTTCCTGTCTTGTGTCATGCAAATATATGTGACTTTTTTTCATCATTCGAGAATCTTGCTGTTTACCCTTGATGCTTTCATAAGTGCATGTTTCTCAACTGTCTGTCCTTTTGTATTCATGAATTGTGGTCACTGTGTATCTGGAATATGCTGTTTCTATGGTCAAAGAAACAGAGTCACCTAACTACAAGAGGAACAACATATGCACTGTTTGGTTTCAACTATGTTGCATCACTGATGATCTCAACCCTCACTATCCCCTCAAAATGCAGAAGATATCATCTTAACTCTTAATTGAGCTTTTCTTGTGTTCTTGACTTGACCAAAAGGAATCACTGTCTATCCCCACCTCCCCTGTTCTTCAAATTCTCTCATCTAGAGAAAATCAACAGCTTTCTCAGTAGCAGAAAGACTACAGCCTTCTGTTTTTCAGTGATGGCAGCCCCAGTGGCATATGATACTTTCCTTAAACCTTCTCTATCATGAAGCCTCAGCTGAAGCTGTCTGTAAAGTACCCTACAGTGTCAATCATGATACAGTTTTGTTGGACAATGAAAAGTCCTTTACTCATAAATATTTGGTAACCTGAACATGCATGACTTAAAATTCCTGTTATATTTTCATTTTCAATGTTGAAATGTAGTATCACACTTTGTAACTATGCTCTCTATATATTTTATATCATTGATGAATACTGAGTAAGATAGCTTCAAGTTATTTGCATAGATTGGTACTATTAAATCTTGATATAAATTAATGATATGAGTAGTGATATAAAAATTGCATTGAGTATAGTGTAAACATCATGTGTTGCTTCCTAATAGCAAGAGACTTCTGATACTAAGTCTGTGTTTGGTGAGTGAGTCTATGATTACATATGTGAATTTGTCCATGTATTTCTGTGTGCACTTTTTCCTATGTCTCAGTGTGTATTTGTGAGTGTATTTTCACATGTCTGTATGAGTAAGCACTTGTGTGAAATTGATCTCCTCATCACTACATTCTGGACATGTGGTTCTTGTATCAATAAGCAGGGAATCACTGAATATCATTTTATTTGAAGTCAAACTTGCCCTGAAAGAGATTGCCTAAAAACTCTCCTAATCCTTTAAATTTTATCCTTCATTAGACTTTTTAAAACCATTTTTAGGGGTCCAGGCAAACACAAATCCTAAGTTCAATTTCTAATACAAATCCACCAAATTAAAAAAAAAAAATCACGTATGTTAAATCACTTAAGATATTGTGTTTATAGAACTATACTAATTGTAATTGTAAAAACAGGGTGTGTGAAGAACTCAGATAGACTGTAGCAGAAAGACAACACATAGAGAAGGAGGGAAGAGGAACGAGAGTGATGTACAAAGATGCGAAATTACGAGACAGAAAGACATTTGGAAGTAAAGGAAAAGAAGTGGGAACTTGAAGCAAAAGTAGTGAGGAAGCAATAAGGATTTTTGTGATCTGAGAAGGGGACATCAGAGAGAAAAATGGAGAAAATGGAATCAGACCCAGGGATCAAGACAAAGAGGTTTACAAATAATGGAAAAAGAAAAAAAAAAAAAAAAAAAAAAACAGAAGAGAGGAGAATGATGGAGATCACCAGTGTAGAAGAGTCACACGGATGAGAAGTCAGAGACGCAGAAGAAACTGGGAAATAGAAGGGAAGTGTTGAGCAAAAAAATACCACATGATAGAAAAAAAGTACCCAAGGGGTAAAGAGGAAATAGGAAAATCCAAGGCCACAGTGACAATAAATAAACAGAAACTTCAAAGGGGTGAATGATACAAGGAGAAAATTATTAGAAGAGAGAGAAAATTTTGGATCATTAGAAAATGAGTTGTTGAAAAAGATAGAATTGTAACTTTAGGAAGATTTTACACAAACCAAACAGCCATAAAGAAGCTAACGTGGAAATGGTTGAAGGAAAGAAAAATAATTGAAAAAAGATTTAGTCTCTGATTATATTTCAGTAAAATGTATTTGATAGTGAAATTGCCATTGAAATTTTTCCTCCCCCTGTCCCATGCATAAAGTATACAATACTGTTGAATTTTGTACTCCGAAAATCCATATATTGGTGTCTGTCCCTCAAAATCCTCATGGTGTCTTAGGGGTGGGCTTTGCAGATGGGACTGTATCTAGTGTTTGTGGTGCTGTGAATAAGGGTATATGATTAGTAAATCAGTCACTGATTGGTTTGGCATGATTCCATCTAGCATTAAGTGTGTGAGTGTTATATCTCACTTAGGGCACATAGAACTGCATACAATTTATAGGACAAAAAGATATTTGTCTGCCACTCCCTTGATTGTGCTACTTTGTGGGCACCGTGAAGGGTCCTCCTCTGTCATGCCTTTCACTATTTTCTATACTGCCTTGGAGTGAGCCAATTATGGACTGGAACCTCTACAAACTGTGAGCCCAGTAAATCTTTTGTGGTGCATTGAAAACTGGTGGTCAACTTAACATTCAGCTAACTAAACCCTGAGGATTGTTGCCAACATAAAAAGAAGACCTGGAGAGGAATAAGTATTATTGAAAAGTGCTGTTAGTCTTCTTGTTGCTGTGGGTTCTCCTGGAGGAGGTCTTTGAGTTTCTTTCCTTATATGAACTTGGTTGTTCTTATTGTCTGAGGAGCACAGGACCTTGTTGTTGCTGAGAATGGCTGAAGTTCATTTTTGGGGGATGGGAATCTGATCCTTACTGATTTCAGCATCACTTCTTGGCTCTGGAGAAGAAGATGGTGTGCTCTTCAATCTCCAGGAGGAGTCTGTCATGCTTGCTAATATGAACTCAGCTGTTTCAATCTCCTGAGGAGCTCGGGACTCCATTGTTGCTGAGGATGACTGTGGTACTTTTAGCAGGAGCCCTGGTCCTTATTTTGAGCATCATTTCCTGACTTCAGTGCAGAACTCTCAGCCTACTGGCACAAATACTTCATCCCACTGGCACAGACTTTCTTCCACTGCTGACCTTTGGGATTTCTCAGTGAAGATCTTTGAAACAGACTTGTGTGAGAAAATGTCATAGGCTGCAGGTCTGCAGTTGTACTCATGAGAGGCATATTCTTGTGCGTTAGACCTTCAGATGGACTCATGTAGGATATCGCCATGGGATCCAGGCCCTGTACTCAATTCTTTAGGTCTTAGTGTATGAACAGATTTCCTACAGTCTTTCTTTTGTATTTGACTCTTGAGTGACTATCCTAAAATAATACTAAAATTACGTGTGCTGTGTTAAATAGTTTTCCTTGCAAAATCTGACTACAACATCTTTACTCCTTTACTTTGAGTGTGGTATATTTGGCCTGCTCAAGAGAAGTTAGTAAGACATGCTGTATTTACAAAGTATTCAACAACATTGAATTTAGTTTTCCTAAAATCCGTATATTTCTGTCTTCACCAAAATCCGTTGTTTAATTTAATGTGGGAGTGAGATTTTTTCAGTGAAAGGCATTAAGATGAGGTTGCACTGAGGTAGATTCAGAATCTTAGACAATGGATAACTTCAGGACAAAAATCACAGAAAACAAAACACATGAAGTTCTGGAACATTTTTATTTTTCAAGAAAACTTACTGATCTGGAAATCAAGAAGGTGACCTCACTCACAGTATCTTCAAAAAATAAATGAAATAATGTATACTGAGGACAGAATGTGAATAAATATGTGAAATCTTTGCACTGATAATTGCAAACCAAAGATGTAAAACACTGAAAACAGTTTAAAATAGAAAGGTGCATGATTAAGAGGTTCTTTTCTGCCTGTGTATTTTGGAATTCTGAGCATCCACATAGAGTGATCCATCCCATTCCTTAGATTTGGGAAACTTTCTTCTATATTTTCAGCGAATCTGTCTTTTATAACATTGGTCTCTGGCTCTGAACTTTCCTGCATGCCAAAGCTTTATCTTTGTTCTTTTGGATTTATCAAGGATTTCTTGGTCATTGTGAGTTTGTGTCTTGTTGCTTCTTTTGCTATTTCTGAATAAATATTTTACTAACAATGGCATACACAAATCCTGTTATTGTATCTTCTGGGTGATCTTATTTCTTGCAAAAATTTGCCAATTTCTAATTTCAAAATTTTTCAAATTTGAATTTTTATTTCTAGGATTTTTGCTTCATTGCATACTCATTGTTTGATTGAGTGGTCTTTCATAAATTATATTGTTCTTTGTAACTCATGAAAATCCTTGTTTGTATATTCTTTGTGCTTCTTGATCTTCATATTGATTCATTTGGTTAGTTATGAGATCATCTCCCAATGGATAATCATTATTTTGTTCAACTATATCATTAATTGTTTCATCCAGCTGCTTACATTCTTGATCTTTAAGCTCTTCATTTTTCCTTTTAGATTTTTACATAAAATTAATTTAATTTATATATGTTAAACAACATACATTCTTTTCTTTTCTTCCCTTTTTCCTTTCCCATATCCTAGTAGCTATTGGTTACTACACTCCTAAGCTCTTTTACTTCATGAAAAAGAACAGATTGTAGTATTGTTGTTTGATTGAACACTTTTGTATCTAGATTTTGTAACTTGAATAACTAGTTCTGAGATCACAATGTGCAATGTATTAACTAGTTTTATTCCCTAACTTTTTTCCTTTTTGAAATACTGTACCGTTTCTACCATTTTTGTTTCGATATTTAAAATAAAATAATTAAAAATATGGGGCTGGGGATTTAGCTCAGCGGCATAAGCACCTGCCTTGCAAGCAGGCGGTCGTGAGTTCGATCCCTGGTACCGATAAAAACTGAAAAAGACCAAAAAAAAATAATTAAAAATAAAAAATTAATTAAATTTGGTATAGTTTCTTTTATATGGATGTGAAATACAATGAATAAAAACAAAGGAGAGATGACAGGAAATAAAATTGTAGACAATTTTTATATTGGCAAGGGGATCAGGGGTATTGAGAGAAAGTTAAAGTGATAAAAATGACCATGATTTTTATTATAAACATACTCTAATAAATATAAAATACTATAATAGAGATATCACAACTTTCCATGAATTTGACAATCATTTTTTCTTTACAAATGTTGGTACTTTCCAAAGTTACTAATGTCATTCCTATAAAAATAAAACCATACCTTAGTTACTTTTCCCCTTGCTTATACAAAATACCCAAAAACCAAAGTAAAGGAAGAAAAGGTTTATTTACTCCACAGTTTGTAGAGGTTTCAGTCCATAGTTGGTTGACTTCAAAGGAGGGTGGTGTTGCAGAAGGGTAAACATGTTTAGAAGCAAAAGATATCAAAAGCAACAAGAGGAAGTCATATTTTTTTCTGTCCTTCATATTGTCTGCAGTCTACCTGCACTAGGGTGGTTGTAGCACTCACACCTTTAATTCAAGCACTGGATTATGAATCAATCACAAACAAGATTCAACCTCCTAAGAAAAACCCACCCTCCATAGCTCCATGAAGCTTTGGTGTGACACCAAGAGACAAACAATAACAAAGTTCCATTATTTAAAAAAAAAATTAAATAACCCAAAATTTACATGTATTTGCATCCTAAATTAACTTTATATATAATTGCTATTCTTCCTTGTGTTACTATTGCATTTTCACATTAGTTAAATTTTATGATATATTATTTTATAATTTTCTTTTTCTTTGCTTGTTTTTGGTACTGGAGATAGAACTCACAACTTCATGCTTGCCATGTAGGCACTTAGGTCACTTAGCTAAATTCCAGACCCTTATTTCTTTTTGCCTTTTTCCATTGTAGAATTATACTTCATTAGAGTTTCTTGTTTGTAGTGTATAAATCCTAGTTCAGTATTGTAGACCATTGTTTTTCTTCATATGCCTATCAACTTGAGGTCACCATCCTGACAACATGATGGAGACAGGTGAATGTTTTGTGTTTCAGTCAGTGGCAAGAGCAACTGTCTTGTCTGGAGAAGATATTTTTGTCTGGTACAGGCTGACCTGTACCAGAGCCACACAGATAGGTAGAAACATTCTGGAGAGCACAAAGATGAATCGTAAACAGAAAGTCTGGCACTATGAGCCTGTGCTGTGCCTTAGTTACTCCTGGCATGTTTTAGCTAGCTCTGGTTGTTTATGATCTTACAACATGTGTACGAGTTAAAATTAGGTATGAATGGTAAATTAGGACTCATTTGGAAGTGAATTTTACACTAAAATACCTCAGAGAATTTGGGAATTTTTTACATGATTTTTCCACATAATTCTGTGCACATGTTAGTCAACACAATGGAGTTTCTTGAATCATCCAAATTCTTTACACAAAATTTCAAAGATATGTGGAAATTATGAAGTGACATCACTCTACCTTGGGTGTGATATGCTTGATTGAGTCAGTAATGATATATCTACTGAAAATTTATAGAGTACATGAAGACATTTGATAATGATGTGCAAAATCTTTCTTGATGCTACAGAAAAATCAATAAGGCTTCAGCACTTGTTAAAAGAACATATGGTGTAAGTGTTTGTTTTAAAATTATGTTTTGATCCTTTTATCACATATGACCCTTTGATATTCATGTCCAATTCACATCCTTTGTATTGTATTTGTGTTTTCTTCAAATTCTCTTAGACATTGAACTGCATCTTTTCTCAAAAACAGAATACAACACATGTTTTTCTAAAGAGGATTATTTAAACTTGATCTTCAAATATTTCATTACATTTACATATCATCTCTCAGATTTAGGAAAAATATTTTCTATATTCTATGTTACTCATATTTTTGGCAAGAATTTATGTGAGTGCATCTGTTTCTATACTAATATTTATCAATGTTCTATAAAAAACTTGCATATTTTATTCATTTTTATTAAGACATCCAAAACGTTCTTCTATGTTCTACAACATACTTTGATATAAGAATGGAAATTCATATTGCAAATTAAATTTGAAGCAGTTTTAATATTTAGTAGTATCATCTATAATGTGTAAAATAACATGAGTATTATTTCAAGTTATCTTCTCTACTTCAACAGACACTCTATGAATATGTGAGTTTCACCTTGCATCTTTGTGGCTCCGTTCTGTTGGAATGTAACAGAAGAAACAGTGATACTATTATATTTTTGTGAGATTTAAATTTTGTTATGTGGTGCCTATAGACCCTACATTGTATGAAATCTTGAAAGAAACTCCAAAGTTGAAAGGTATCAGTAAAAGAAAATGCAATTAAAAAATAATAACAGGAAAAATGTTAATCAGATAAAACCAATACAAGTCTCATGAGAACACTAAAAAGTAATGCAAACAGTATCACAAAATGATGGATGGCCTCTAAAATTGTAAATATTGGATTAGACTGTTCCTTATTCTCATTATAATCTTGAATAATTTCTCTCTTTAACTCAGTAATCATATTTTTACTGTAGTGATTATGACTCTTCTTTTTTCACAGATTTGACTTTGAGTCTCATAACCGTGGCCAAATTCATGATCATTCTCCACAGAGAATCACAGAAAGTGCAGTGGCTTCTGAGATGAATGGCTGCCTTAGAGATATTGGATGAAAACTTGTTTACTGTTTCCACAGGGTGGGAAGAGGTGTGTGTCTGGGCAGCATCTGTCTCCTGAGTGTCCTACAGGCCATTAACCTAAGCCCTAGAAATTTGAAGTGGGCAAAGCTTAAAACAAAATCTCTCAGAATGATGAACATCTCTTTTGTTTTCTTCTCTATATGCTGCAGAGTCTCACTTTATCTGTGAGTGTGACTGAACATGCAGAAATAAGAATTTCACAAATAAAATAGAATTTCCATACAGTTCAACTCCAGATTATGAGAAAGTTTTATATTGAGCAATGACAGTACTATTCTCCATAAATGATGCTGTGTACGTAAGAGTCATTCTCTTATAGTATCTGCACATTTTTCTTACTGTACAGAAACAATCAGCAGGTCAAATGCATTCATAGGACCTGACCTGAGTCACCTCTAGATGCTCCCCTATGACCAGAGTCATCTACAGTAACCTTGTCCTGATGTGCATGTACGTGAATTTCTGCACCATTACCTGCTCCATCCATGTGTGTTTGGCTGTTAATAATTGCTGCTTTTAGTTTTCACAGTTGTTTCCTATGTTGAGTTACTTTCCTCTCATTTCTGAGACCAAATACCTGACACCCAAAATGAAGGAAGGAGATGTTTATTCAGCTCTTTGTTTTTGGAGCTTTCAGTCCATGCTCAAGCTTGTTCCAAGGCTTGGAGCTTGAGCTTTCAGTCCATGCTTGGAGCTTGTTCCAAGGCAGGGTAGTGTGTCTAAGGTCAAGCGTTCATGGCACCGACAACCAACAAGAGTGAAAAGAGCAACAATGGGAAGGCACACCTCCTTCCCTCTATTAAATTCTATGCCAGTTACCCATCCCTAGGTCAATACAGCACTCACACTGCCAATTCCAGATATAGACAATGAACTGATCAAAAATGGTAAATTCAGCTACCTCCATTTTGGGGGAATATCCAAACACACCATAACACTGCCTTAATTCATTGGTGTTTCCCAGCACTTTGCACCTCTTAACTCATCAATTGTGGTCACAGTGTGCCCATCCTCTGTTGCATCTACTGTAAAAAGAGTATGTACATGTATTTTAAAGAGAAAAATGACATTTTAAATTTCATTAACTGCTATTGGGATACTCAGAAGATTTATAACTTATTGATATAGCTTCGGTAATGTATGTTTCTAGGATTCTTTCCATTTGTGCTGTATTTTTCAGCCTATTACAGTAAAAGCTTTTCACCATAGGTATCGATGAACTTTGTTTCCACTGGATCTCTAATGCTTTTATTTCTATCATTCCAATATATTGAATTTGAAGTTTTTCCTTCCTCTTTTTTATAAATTGGCTAGAGTATTTTCATTGTTAGTTATTGTTTCAAAGAATAACATTTTAAATTCAATGATTCTTTGCATTATTTTCTTATTCTCAATTGGATTAATTTCCCCTCTGATCTTTATAATTTTCTCTTTTCTGTGGGCATTGGCCTTGACTTGTTCTTTTTTTCTAGAGGTTTGAGATGCAGCATTAGGTTTTCTGTTTGTGTTTATTCTTTTTTCCCAATATGAAAACTTACTGCTCTAAACTTTTCTCTGTTGACTATTTTAGTGCATCACATAGGTTTTGGTAAGTTGTCTTTTAATGTTTATTTGATAGCATATGTTGTCTAATTTCTTTAATTTTCTCTGTGACCCATTGGTTGTTCAGCATGTTGTTATTTAATTTCCATGTTTTATGTATATTTTGAAGTATCTTTTATCATTAATTTCTGATTCAAGTGCACTATGATCAGATAATATGCATGAGGATAATATTAATTCCTTTGTATTTTTAAGTATGTTTTATCATTTAGTATATTGTCCATTTTAGAGAATGTCCCATGTACAGCTGAGAAAAATGTGTATTCTGATATTGGGAGGAACCCTGTACATGACTACTAAATCCATTTGTTCAAAGTTTGATTCAATTCTTTATTTATTTGTTGATTTTATGTCTAGTTAATCTATCTCTTTGTGTCAATAGGGTGCTAAATTTCCTCATTGTAATTGCATTAATACTTATTTGATAACCCATTATAATTGTGTCTATTAATATTTGTCTTACATATTTTGGTGCTCCCATATTGTTGAATATATATATATTTATGACTGTTATCTCTTTCTTTTTTATTTAAAGAGAAAGAAACAAAAAATACATGGAGATAAAAAAAGGGCAGAAATAATACAAAATTACAGAAAAATAAATGGTAAGAAGTTGCCAGCTGATAAGTTATATACTGTCATCTTAGAAATAGCTGTTCAGGTTACAAAATTAAAGTGTGTAAAATGACATTCAAATAGTGACACTGTCAACAGTTCTGCTCAATGATCCAACAAAAACTTAGTAATATGGTTATAAGCACTACACACTTGTTTTATGTGTTAAGGAGGGTAAGATTAAACATATCAAAACAGAACAAAACATTTTATAAAAACAATTTAAAGAAATATAGATTTCAAAGCAAGTCCTCTGCAGAGCTTCACTTTTTAATCTAATTGTCTCTAGTTTCTTCCAAATAGTCGTCCCCATATTCATGCACATTAAATACATACTGCATGTTATAGAACTAATCAAATCATTACAGGATTATGAAGGCTTTTAGGTCTTCAAGATCTGACATCGGGGGAAGACAATAATAACTACCGTCACATCTCTCATTCTCTTCATAGTAGTTGTTCTTATCTTTATCTATGCTGAAATTGAACTTAAGAGACTACATTAATATCACTCTGGACAGTGAATAATAGTATTGCTATATTTTATATCATAATGCTACAGAATTAGCATTGGGTCTCTTAGTGTCTCTTCTTCAGAGTATCTGTTCATTATATTTTGCATTATATAATCTGTTCCCATAAATAGTTTTTTTTTAAAAATCTTCTCATGTGTAAATTTCAACATGTATATATCTATTCCCTCTGTATTATACAGAAACACAAATCATGACAAGACAGCCAAACAAATTCCTAGAAAAGCATGCAATGAATAAGACACATAAGACCACAATATTAGGTGATCTACTGTAGTTATTATGCTTTCTCCTGTTATTTTCAATAGATTTCTCCACATCATTGGCTTAATATAAACATAGTATTAACTGGCTATTTTTATAAAAACACCACTTTGAAAACATTGTAGGACTTGAGAGCTGTTAATAAGTAATATCAGTATGGATATCTTTTACATCTTGTCATCTTCAGATTAGTTGACTCTACTTTTAGGGTTGAATTTAAACGTAGGGTAGAAATTAAACATAACTTAGAATACATGAAACAGATCCAAAGAGATTACCAGGAAACTCAAAACTCCATTGAACACTGGCAAAATGCCTTGACAGCAACTAAAGTTAGCCTTTTGAAACTTGAAGAGAGATTTATGATATATGATTGTAAAAGAAAAGACCTCTTAAAAATAACAAGGAACCAGAAAGAAACAATTCAAAGGATAGAAATTGAAAAAAGGATACATAACGTAAGAATAAAGCACGTGAGTGAGGAAACAGGAGCATCCAAAATGAAATACAAAGAATATTCACAGATATATTAAAGCAAAATTTCCCATGTATAACAAAAAGAAATGATATACAGATAAAACAGGCATACAGAACACCAGCTACCTATAACCAAAACAGATCTACACCCAGACATATAATAATCAAGATTCCAGATATCCATCAAAAGAACAGAATATTAAAAGCAGCCAGAGAAAAAAAGCAGATTACCTACAATGGAAAAATTATCAAAATAACAACAGAGTTATCAATAAAAACTCTTAAATCAAGAAGAGATTGGGGAGAAATATTCCAAATCCTGAAGGAAAATAATATGCAACCAAGACTCGTATACCCATCAAAGCTCTCTCTCAAAATTAATGGATAAATAAGGTGCTTCCAAGGCAAGGAGGAGCTATGGGAGTCCGTGGCCACCAACCCAAACCTACAGAGAGTGCTGAAGGACATTCCAGAGAAAAAGAAGAAAGGATACCAGGATTCTGGCGATAGTGGCAGAGAGGCCTCAATGAACGGGGCAGACAGTGGAATGAGGGAGTATGGTGGAAAACTTATAGCAATAAAGTGGAGTAGCAGACATGAGGCAGAGATGGTAAGCTATAATCTTTAGTATAGATAGCTTTGATACACTATAAAAAGAGGCACAGGTCATTGTTAATAGTGTATCAGGATTTAAAAGACACAGTAATCTTATCGCCCAGTTTTGTTGAATTTAATTTGTTCTGGTTTGTCCATTTATGTGAGATTTGAGGGCAAAGGTATCTAACCCAAAAATAGCAGGTTATACCATGGCAACTATCCTTAATTTTCTATTTACTTAAACTGAAATCCTGTATTACTTACATTGTCTTACTATGACTGATCTTATTGGAATCCTATTCATAAGACCATGGTTTTGACTGTTATCTCTTTCTATTGAAGTTTTCCCCTAACAAGTATGAAGTGAACTTCTGTTTCTCTTTTGGTCATTCTTTGATGTTCACATTGTCTCCAAACAGAATATCTACTCCTGCATTTTCTGGCTTCATGTTGCTTGGAGTAATGTTTTTCATCTTTTGACTTTTAGTGTATGAATTTCCTTTTGAGATAAACGTTTATACAGCATATTGTTGGATTTTATTTTCAGTCTGTTTCTTTCTTTATTGTTCTTACTTTAAAGAGAACAAAGCACTACAAAGGAAAACAAAATAGAATAACCAGATCAGAGCAAAACAATCTAAAAACACAGGATTTCAGAAAAAAGACAACAGGAAATCAATAGTGGCTACCATAATGTCTCTTGTTTGCTTCAAAATGATTGTCCAGACCTGTGTTCCTCAGTACCCTACCACCACCATTGGCTTGGAGGGTAACCACTGTGCTCCACCCCAGATCAGGCCACTGAGCTGCATCTGCACCCTTTGGCCCCCTCCCACTAGTGCCAAGGACAATCACTGCACCTCACACTGGCTTGGTCTGCTGAGCTACACCTGCACCTCTGAATGTCCCCCATGCATGCAAGCCAAGAGGTTAACAACTGCCCTGCACCCTGGATTGGACCACTGAGCTGCACCTGTACCCCTGTGTGCCCTAACACTGCCATTGGCCTGGAAGGTGACTGCTGTGCTCCACACATGCTCAGGTCACTGAGTCACACCTGGGTACTGGTGCACCTCTCAAACATGCAAGCTAGGAACAGGATCACTGAGCTCCACTCTGGCTCTGACCACCACCACACCCATGAGCTGGCACAGTACTTCCATGAACTGATGCAAAGGACCGCCACACCAACAATGGCTTGGCCCACTGCCCTTGGCTACCCGCCACGTCTCTTAGATCAGCATATTGCTGTGGGGATTTGTCTCACACTTCCCTTCCCAGAACCTTGAACTGTAGTATACTGACAGTGTTGGTTTGATAGGTGACTTGGTGGCCCCTCTCCCATACAGAGGACCCAGGCAGGTTCCAGTCACTGTGTACGTTACCCAAGAATCAGTGGATGTCAACAACACAGTAGAACCCTAGGAAACACACTGCTCACAGTGCAAAGGCCAAAACTAAGCTATTCACAAAGCAATGGCAGAAAACTATCCAAACATGGGGAGAAATCTGATATACATATAGTGAGGCATATAGGACATAAAACACTCATAACCAACAAAAATCTACACCCAGCATTATAATAATTAAGATATCAGACATACTGCATAAAAACAGAATTCTAAAAGCTGTTATAGAAAAGACACAATTCTCCTTTCAAGGAAAGCCTATTAGAATCACCACAGCCTTCTCATTACAAACCTTCAGTTTAACATAAGCTTGGAGTGAAGTAGTTCAATCCCTAAAAGAAAACAACTTTTATCCCATATTGATGAACCTAGAAAAACTGTCTTTCACATTTAATGGAAAAACATGATACATCCAAGACAAAAAACAACTGAAGAAATTCATATATACCAAGCCAACATTCGAAAGAGTATAGAAAGACATGGTAGAAAGTTAAAATTACCACAATCTCCAGAACAACAACAGAATGAAACAACCCAACTGGGTAAGAAATTAAACACGGAAGAAAAGTGGGAAACCAATAACAGGAACACAAGGTGGAAAAGTCAGATCAGTACATATCAGTGATATGCATAAATATAAATGGGCTCAATTCACCTGTCAAAAGAAACTGGTTGACAGAATGTATCAAGAAACATGGTTCCAAAGTATACTGTAGGTGAGAAATACATTTGACTCAAAAAGAAACTCATAGACTAAAAGTCAAAGTATGAAGAACAGTATCCCTTGCAACAGAAACCCAGAACAATGCAGGGGTAGCTATTCTGTTTGCAGACAGAGTGAACTTGCAAGCAAAAACATTAAAGGAAGTAAAGAAGGCCACTACATACTTGTAAGTGGAAAGCTACAAAAAGAAGAACTAACAACTTGAAATATATATGCAACAAATACAGGAGCACCCAACTATATAAAACAAATATTAATGAATATAAAAAGCCAAATACAGAAGAACACAATTGTAATAGGGGAACTTAACACCCCACTGTCACAAACACATAGATCAAATAGTCAAAAAGTCAGAAAAGAAATAACAGAAATAAATCATACCTATGAACTAATGGACTTGGCATTTGTTTACAGTATTCCACCCAACTACATCTGAATATACATTGTTTTCAGCTGCACATGGGACATTCTCTGAAATAGACCATATTTTAACTCATAAAACATTCTGAAGTATAGGTAGTGAAATTACCCCATGCATAATATCTGATTACAGTACACTAAAATTGGAAATCAATGGCAAAAAATTTGCAAAAGCTGCATAAATACATGGAAATCAAATAAGAGACTTCTGAACAAACATTAGGTTGCAAATGAAATTAAAGAGGAAATAAAACAATACACACAAAACAATGAAAAGGCAGAAACAGCATACTGTAATATATGGGATCAGTGAAAGCAGTCCTAAGAGGGAAATAGACAGCAATAAAATGTCACATCAAGACAATTAATTGAGCATAAATAAATAACCTAATGCTACATCTCAAGCTTCTATAAAATGAAGAGGAAATCAAATCCAAAGCTCATAGAAGAGAAGAATTTGTCAAGATTGGAGCAGAAATTAATAGACTTGAAGCCAAAAATATGAAATATTAATGAATCAAAGATATTTTTGTAAGAATAAAAAAATGATAAATCTCTATTTTATCAAAAAAATCTCAATTTTATCAAGAAAAAGAAAGAAAAAACTCAAATCCATGCATTAAGAACTGACAGAGGGAAATTACTCCAGATCCTATGGAAATTAAAAAGGTCATGAACACCTACTTCAAAAATCTCTACTAACATAAAGTTTAAATTATAGAGGAAATGGTTAGATATTTAGAAATATATGAACTACCAAGGCTCAGTTAAGAAGATAAAATGATTTTGAATCACCCAATATCAGCTACTGAATTTGAAAACATCTTTAAAAATTAACCAACAAAAAAAGCCCAGGTACTGTTGGATTATGGCTGAATTCTGTAAGAAATTTAGAGAAGATTTGATGCCAGTGCTTCTTAAACTCCAATGTAATTGAAAGAGGATCAGTCCTCCTTAAATTATTATTGGAGGCAAGTGTCACTCCGATACGAAAACCAGAGAAAGACCCAACCAAAATGGAAAACTACAGACCGATTTCACTAATGAACATTGTTGAAAATATTCTCAATAAAATATTGTCAAAGAGAATGCAGCAAATCTTCAAAAAGTTTATACAGCACAATGAAGTGAGATTTATTTCAGGAATGCAATAATGGTTCAATATATGCAAATCAATAAATGTAATACATCACATTAACAGAGCCAAAAATAAAAATCACATGATCGACTCGAATAGATGCATAAAAAGCTTTTGATAAACTCCAACATTTGTTCATGATTTTAAAAAAAGTACAGAAACTCGGAATAGATGGTATGTACCTCAATCACATAAAGGCCATTTATGAGAAAACAACAGCCAACATTAATCTAAATGGACAGAAACTGGAAACCTTCACTCTAAAATCAGGAACAAGATCAGGATACCCACTATCATCAATCCTATTCAATATAGTTCTAAAATATTAGCAATCAGAGAATAGGCAGAAATTAAAGAAATAAAATACAAAAAGAAGAACTTAAATTATCATTATTTGCAGGTGACATGATACTCTACTTAGAACACCCAAAAATATGCCATTAAAAGACTACTAGAGATAATAAACATTCCAGCAGCATAGCTGGATACCAAGTTAACACTCAAAAATCAACAGCATTCTTTTACAGAAACAAAAAACTCCCTGAGAAAGAAATTATGCAAATTTTGCTTTTCACAACACAATAGCATCTAAAAAAATTCAGATACTTAGAAATCAACCTAACCACCAATGTAAAATAGCTATAGGCTGAAAATCATACTACTCTGTAAAAGAAAATTAAATAGGATGTTAGAAAATGGAAGGAAATTCCTTGCTTTGGCTAGGAAGATCTAACATTATGAAAATGGCCACACTCCCAAAACTGTTATACAGATCCAATGTAATCCCAATCAAAATACCATTAACATACCTGACAGATCTAGAGAAAATAGTCCTAAATTTCATTTGGAAAGAGAAGAAATCTTGAATATCAAAGGTGATTCTTGGCAAAGAATGCAAGACAGAAGGCATCATAATCCCTGACTTGAAGCTATACTACAATGTAGCAGTAAGAAAATCAGCATGGTACTGGCAAAGAAATATACCTGAGGGTCAATGGAACAGATTACAAGACACCAACACTACTATAAAAACTCTCAGTCACATTATATTTGACAAAGGGGCTAAACATCTCCACAGGATAAAAGATAGCTTCTTTAATAAGTGGCATTGGAAATTTGGGTTTCCGCATGCTGACGACTGAAAACAGACCCATGCCTATTACCATACACTAAAATAAAGTCAAAATGGATCAATGATATAAATATTAAAACAAAAACACTAAATCCACTGGCGGGAGAGGTACGTAGACATCTTGGAGCCATAGAGATAGGGAGAGACTTAATGAATAAACTCAAACCAAGTAGAAAATACTTCAAAGAATCAACAACCAGGATCTCATGTTACTAAACAGTTTCTGCATTTCAAAATAAATCACCAACAAAATGAAAAGAAAACCTACTGAATAGAAAATAATTTTAGCCAGCAACCTCTCAGACAAAGGACTTATATCCAGAACATATAAAAAACTGAAAAACATGAAATCCCCCAAATTCAAGGACCCTCTCCAAAAATGGGCATCAGAGATGAACATATAGTTCTCAGATGATGATATACAAGTGTCAAATAAATACATGAAAAAAATGTTCATCATCACTGGCCATTCAAGAAATGCAAATTAAAACACATAGAGATTTCATCTCACTCTGGACAGAATAGACTCCATCAAGAAAATAACTGATAACAAATGTTGGTGAGGATGCAGGAAAAAAGAAACACTTCTCTATGGTTGGAGGGAGTGCAGACAGGTGCAAGCATTGTGGAAATCAGTGTGGAGATTCTTCAAAAAACTACAATTAGAGGTTCCATTAAATCCAGGTATTCTTCTCTTGTGTAATTTCCCAGAAATATTGAAAAGGTCATGTCACAGATATGTATAAGGTCATAAGAGCACAATTTGTGATAGCTAACTCTTGTAAACAACCAAAATGCCCATCAACCACAGAATGGATAAAAAAATGTGGTAATTTTATACACATAGAAGACTACTCAGCTATAAAAAGGATAGTTTTGAGGCCTTTATATGAAAATGGAGGAAACTTGAGAATATCCTCATTAGTGAGATAAATGATACTCACATTAGTAAGTATCCCATTGTCTCTCTAGTGTGACAAATAATAAAAACTGGTAAAATAATGAGATACAAAATTATAACAGAAACTGTAAAAAAAGTGATGGAAAGTGCTCTAAAGGGTATAACGGTATGTATAGTGTGTAAGATAGAAGATCATATTATGAAATTTATGTTGTATCATTGAACAGAAGCATTTGCACTGTCAATTTTTTAGTGTCTAGCTATGTTTATTGCTTTGATTTTGTGACTTTGGCAACTATTTTTAAGATGACAATGTGAAATGTATCAACTAACAAATTTATGATGCTATTTTTTTCAATTCTATATTGGTCCATTTTTTTGTTTTTCTATATTTTTAAGATTTCTTTTAAAAATAACATTATGCAATTTAACAATCATTGTTAGATTTCTTTCATTGTTTTGAAAACCTATATTGTTACTGTTTTGGGTTTGTTGTTATTCGTTAAATCTTTTGCTTTCTGTTTTACTTTTCTGACTTATTTTTTATTTTTTTTTTAAAAATTAAGTACCAAAAAACACCCCAAAATGTTTGTATATACCCTCACAAACAATAAGATATTACAATTCAAAAAGTTGTAAAAGCAATCAAAATAAAAGAATGAGAACCTTAAGTGTTTTCAACACTAGACACTATGAAATCAATATTGTCTACAGTAATGTCTCTTGTTTTCTTCAAATTAGCTGTCAATATCTTAATACATATTGAAATCAAATAATTGAAAACGGACTACAGCCAATCAAAACCAAGAATAAAAGCATTATTGGACTTTGAAACAAAACTGATGGGAATGCATCGATGGCTACCATGATGCCTCATTTTCTTTACTGTAGTTGTTCATACTATCACACATAACAAAATCAATTCTTATAAACACTTTAGGTGATGTTCTAGGTATATATGCCTATACATGTACATCAATCCATTATATATTAAAAGAATAACAAAACAACAAATACATAACTATAACTAAGATTCCACAATAATAACTATGTAGGGTTCAAAACAAGGTGGTAGGAACATAATAAATTTTGTTGTTTTACATAGTTATCTTTAAAAATCTTATTCCAATTATTGGATACAGTCATGAAAAATTGATTTAATTCTACAGATGTTAACTGTTTTGTTCCAAGAACTAATTGAATTAGTAATACAATCATCTTAGTAATCTTAAGTGTATATATACACATTTATATCTTTTTTCTTCTTTCTTCCTTGTTTTCTCCTTTTCCCTATATGAGTTATTCTTTTCTCTTTGAACAGTTCCCTATCCCTTAACAATATTCAGTGAAGATTTTGTATCTTATTTATTCTTTATGGTTTTTATACAAGGAAGACAATACCATATGTACACACGTGAATGTTGTTTATTTTAGTTATGTGTATGGTCTCAAGTCACATCTATTTACCTATCAAAGCTTCAATGTGGTCTTTCTTTAGAGTTGATTAGTATTCACTGCATAAAAAAATATCATTTTTATCCATTACTCAGTTGGTGAATATTTAGTTTGTTTCCAAGGCTTGCCTATTATGAAGTTTGCTGCTATAAACATAGGTGCACATATATCACTGTGGTATGATGTTTTCAGTTATTCTTGGAATATGCCTAAAAGTGGAATAGCTGGGTCAAACACGACCTCCCATCTCAGCTTTTTGACAAATGTCCGGACTGATTTCCACAGTGGTAGTGACAGATTACATGCCCACCAACAGTTGCGAAAGTGTTTCCTGTTCCCCACATCCTCTTCAGGATTTGCTGTTGGAAATTTTCTTGATCCTGGCCATTTTTTTCATATATTTATTTGCCATTTGTATTTTTTCAGCTGATAAGTGTGTATTCATCTCAGATGCTCATTTTTGGATTGGGTTTTTGATGTTCAGGGGCCTGAATTTTTTAAAACATTCTTTATGTATTCTGGATAGAAATCTTTGTCTGAGGGACAGTTGACTAAATTATTTCTAATTCATGGTATTTCTTTTCACTCTGTTGGACAGTTCTTTTAACATGAAAAAAATCTTTTCACACTTGGGAGACAATATGGTATGTACATGTGACTTTTCGTTGACTTCTTAGTATTTTCTTAAGTTAAATCTATTTACTTATAAATATATCAATGTGATAATTCTTAATAGCTGAGTAGTACTTCATTTTGTAAAAGGACTACATCATTTTCTATCCATTACTCTGCTGATGGGCATTTATGTTTTTTCCAAGATCTGGATATTACAAATTTGCTACTATAAACATGAGTGCATGTATAACATTGTGACATGATGCTTTCAATTCTTCTGGGAATATACCCAGAAGTGGTATAGCTGGGTCAAAAGGGACTTCCAGGTCCACGTTTTTGAGGAAACTCCAGACTGACCTCCAAAATGTTTGCACCAGCCTACAGTCCCCCCCAACATTGCAGGAGAGTTCCTTTATCAGTACAGCCTCCACAACATTGGTTGTTGGTAGCTTTCTTTATCTTGTCCATTGTTTCCGGAGTGAGATGGAATCTCAGCATGATTTGATTAGCATTTCTCTAATGACCAATGATGCTGAACATTTTTTCATGTATTTATTTTCCATTTGTACTCCTTTATCTGAGAATTGTGTATACATTTCAGATGGCCATTTTTGGATGCTTCTTTGAATTTTGAGGATCTGATTTTTTAAATTATTTATGTTTTAGACAGAAGCCCGTTGTCAGAGGGACAGTTGACTAAGACATTTTCAAAATTCATGGGTTTCCTTTCTACCCTGTTGGAGATTTATTTTGACATTGTGAAAACTTTGTAATAAGATTAGATCCCAATTATTGCTTCTGGGAAGCACTTCCTATTTGGTTTGATTTTTGTTCATGAAATCTCTACTTACCCTTATGTTTTCAAGATTTCTACCTACTTTTTCTGGCAGCAAATTTAGTGTTTCTGTTTCAATATTTAGATATTAGATTCACTTTGACTTCAGTTTAATATAATAGGCATGGGCCTACTTTTAGTTTTGAGCATATGGAAAGCCAGTTTTTCCAGCACTATCTATTAAAGGGGCTATTAATCCAGTGAACAAGTTTAGCCTCTTTGTCCAAGATAAGGTGGCTGAGTGTGTTTGTAGCTGTGAGTCTATCTTCCAATCTATTGCACTGATCTTCAAGTGTGTTCTTATTCCAGTGTCATGTTCATTTTATTTTAGTAGCTTTGTAGTATAATTTCAAGTCAGGAATTGTGATGCCTCTGGCCTTGCCACTGTTGCTCATAATTTCCTTTGCTCTTCTAAGTCTCTTCTGGTTTCATATGAATTTTATGAATGATTTCTCTAGCTCTGTGAGATATGGTAATGTTATTTTAAGTGGAATTGCATTACACCTGTACAACAGTTTTGGGAGAATGGCCATTTTCACAATGTTTGTTTTTCCTGTCCATTAACAAGGAATGCCTTTCTATTTTATGCAATCCTATTCAGTTCCTTTAATCAGAGTATTATAATTTTCATTGAACAGATGTTTTGCATCCTTTGAAGATTGATTTCTAACTATTTCATTTTTTGAATGCTATTGTCAAGGGTGTGATTTATTTTATTTTTCTCTCAGGAAGTTTGTTGCTTGTGTACAGGAATGCTTCTGATTTTGAAGTGTTGACTTTATATCCAGCTGCATTATTAAGCCCAGGAGTTTTTCAATAAAGTTTGGGGGTCTTCTAGGTATAGTATCATTTCATCTGCAAGTAATTGTAAATTCACTTCTTCCTTTGTTATACTTCTTTCTTTTATTCCTCTGTCTTCTCTGTCTTGCTCTGGCTAATATTTTTAGTAATATATTGAATAGGATTGGCCATAGTGGACAGCATTGTATTGTTCATGATTTTAGAGGGGAAAGCTTTCTGTTTTTGAACATTTAACATGATGCTTGCTGTTGGTTTTTCATAGGTGTCTTTTTTCTGGTTGAGCTAGAGACACCTATTCTGATTTTCCACAGAATTATTATAATGAATGAGTGTTGGACTTTATCCAAAGCTTTTATTTTGCATCTATAGAAATGCTATGTGATTTGTATTTTTTGCTCTATTGATATGGTAGATTACATTTATTGATTTATGTGTGTTGAACCATTCCTGCATTCCTGGGATAAATCCTACTTGGTCATGGTTTATAATCTTGATGACACGCTGCATTCTGTTTGTCAGTATTTTATTGTGGATTTTTGCATCTATGTTTATTAGGACATTGGCCTGCAGTGTTCTTGCTCCTTGTATATGGCACCTTTACTTTATTTATTCATATATGTGAATGAACTGCTTTAAGGTAGTCATTTGTGTGTATTATTTCACATCACTGTGTGTGGCAATCTGTCCATCTGTCCATATGTTTGTTAACAACTGTGTGTGTGTATATTTCATTCACTGATGCCTTTGTAGATAAATAAAAGAATGTATCAACGCAGTCTTTATGTTTCTATGTGTTTGTGTTTGTATAAATGCATATATCCGCCTCAACTTGCGCGACAAGAAAGTTAATTCAGACAACACAGAACAACATCAAAGAAACTGTGAGAAATTAGTAATTAAATGTGGTAAAGGAAAAGCAGGTGGAGAAACAGAGTTCTCAAAAGGGAGAAGCTAGTGAGCGAGGTAAACATGCCCCAAGTAGACAGGAGAAATGAGAATGTATGGAACACAGAAGAAAGGAAAATTTTGAAAGTAAAATTCAAAGAAAGCAAAGATGTGCGGTGAGAGCAATATGGAAAGGGTGTATAGAAAAAAATAGGGCCAAAGGAAATCCTTTAAAAAAAAAAGGTTAAAGAGTAACTCTCCAAAAATATCTCAATTAAAACATGCTCTAGAGAGATATCTGAGCTAAAATAGTCAGTAATTACTAACAGGAAAACCGAAAGTGTGCACTTCAATTGTAAAGGTAGATATAAACTCAAATGCATAATATTCTAATATAATGGCTCTCTGTACATCTCATGAAAATCTGTGAAAGTGTATTTTAATGCTGAAACTAAATATTCTAATGTACATATTCTAATAATGTCATGTTTCTTTAAAATTATTTTAAAAGTATTTGTTTATTTTAAAAGATTAATATAAAAGAGGACATAGCAAAACAGCTCAGAACAGAACAATTTAAGCAACATAGTGTTTCACCACAAGACAATCCATCATAACTATATCTACCATAGTGTCTCTTTCTTTGAAATATGTGAGTATAACTTCACACATTATAGTATCAAACATAACAAAAGAGTATAAAACCATTCAAGAGAATGAAAGTATTACAGGACATTTAGAACCAACTAACAGAAAATAAACAATGGTTACTATATTATCTCCTTGTCCATAAAAATTTTATTTATACTATCACACATAACAATATCCAATGAGACACAACATGGTAGAATCAATGGATACAGAAGAACAAAAGCATGGTATGACTTCAAAACAAAAAGATATTAAATCAGCCCTGGCTACTATAATGTCTTGTTTTCTTCAAAATGTCTGTTGAACCATTAAGACAGCAAAATCAAACAACATAGAATAAAACCATTCCAACTAAGGAATAAAAATATTATATTGCTTCAAAGCAATATAAAGGAGAATCATGATTACCATATACTTTCATGTATTTGTACCATTTCTTACAATACGGAGACTATATGGTATTTGTACATGTGATACGGATACCATTTATAAGTGAGTAGCACTCCACTGTATAAAAATATCACAACTTTTTTATCCAGTCCTCAGTTGATGAACACTTAAGTTGTTTCAAAGATCAGGCTATTACAAATTGTGCTGCTATAAACATGGGTACACATATATCACTGTGTTTTGATGTATTTAGTTATTCTAGGAATATGCCTGGAAGTGCAATAGCTGGAACAAATGGGACTTCTAATCCCAGATTTTTGAGAAATCTTGAGTCTGACCTCCACAGTGTTGAAAACAGTCTACATTCCCAGGAACAGTGTAGGAGATTTTCTTTTTCTCCACAGCCTCTCTAGCATTTATTGGTAGATTTCTTGATCCTGGCCATTCTTTCTGGAGTGAGATGGAATCTCAGGGTGGTTTTAATTTGCATTTCTCTAATGAGTAATAAGGATGAACATTTATTCATGTATTTATTTGCCATTTGTATTTCTTCATCTGAGAAGTGTGTCTTCACCTCAGATGCCTATTTTTAGATTGGATCTTTGAATTTTGAGGGTCTGATTAAAAAAAAAACATTCTTTATATGT
Organism: Cavia porcellus; assembly: GCF_034190915.1. NCBI lineage: Eukaryota > Metazoa > Chordata > Mammalia > Rodentia > Caviidae > Cavia > Cavia porcellus. The sequence goes on along the minus strand of NW_026947520.1, from coordinate 7,533,311 downwards.
GTTAGACAGAAGCCCTTTGTCTGAGGGAATGTTTATTAAGACTTTTTCCCAGTTTGTGGTTTTTCTTTTCACTATGCTTGAGGTTTCTTTTGATGTGAAGAAACTTTTTAATAATACATAATCCAAGTTACTGAATCTGGGAAGTATTTCCCATGATATTTGATTCCTGTGCATGAATTCTCTACCTACCCCTATGTCTTAAAGGTTTTTTACCCAATTTGTCTTCCAACAGACATAGTGATTCTGTTTTAATATTCAGATATTTGATCCATTTAGATTTTAATTTAGTACATGGTGATAGGCATGAGTCCAGGTCTAGTTTTGGGAACATGGAGAGCCAGTTATTCCATCCCATTTCTTAAAGAGACTATCATTTTTCCAGTGAAAGTGTTTGCCCCCCTTTATTAAAGATAAGGTGGTTGAGTGTGTGTGTAGTTGTGGTTTGTCTTCTAATCTATTCCATTGGTCTTTAGACCTGTTTTTATTCAAATACCATGTTGATTTTACTACAGTTGCTTCGTAGTATAAGTTCACATAATGGATTGTGATGCCTCCTAACTTGCCTTTGCTGCTTAGAATTGTCTTTGCTATTCTATGTCTCTTCTGGTTCCATATGAATTCTACCAGGGATTTCCCTGGATCTGACATATTTTGTTAGTATTTTTATCATTATTGCATTGAATCTGTATAACAGTTTTGGTAGAATGGAAATTTAAACTATATTTAATCTTCCTATTCATGAGCAAGAGATGGCTTTGCATTTTCTGAAATAATCTTCAATTTCTTCCCAGGGCATTATAATTGTCCATGTATAGATTTTTCATATCTTTCTCTTTTTTCTTTCTAGATATTAATTTCTATGTAGTACTTTTTTAGATGCTCATGTAAAGGGTGTGGCTTCTCGTTATTCTCTCAGTGATTTTGTTGTAGTTTATAAGAATGCTATTGATTTTTGAGTATTGATTTTGTATTCAGCTACATTGCTGAATTTCTTTATTATATGTAGGAGTCTTTAAATAGAGTTTTGGTGGTCTTCTATGTACAGTATCATGCCATCTTCAAGTAATGTTGATTTAACTTCCTTTTCTACTGTCTTTACCCCTTTTGTTTTTCTTTCTTGCCTAATTGTTCTGGTTAGCATTTCCAGTACTATGTTGCATAAGCGTGAAGAGACATCCTTATCTTGTGCCTGATTTTAATGTAAAGGCCTTCAGTTTTTGGCCATTTAATATGATGATGTATGTTGGTTTGTCATAGATGGCCTCTATCATATTGATGCAAAGACCATGTATTCCAAATTCCTGCAAGTTTCTTATTATGAATGAATTTTGAATCATATCAAAAGCTTTATATGCATCTATAGAAATGATCATGTGATTCTTATTTTTTGTTTTACTGTCATGGTGGATTACATTTATTGATTTATTTTTATTGAAGCATCCCTGCATTAATGGAATGTATAATTTTCGTGATGATATGCTGCATCCTATTTGCCAATCTTTTACTCAGGATTTTTCATCTGTGTTCATTACGGAAGTTGGCCTGCAGTTCTGTTTTTTACTTGGGTCTTTCTCAAGTTTTTGTACTAGAGTAAAATTTGCTTCCAAGAATGACTTAGAAATGATTGCTTCCCTTTCAATTTCATTGAAGATTTTGATGAGTTTCTTGTAGACAGCATATAGCTGGATGTTATTTCTTGATCCATTGTGCCAGTCTTTTTCTTTTAATTGGTGGATTGAGACTATTAACATTCATGGTTATAACTGTTATATATTTGTTTATTGTTGATGTATAATCTTTCTGCTGTCACATCTTTATCTTTATTTTTCAGTTCTAAACAGAACAGTTCTAAACAGAAAGATAAAGCAGACTTTATTGTTTGGTTTGCTTAGTGTTTTTTCTAAGTGTATCTAAACTGCCTTTCAGTAATCTTTGCAGGATTGGCTTGGTGATCATGCGGTTCTTCAGCTGTTATTTGTCATGGAAGTATCTGATTTATCCATCCAAGTACAGTTTTACAGGGTACATCATTCTAGGCTGGAAATCATTTTCTTTTAGAAACTGGGATACTTCACTCGATGCTCTTTTTGACTTGATTGTTTGTGCTGAGAAGTCTTCTGTGACTTTGATAGGTTTTCCATTATGGTGATATATCATTTCTCTTTAACAGTTTTTAATATTCTGTTCTTTTGTTGGATTTCTGAGATGGTGATTATTATATGTCTGGGTTTAATTTTATTTTGGTATGGCTTTTTGGAGTTTTATATGCTTTGGTGATCCTAATGTCAGTTTCTGTTCTACACTTGGGAAATTTTCAGCTTTTCCTTCTCTAAATATCTTCTTGAAATAATTTGTGCTGTCCCCTTCTTTTTTTTTATCCATATGAATCTTATGGAGTTTTTTTCTGTATCATCACACAGCTGTTGGATTGTTATTTCCTGATTCCCTGTTATTTTTAAAAGATTTTTCCATTCCTGTTTACTAGCTGCAATCTTGTCTTCAAGGTGAAATTCTATCTTAACTTTCCTTGAGTCGGTTTTGAAAACTTTTGATGAAATTTTTTTGTTTCCTTTAAAACTCACTGAATATGCTTTAGGTATTCTGTTTGCTTCTTACATTGTTCATCCAGGGATTCTATCTTTTGGTTTTGTCCCCATAATTTTTTAACTATGTCTGTTTTAGATGTGTTTAGCATCTCTTTAATTACTTTTATCCTTTCTTCTTTTACCTGGGAAATTATTTTTTGTTTTAATTCCTTTAAAGCTTCCCAGAGTTGCTTTTTTATTTCAGTTGCTCTTATTTCAGGTAGTTCAGGTGTATAGCATAACATTTCTTCTATGTACATATCTCCTAAGGTTTCTTGGGATGGGCTTGAGGTTTGAGAATGTATTTTTGTCCTTTGTTCTGTCATTGTCCTATATTTCCCTGTTTCAAGTTTTGTTTCAAGGCTTCCCGTAGGCCTGTTGGTAATCATCTTCTATACCCTCGGCATTTGGGATGGAATGCAGGTTGCTGAGCATGGTCCAGTCTGGCCCTCTGGAACTCCCATGTGACTTCCAATGTTCCAGGAAGCTGGGCAGGCACCTAAACACTGTGGATAATGATCCAAACCCGTCCCCATCCAAGGACTCGAACTCAATTTGTTTTAAATCAACTCCACTAATTGAAGAAGGTTGTTGGGCATAATCTAGCCAGGTCACAATTCCTCCCACAAAAATCTAATCTAGTTTAGGTGGCTGGAAGCTGGGCAGTTCCTTGACAACTGAGAGCAATTATGTTAACCTCCTGGGGCTGGGATGGTACATGGACACTCACCTCTGGTGATGCAGTTTCCTGAATTGAGACAGGGTCACTGGGGGAGCCCCAGAAAGGCCAGAAACCTGTGTAGCCAGAGGAGTGTGGCTCTGGGCCATCAAGTTCCCCGTATTGAGAGAGCCTCACAGGGTTGGTCCCGGTAGGCCCAAGACCTGTGGAGTCAGTAGAGTGTGGTTGGAACCTGGGGAGTTCCTTGACCACTGAGAGAGATGCTCTTAACTATCCAGGCCTGAGTGTGGTGCACAGACACACCCACCTTTCTTTTTAAAGAAATCTCTGGTTTTTATTTCTCTCATTTCATTTTTTAGCTTCTGAAAAATGAAAATGTTTGCTTTGTGTACTTTTAAAAGTTGAGTGCAGAATTTTTGTTTTGTTCACCTTTCTTGACAATAATATCATCTGTCCATTATTTCAATCTAATACTGTGTAAGAGCTACCAAGTTCTTTAAGGAGATGCACACTGAAGGCAAGACATATTACAACAAACCTTAAATATATGGCTTTCTTTCTTTCTTTCTTTCTTTCTTTTCTTTCTTTCTTTCTCTTTCTTTCTTTTTCAAACAACTGCTTTAATTCCATGTTAGTTTGATTGATATGTACTGGTTCTCATCTGATTTAAGGCGTTTTCTGTGAAGCTGTATAAAGTTTTAATCAGAGCTTTCAGTTACCTCTCTATCATCGTCTTCCTGTTTAAACTCTGGCAAAAGTGTGAAGGTCCTTTCTGAGTAGATTTCTATGAAATTATCTTCAAAGTCACTGCAACTCCTTTCCCTGGATGAGATATTGCTGAATCATTGTTCAAATCAAGCTCTTGTGTGATGGGCTGGGGATTTAACTCAGCAGCATAAGTGCCTGCCTTGCAAGCCCATAGTTGTGAGTGTGATCCCTGGTACAAAAAATTAAAAATGTCTTGTGTTTGCATAAACTTGAACAAATCTCATCATTTCATTAACCTTTCACAATTCTTGAAGATCAAATGAACATCAGCCACAAAATCATCTGGAATTTGGTAATATTGAGAATGTTTTTTCTGAAGCTTCTTTTGAATAGTGGATGAATCCAATGCTATTTTTATAATTTTAAAGTAGTTTGGTATCAAAGCAGGTACCAGCTCCTAGAATTTCATACTTAATTCATGGCAATAGAGATAAAACAGAAGACTTTCCCATTTCCTTTGTTCCACTGGGCTTAATCCTTGTGCAGCTTTCCCCTTCTGGATGTGTTGCAAACTATCACATTCATATTCAACTTCTGGATTCCAAGTATCCCTGCAAAATATGAATATCCAGTCCCCACTTGGAAAGCTAAGAAGTATTGGAATATGGAAATTTAGAAGACCTTTGGATATTTTTCACAGCACAAGAGATCCCCTCCATTTTGGCAGACAGCACACAAGTCTTCATTTGAACAGCATCTTTGATGTTGCCATTTCTGCCAGTCTTTGCTTCCATGTGAATATGGCTTCGAATTGGAGACGTTTCATTAACTAGATTGCTGAGCCCTGACTACTTGCAGCTTTCATTCAAATCTGCAGGTTCAGATTTCACATGATTTTCCAAGCTTGCTAACACACCTAACTCACTAGCTAAATGCAGGTTGGTTGACACAGGTGGTGCCAACTTATACTCAGGACTGCTCCACGTGGAGTCACTCCTCCTCCCATACTCAGTCTTTTCCTGTTCACAGCTCCTGAAAAACTACAGACCTCTTCCTCAGTCCCAGGTTCTTGCTTGACATTCACTTGATCAGATTTCAAACTAAAACCAATCTTCTCACCAGTTCTTCCTGATGACCCACAGCTGCAACTACTGCCAGTACTAGAAGTACGAGGAGATCTCACAGGTGTGTGAGAATTGGATAAACCTGATGATCCTGGAGATAAGGTACAGAGTCCTGGGGAAAAAAGGATTCATGGTGCTTGTAGACTTTGGGAGTAGGTGACTGTCTGAGATGTATCTACCTGGTAGCTTATTTAACTGCTTTTGTCAGCATCTTCCAGGTATATGGGTGGAATATCAGGCAAGGATAGAAGATATTTTAGATAGTAACTGAGGGGATGAGTTCTATTGCTGTAACAGATGGGCTGGTGGGGCTTTGGCTTGCATTTGCCATAGTTGCTATAGTAGGGTTTCTTGGGTTGTTTGTGATATTGTGTACTGATATGATAAGAAAAGTTCCATCATGCCCTGGGTTTGAGTGTTGTCTCAGGAGATGTGGTTGCATCATGGGATACTGAGGAACGCTGTGCCTGGGCATCCTTGGGATTCTGGCAGCAATCTGAGCCAGTCTCATTTGATTTGCTTGAAAAGCTCCACAGCTCATGTTACCTTTTTGCATTGTTTGCATACTGATCAATCTTGGAGCCTGTTGCTGTAACATCTGAGGGGCTGCTTGTCTAGGGTGCTTCTGTGTTGTTGTTGTTGGTAGTGGTGTGTGAGCTGGTGGTTGCTGATTCCTCATCCATTGCAGCTGCTGAGTTTTCTCTGTGCATAAACTTGCTGTTGCATATACTGAAGTTGAAGCTGTGCTAAATTAATCTGTCCAGGGCTTTTACTAATGTGCTTTGTCCCTGAAGTAACTTGTCCCACTACAACATTAGGAGTATAACCAGCAACTACAAACACACTCAGCAACCTTATCTTTGATAAAAGGGCCAAACTCATTCACTGGAAGAAAGATAGTTCCTTTAATAAATTGTGCTGGAAAAATCTGGATCTTAATATGCCAAAAAGTAAAACTACACGCAAGCCTATCCCATGTACTAAATGAAAGCCAAAATGTATTAACAATCTAATTATTAAAACAGAGACACTAAATCTGCTGAAAGACAAAATAGACAGAAATCTTGAAGACAGAGGAATAGGTACAGAATTCATGAAGAAGAATCAACTGCTCATGATATATATCACAGAAAAAATAACTGTGATCACATCTTAATGTAGAATTTTTGCACGTTGAAAGAAGTTTACAGCATAGTCAAAAGAAAATCCACATATTTGAAAAAAACATAGTGAACTGTCCCACAGACCAAGTACTTCTGTATAGAAGATATAAAGAATTTTTAAAAACCTAGGTACCTGAAATACCAAGATCCATCTAAAAAATTGGCATCTGACATGAATACACAGGTCTCAGATAAAGAAATACAAATCGTAAATAAATACATGAAAAAAGGTTCAGCATCATTGGTCATTAAAGAAATGCAAATTAATACCACACTGAGATTCTATCTCACTCCAGAAAGAATGGCTGGAATAAAGAAAACCATTAGCAACTAATTCTGCAAAGGCTGCAGGGCAAAAAGGAAGACTTCTGCACCCTTGGTGAGAGTGCAGATTGGTGCATCCACTGTGGAGGTCAGTCTGGATATTTCTTAAAATGCTGGGAATGGAAGTTCCATTTGACCCAGCTATTCCACTTCTCGGCATATTCCCAAGAGACCTAAAAATATCCTACCACTGTGATATATGTGCACCCATGTTTATAGCAGTATAATTTTTAATAGTCAGATCCTGGAAACAACCTAAATTCCCTTCAACTGAGGAATGGCTAAAAATGATGTGCTATTCCTATGCAGTGGATTACTGCTCAGATGTAAAGAATGATCATATTGAGATATTTATAATAAGTGGATGCAACTTGAGACCATACTCATTTGTGAAATAAATCAAACTCACATGCATAAATACCATATAGTCTCCCTAGTGTAAGAAATGCTAAGAGTGCATAAGCTACAAAAAACTCACTAAATGTAGTGAAAGAATAAGAATATGCTTAAATGGGAAAAATAATATCTCAGGGAAGTGCAGAAAAAGAAAGAGAAAGGAAAAATATAGCTAAAATTATATAAACACACTTATGACAAATAAGATAATTGTACTACAAAGTCTATAAGTTAGAACAAAATAATTAACATTCATAAGATTTGAACTCTTGTGCATATTATTGTATGGTGATCTGAGGAACTCTTGAAGATCATTCTGTAAAATAACAACCCTAGCTATGCTCCTACCACCTTGTTTTGAAGGCCTAAATTGTGAGTGTTTTGGCCTCTTTGATATTGTTATTTGTCTTTTCACGTGTGTTTGCTTTTCTAGGAATTTTTTGTTTAATTTTGTCTTTCCCTCTAATACAAAATGATAGGCATAAATGTAGAAATACACATAAGTACAAAACTTCTCCTAAACAGTTTATGAGTATCGCTTATATAAAACATGATGAAATGAACAGCTACTTTCAAGAAAAACAGACACGATGTTATCCAGTGCTAATTATGTATCATCAGGCTGTGAAATGCAGAAATACTATTATTCTTTGTTCAGTGTGATTTTAGTCTGTTTTTCATTATTTAATTTCAACGCACTTGAAGTTAGGGCAAGATATTTTGAAAAGAACAAGAGACATTACGACAGCCATTGTTGATTTCCCTCTTATCTGGTTTTGAAGGCCAAAAATGCCTTGATTTTGTTCTGGTCAGTTTAATAACATTTTGTTTTGTATGAATTCATTGTGTGTGAAAATATGGACAATTATTTAGAAGAAAACAAGAGGCAATATGAAAGACAGTGATGATCTCCTATTGTCTTGCTTTTAAATCTGTATCACTCTGTTTTCTTCTGCTCTGTTCTGTTTGGTTCTTTTTAATTTTACCCTGTTTAAAATAAAAATTTAAAAAAGAATCTGTTTTGACTGAATGCTTTTCCCTGTGTTGTCTGTGGTACACTCTCTGTACTACATGGAGATCAAGGTTATAATTCTTTATTGCTTAATAGTATTTCATTGTATGAAAATACTGCATCTTTCCTTACCATTCTGTAGTTGTTGGGAAAGCTAAATCTACTTTTTCTCTGAGTCTGTCTCAAGGAGTATTGTATAATTTACCCCAAACTTCAGTTTGTCCATTTTCTTTCAAGTCAAATGTGTTTATTTTATACAACATATTGGTTAATTTTGTCTCCTGATTCATTCTGCCTCTATTTCTTTTTATTGATAAGTTCAGGACGTCTACATTACTGATTACAATCCACATATACTAGCTTATCTCTACCACACTATCCTCCTGCCATTGGGCCCCTTCATCTTCCATCCATCCAATTGCCTACTCTGCTCCACAGTCCCTTTCTGCTACTGTTCCTGAAAATGTGATCATCTTCAGTTCTTTCTGGAATATCATTCAAAACTCTCTTGGGCTGGTTTGGTGGTCACGAACTCCTTAAGTTGTTTTTATCATGTATGTATTTAATATTTGCAACAATTCTGAAACTTAATTTTGCAGGGTACATCAATCTGAGTTGGACATTGTTTTCTTTTGGTATATGAAATAATTCATTTCAACTTCTCAACTTGATGGTTTTTACTGAAATTCCGCTTTAACACTGATGGGTTTTCCACTTATAGATGATCATTTCATTTTTTTAAAACAGCCTTTAAAATTAAGTTACTGAGTTTCTGGGATCTTGATTTTATATATCTGTGCATAAATTTGATTATGACTAGCTGGAGTACTATATGCCTCACTTGTTTGCAGGACAAATCCTTTCGCCATTCTTGGTATGGTTTCTGCTGTTACTTCTGCAAATAGTGATTTCATATCTTTTGCATTGTCCCCATTTTTTCACTGACACCTCTTTTACATCATTTTAATTTTATTTAAATGGTAAGAATACATAAGAGTTTAGAGTAATCACGATTCCCCATTACATTGCTCGGAAGCTTTATAATGTCTGCATTCATTACTTGGAATTGTTTTATCCTAGTTTGTTTGATTTTAATATCTTTGATAGCATAAACAGCTATTTTAAAGAAAACAAGATATCAGAATAGCCATTGCTGAATTCGTATCATCTTACTCTGAAGTCTTACTATGCGTTTGTTTTTCTATTTCCTTTGGTTCTATCCTGTTATATCTTATTGGATATAATTATGTGTGATAGTACAAAGAAATTTTCCATGGAAAATGAGATAATATAGTAGCCATTGTACATTCTCTGCTGTTTGGTCATGAAAGCCCTGTAATGGTTTCATTCTCTTGAATGGTTTTATATGGTTTTGTTATGTTTGACACTATTGTATATAAAGCTGTACTCAACTATTTCAAAGAAAGAGACATTATGGTACTTACTGTTAATTATGGGTTATTTTGTGATAAAATGCTTTGTTACTTGCATTGTTTGATCTGATCAGCTTTTTTATGTCCTCTTTTTTTCTTAATCTATTTAAAATGAAAAAAAATTAAAAATGAATAATTTCATGTTACATAGAATAACTCTGTTCACTCACAGCTGATAAAATATTTAGAAATAACTTTTGTAAAATTTTAGTGTTTGATTGGGAATTAATTCCATAAAATTTGATTTCTACAGTTTCAGAATTCTCATCATCACCCTATCCTTTTAATTTTGTGAATTATTAAAATGCAGAAAAGTACAAAAAATAAGACAAGCAGTCCACATATCTCATTGCAGAAATAGTGTCTTCACACATTTACTTGCAGAGAAAAAGATATTTTTATAAAAATTGGTCCCCCTCCCCACCCCAATCCTCTAAACTCATTCTCATCATTCCTCCATTTTTCACAGGCCACCATCAAGAGTTTGGTCTGTATGCTTACAATTTTTTAAATTGTTTTACTAATTTTATGTATGTATGCATATTCATTAGCAATATAAAGTATTTAACTTCATCAATGAAAATACCTCAAATTTAGTGAAATCATTGTACTATACATATCATTCTCCAAGTTTTTTCCATCTCAATGTGTTTTAGATGTTTACAAGAACATACGGTTTTTGTTTGTTGGGGTTTTACACATGGGTATTATTTCATCATAAGATATTTGAATTGTAACCAATTGAGCCACAGAGAAATTTCTGGTATTTCCTAAGCATACATGTAAGTAAAAATAAAATGTAGTTTTGAATTTTGCAAGAAAATTTTTTCTATTTTCTAGCTTGTAACCATCTTGATATATTTGCTTTAAATAATTGTGCCTTCATTTCCCATGATATTTACTTTTCTGTGTAATGCATGGTACTCTTGTTTTCTACTCTTGAAGAACAAATTACCACAAAATATATTTTTAAAAATTATTTTCTCTTTTACTAATATAATATCTTTCATATTGTATTAAATGTTTGAATAAATTAAAATAACTTTTTAAAATCTCTTCTGCTCTGCTGAATTACTATCACAAAGATCTATTATTTACTAATGATCATATGTGTTTTTGTTTCTCCCACTCTAATTTTTTCTCATACTGTTGAAGATCTCCAGATTTATGCTGACTGTAGGAACAAGCTTCTGTTTTTGCTTCCAAATTTTAGGGAAATGAATCAAAAGTCAGTATTACTTCTGATGTTGTTTTCTGTTTATTTGTTTGACTGATTGATTTTGGTTTTTCTGCTTTTTGTTAGGTCACAATTTTTATATGAAAGTCTTTTACTTCAGTATGAAATGTCGGTGCCCTCCAAAGTTTTAGTATTTGTTACACTTCACCTCTCTAAGGATTCTATATTTTAAAATATTTTGATGTAGTGTGAAATATAAATTTCTGGCATGTTGTTTTCCATTTTGATGCTATTCACAGGTCTTCATGAGTGTGAGTTTTCTGTTGATTATTGTGGTGTAGATTCTGGCTGAAAGCTTTCCATATTCACTACATAAGGCTTTTTATCTGTGTGTTTTCTGAAAACCAGTTCTAGGATTGAAAACTGCGAGAAAGCTTTCTCACATTCATTTCAACCATAAGGCATCACAATTGTATGACTTCTCACACACAGTGGGAGAAGAGCTCTGGAAAAGGCTTTCTCACATATATTGCATTCATGAATCCTCATATGTAAAGGAAGTGATGTTCAATGAAAGAAGGCTTTTTCCACATTTATTACATTTGTAGGGTTTCATTCTAGTGTGAATATTTTGATGCTTTATGAGGTACCACTTCTGGCCAAAATCTGCTAAACATTCATTATATTTAAAGGGCTTTTCTGCAATATGAATTTTCTCATACTCGGTAAGACGTGATTTGCTGCTAAAAGTTCCCCATGCTGTTTACATATGAAGAGTTTGTTACACATGAAGGAATTCTTTCCAGTGTGGGATAGTTAACTGGTGTCTGATGAGGTTTGACTTCTGGATGGAAGTTTTTCCATAATCTTTGCATTAAAAATGATTCTCTCCAGTGTGAATTTTTTTAAATTATTTTTCATTCTGCGGCTATTGAATTGTTATTTCCTGGTTAGTTGTTATGTTAGGAGATATTTCCTTTTGTAGTCTCTAGCTGAAATCTTGCCTTTAGAATCTGAAACTATCTTCAGTATCTTTCAAACAACTTGGCCAGGTTACAATGGAGTTTGTAATTTTCCAGACATATCTTTCTCTTTCATGCATTATACTTCTTTCCTATATTGTTAATACAACGTTTCCCTCATTTTCCAATGCTCCTCTTTTTATATCTGTATTCATTAGATATGCTCAGCATTTCTTTCATTATGTTTGTCACTTGTTCTTTTACCTTCAGTGTTATTTTTGATCTTTTTACTTTTAGAGCGCCATGAGTTTGTTTTACTTCACCTGCTATCCTTTCAGAAATTTCTTCTTTTTTCTATGCCCCTTGCACACATTCTGTGCTGGAGTTTGGAGGGGGTCCTTTGACTATTTATCTTGACATTTTCCTGAGTTTCTCCATATGAGCGCACTTTGAGTTCCCAGGCACTAAGTGTATTGACTGCCATTTTGCACAGTATGGGAATGGGTCTGGCACATGGGTTGCTCTTATCCTAGGTTTCTGGGGAGGCAATGGTGGGTGATGAAAATTTTCCCAGACATGCATGGCTTCAACAAGGCTCCACCAATGACAATCGTCATATGGGAGGCTGGTTGACTGGTTCTCCCAGCTGGCACTGGCCACCAGTCACTAGTGGAAACTGGTGGGCTTATGGGAACATCTATGTTAGTTTCTCCTGGTGTTTACAGTTCTGTGATAATATTCTTGCTGCATCCCAGAGATGCACTGGGCAGAGAGCCAATCATGCCCTCTGTACGTGAGGGCTGGGACTTGTCTTCTGTCACAGAAATTCACTGTACTTCAACTGTAATATCTTCGCTGCTACTTCAGATTCTTTCTTCAGAAATAGACTAATAAAACACAAGATTGAATATCGTCATGAGCTTATGAAATATTACTGGGCATTGCTTCTCTCACACAAATAACAGAGGTAGTGGGTACTCTCTTATTGGAAAGAAATTCCTTTTATATAGCATATATGAAAAATTAGTCCTAGTATATAAAACAAAAGATACCAGTAGAATCAGCATAGTCTGGTATGTGGAGAATTTCTATTTTTTAACACTGAAATTGCATTTCAGTAGCATTTTATTCAGAGTGTATCATACATTTAATTTAATTTTATTATTTTAAGATTGAGAAATTATTTGACATATAACTTAAACTGAATAAGAGTGAAAATAACGTGTATACAATAATTCAAAATATCTTTACAAGTACTCACTGTAATATTTTTCTTTAAAACTGATTTCAGTTTCAGGATTGCAAACCAGGGGATCTTATCTCTGAGTGAAATGTTCAGTGCATTTTTATTTTTTGTTTTGAAACAAAGTTCTTCTAGGTTTCCCAGGCTGGGCTTCATTGTGCAGTCTTCCTGTCTCAGCCTCCTGAGTAGTTGCCATTCCAGGCTTATACCATTGTGCTTTACAGTTTTTAATCTTTTTTGTGGTACTGCAAATTGAACATATAGCCATCATCCAGATCCTTATGTTTATTAGCTACCCCTGAGCAGTGTTTATGATTTTGGGCCAGCATCCTTTTAAGTTGCTAATTTGACCATGTAGATTCAGACTTGCAGTCCTCTTTCCACAACCTTGCAGAGTTCTGGGATTATAGGCATTCACAACTGTATTCACCAAGAACACCTCTTTTATTGAAAGAATGTCTCCAAGTTAACTAGTATTTTAATCATTCAGTCAAATGTTCTAAGTAGCATACTATCAGTGAGTCACAACTTTATCTTGTGAGATCTTTATTTAACCTACACTTTCTAATTACAGGGATTTGTTGAGCTCAGACTGGTGTCACAGGTCCCTGTGCTAAATATCTCACACTATACATCACAATGAATAAAAATCAGTCATATTTCATAAATCTTAAATCAGTTTACTCAAGCCAGGCCTATTTCAACTTCTTTGTTGAATGATATCTGTATAGATTCAGGTTGACTGTAGCCATCTAGTGTTGCAGCAGCCATATTTGGCCCAGAGTAACACTAGTTAGATTTTTTTCTTCTTAGTGTTCCTGATGTTTATAAATAGAAAATTATAATATAGTTGTAAACAGAAAAACAATACATAAACATTTATAAACAGAAAAAAAATGTCCATTATCACAGGTTGATGGGTCCCTCACCCTCCCAAGTGAGTGCCTACAGAAGGCTTAAATGAAATAACAAGTGGTAGGACTGTAGGTCTACATGAGGATCAAAACTGTCTAGCAGAATGCACACCAACAGATCTGAGACAAAGAATTTCTCTGATCCTTATTTACTTGGTTTTCAAACAAAGGAACATGATACTGAGGAAAAAACAGGAACTAGGCAGGACCTCTGGAGTCACTTCAAAGACTTCCCCAAGTATTAAGTTATGCCAATAGGAGAGCTATCTTATCTCTAGGTTGAAATTTATTGAAGCACTGTGGGTCCTAGAGTGAAGGTCTCTACCTATGTAATTGGAGCTGGAGCCGTGCATTTTCACCAATGACCTGGTCTTGTCCTTTGAGGAACCACAGGGTCCCAGGCCATTGCAGGGCTCACCCAAGACCAGTGATTCATAAAGATTTACTTTGAATCCAGTGCCCATCTCCAGACAAGAGGCCTAAGTCTGGGACAGACTCACAAATAAAGATAAATGGCCAATTGATTAAATTGAGATCCTGCTCAGAGCTTTGCAGTCACACATATGCCATGAATTTGATTGGCCCTTTGGTACTATGTTCAGATAACCTGGCCATCTTTGGATTGAAAGAATTCATGGGTGTTCAGCTCATGCCTACATCATCCTAAGAACCCAAATTTTAGGATTCTTGTTGGTCTTCATGCTGCCCAAGACTGAGCATCTCTAATTTTCCCAATACATTGTACTCCACACAGCCCTAGGTCTGTCTGCTTCTCCTGTGTCTTGACATCTTGGTAACTGTTCTCTTGAACCAAAGAGGAGTTGTCCCATAAAAGTATCCATAAATTTGTTTTCATTGTGGCTAAGTAATAGACACTTTAATTTATATGTGTACTGAGATTCTTCATTTACATTTACTATCTTCACTGTATTCTAGAGATATTTTTGGTTTTGTAAAGGAAATTGCAGAGCACTGCGATGTCAGACTATGGTTTCCTAACAGATACCTTACCATACATGATACAAAACTTGGGATTGTATGAGAAGACACAACCTACATTTGCTGAGCTTTCACTTACATGTAGTGAAATCAACAAAATACACTGAACATATGAAGACTGTTAAGGTATTTTAAAAGTTAGAAATAAATGTGAATATTTTTACCTCTCTGGCCTTCATTGGAAATAATTAGAAAAGGATCAGTGCCTTAGTTTCTGAGTTACCCACTGAAAATGAAAAGATGTATTTAAGGTACATTTTAAATCATATATTCTCCCTTGAAATATTTTCTTAATTTATACTTCTGGCTTTGCACAGAAGTGGAATGGGCTTGCATCCAAAATTTGGCTTATCTATTGAATGTAATGGGGTTATGTACACTCCAGTAGTATGGAAATGGGTGGTTCATATTGAGGTGCTTCTGCAGTGAGCCTGGAGATCTTCTCCAACAGTTTCAAAAACAGTGTGAAGGGTAAGGAAGTGTTACCAGGTTCCATGATAAGGTTGGTTTTAGGTGCAGCTCTTTACTGTGCTTCAAACTCACTACTACTGCTGAAGGAGTCAGTATACAGTGTTTCTTCCCAGGTTTCCAACATGTAGATCAGAAGAGAAAGAGGGATGAATGAAGCTCAAAAGCTGTTATTTGACAAGTCTTATACTGAAAAGTAAAACCAGAGAATTCCGGGAGGCATGCTTCTTACTGATTCTACTTGATGAAGAGACACTTTTCTCATACTAATAACTGTACACATTCTGTTTTGCTGTGTACAAGTTAGCCTTTGATGAAATAGGATTGTAGAAGTATAATATTATTCTGATGTCCAGATAACTTGGCATAATATTACAGTACAGCATGTGCCCAGCTTACAAACTTTCAAATTCAAACTTTGAAACAAGCAAGTGGACCTTGTTGCAGTTCTGCTGCTGTGTGCTTACTGCATAGTGCACTAGTGTACCGCTGTATATACTGTCACAGGCTTACTATATTTTGTGTGTAAGACTTTTTTTGGACTCATGAACAATTCTGATTACTTTTCATACTTATCATCTTGTTTCTCCCATTTCCACTTACTTTGTAAGAATTTGTTTCCCATTTTCTTTTGCTGCATTTTCAACTTTATCCATTATAAAGACTAAATGAGTTTGAGTGTTACAATATTTGACTGTGTATTTAAACTTCAAGTCATTTTTTAGCACAAAGTCTCATTTTATGTAGTCAATGATGTGGTAGATGCCAGTTACAAAATTAATTATAGGTAGGTTTACTTTGTAAGATCCAATATGCCCTGAATTCTACTGTTGGATTTCTTAATGTCTTCAACAAGCTGAGGGACTATTTTTGCATGGAGATGTCACTGGTGCCAAACTTGATGGCCCTGGAGGTGAGATGGTCAAGTGGACCTGCACACTGTGGGAAACAGAGCAGACCCTAGTTCGGAGGCCTGGGGCAGGCACACTTTACAATAAGTGCAGGATTCCACATTACCAAACATTAGAGTTTATCAAAAGTGGAAGACTCCCATGTTTAGGCCAAAATTTCCCAGATTTTTATGTTGAAAGTCTCATTAGAAATAGCTTCTGTGGATCAAATAAAGGCTATAGAATAATAACATTATTTTTCTTGTATACACATAATGAGATGTGGGAATTCTTCTATACAAACAGTTGCCATATAAAGTGAGATGGGCATTATGGAAATCTGTATAGAAATTTCACAAATCAAGAGCAGAACTTCCATGTTACCTGGCATATGATATTCCGGGTATATATGTAAACAGACTTCATGTTGCCCACCTCACTGAACCATTTCTCTTAATATTCAATACTATATAGCAGAACCTGTATCTATCAGTGGAAGAGTGCAAATTATATATATATATATATATATATATATATATATATATAATATATGAACAATATTTAGTCTTACAAAAGTATCTTTCCAAGAGTGACAATATGAATGAATCTTGCATTCAGAATCCCAAGTGACATAGGCAAAAACAAAAAAGACATTGTTTAATCTATCTTATATGTGTTATCCTCAAGCATTCAAAATATAAAAGTATAGAAAATTACCATATTTTTCAATGCCTTTGAAATGATAGGAAAAGGTACTGATGACAGTTGATAAATGATGTTTTGGAGGACAGATAGGTGTAAATGTCTAATATGCAGCATGATTACTACAGTGAAAAATAATGTAATTTATACAGGAAATTGGTGACTAACTTTCTGGACCTGTCATGAAATTGTCAGCTATGTGAGGTAATGGATATGGGTGATTGGTTGAATAATCTTCAAAATTTTTTACAACCACATATACACGCAATTTAAAAATAGATTGAAACCAGCCGTTTTCTCCTGATTCTTTGAGAAGAAATTTTTGTTCTAGTGATTTTATAGGCAATGTTTCATATCTGTGTCTTGTACTCTGAAAATTACTGTGAAAACAGCAGTGCTTAATGTATAGATTAGTTTTACTTCCCTAGTATCCTGTTTTAAAACTCTATTTCATTACTTTTTTCTATTTAAAATAAAACAAATAACTGGAGAAACCTCTGAAAATAAATAAATCAACAAATGCATGGGAAATATCTATCATTCATTATAAAATATATGATTCAATATGATTTATGATAAAGTTTTTCACTTACACAATTTTTTCTGTTGAATATATTATTAAGCTAGTTTTTCATGACTTTCAATATATGTTTTCCTTTAGTCACAGTATTAGCAGCTCTGTTTCTCCTTTACTGAAAGTCCTAGAAATAAACAACACTGTTCATGAGTGTAAAACAAGTTAATAATTAAATAAGTCAGTAGCTTTCAGTTTGTTCATTATTTATGCTTTGATTTGCAATGATTTCTATTTGTACATTTATTATTTTTTGTTTGCTGTGGTATTATTTTGTTCTTTTCCTGTTTCTTCTGCAAAGACTATGAAAATTTGCTTAAAATTCTTCCTTTTTTCCAATACAATGCATTCGTGTTAAAATGCTTTTTCTGTTACTTCTTTAAAGTATTGTAGTGATTCTGTTTGTAATCTTTTCTTAAATTTTTAACAATAATTCTTTTTAATTTTATGTAAATTTTGGGTTAATATTATCTATTTCATTTGTATAATGTGTATTTTATTATATTTAAATTGAACATGCCCTACTTTAAAATGTACATACTTCAAGGATTGTAAGGATATGAAATAATATATTTTCTTTTTGTGTCATTATTTGATTATCATTATTTATTAGAATATTGAATTCATATTCCAGCAGGTTCACAGTGCATGGGGATGATACCACATGGGTGTTCTCACGTTTTTGATCTGACTTGTTCTTACGCAAGAGTGTTGTAGGATACTTTATTATTAAGAATTTTTAATTTAAGTTTAAGTTCCTAATAAAATGGAGATTAATTTCTTTTCTTAGGACAAAACATGTTTTATCTTCTTATGAAATGGTATGGTTTTATTTTCTCCTTTACTCAGCCCTGTTCATCTATTTTTATAATAATTCCTCACTCTTCCTAAGAATGCCATTTCATATTTTTCTTATATTGAGTTTTACTAACTTTTTACAATTTATTTATTGTAGTGTCACTTGTATTATGGAATTGT
Organism: Cavia porcellus; assembly: GCF_034190915.1. NCBI lineage: Eukaryota > Metazoa > Chordata > Mammalia > Rodentia > Caviidae > Cavia > Cavia porcellus. Next base: position 7,514,980 of record NW_026947520.1, on the reverse strand, counting down.
AATCTGATTTAAATTGGAATAAAGTTGCTATGTGTGTAGATTATGGATTTTACAACAAAAGATGCAATAAGTTTATTTTCAGGGTATATCGCTACTAAAATCATGAAAAAAACTTGTGTTCTGAATTGGCCTTATTTTGGGAGAAAACATGATACATATATAGAGTACACTGAAAAAATGCATACATAATTCAGCAGTTTGCCCTACTGATAAATGTCTGGAATCTAATAACCACCATTCAATTCACCTCTTGTAATTTTAGAGAGCAAATGTAACTTCTCTTTGTCTCATGATATCTCATTAAATTTAGTGTTAAAATATTTATACAAGTTTTTCTTTTTCTTGATTTACATACTTTTGGTAGCATATATAACATATATGTAATGTATATAACCTGCATATATTCTAAATGGACATACATGTATCTATTTAACTATAGCTCTCTATAAACATTGTGTGGATTAATCTCTTGGACTTTCATGGCAAATGGCCCCTTATAGTGGCCCCAATAAAGTGGTAAAGCCCTGAGGCAATGTGATTCTCCAGTGTTCTTTGTGAATTTACTCACTGATAACTCTACTTTTGAATGACTGGGCATAGAGCTTCTCAAACAGTCTCTAATGGATTTTGATGTCTGTTGTGGGGAGATTTTCTTTGTTTCACTCTTCCCTGGACCTGCCCTATGGTCTCTGAACACCTCTAATGTCTAACTTATGACATAAGTGAACCCATAGGGCCAACAACTTCTCACAGGACGCCAAGATCCAGGGGGACCCAGGTGATTTCCTGCCTGCATCACAGCCTCATGCTTCACTTTTTCCTCTTCCTCAGCATGACAGTGTCTACCTAGGGAAGATAAAAAGAAAGCACCACCAACACAGTTTCTTTGCTCCTTGGAGACACACACCACAAACAAGAACTTTTAATTGACTCTGGGAATTTGGAGCTAAGAAAAACTTTTCAGATACACAACACTGGATGAAGTATGTCATTGGCACAACAGAAGAATTGAATATTTGTGTCCTGGGGGAGGTGAGGTTACATTATCACTCACGTTTATCTCTGTGTCTGCCTCCTTCCTTTCTCACGCACGTTGGCTGTGTCTCTGTCACACTGAGGTCTACATCCTGGCAGAGGGAGAGGCACAAATGAGTTTTCTCACAGGCTGAGAACTGAGTCTGCTACAGTAGTGGGACATCATTTTCTTGGTGAAAGCACTTGGCTGAAGACAGATTGTTCTGGGGTGAAGGCTGCTCTTCTCCAAAGCCACAAAGACATGAAGAGCAGTTCTGGACACTGGTGCAGTAGCACATTGGAACTGTGAAGCTAGAACCATGTGCTGAATCCTGGTTACTGCTTATGTGTCCTGGTCTAACATTCACTCATGTATCCATGAGTGCTACAGCTGGAAGCAAGCAGGAAAGAAGTCTGAATTTCATGCTGGGTAGGACGGAAATTTTGAAATTAATTCCTTTCTGAGGTATCATAAAGTAATCAGGTAGAAATTTACTATAAATTCTGTGTATCTGTTGATGAATACAATAGAGTTACAGAATCCTCTGGTTGTTTGAAAAACTTGAGTACTGTCTATGAAAAAGAAGCTGTCACTCTCAAAGGGAGTATAATATCTTTATTGAATGAGAAAATATATGTGTATGAAAGTATTAGAATTATGTTGGTAATGAGGAATTTTCCCTTCTAGTAGGTAGAAAAAGATACTTCCAAAGTATCACCTTACTGATGAGAGTGAAGGATTACAGAAAAAATACAGAATTTGCTATATTTATTATGTATACCATGCATTTTTTTTGGTTAAAAAGTCCTATTCTAACATGATTTCCATGCCTCTTGCACTTCCGATTATTTTATAGGATGACAATATTGTGCACATTTTAATATCTTTAAAAAGTCATAGGATATCTAGTTGTATTTTTCTTTAAACAGTAAGTAGAAAAACATCTCCTAATTTAAAAGCATTAAGTTAGATTTTTAAAATTTCGTATCTCACAGAGGAGAATGAACTGCAATGTTGTACTCTTTTGAAAGACAGCATTTAAACTATGAAATCATATTTTATTGCTTTCTTAATATTCATCTATACTCAATAAATAACTATAGCTGTAAAACTACCAGCTGTATCTACACTTCATAAAGTGATCGGTCTATGTGCACATATTTACTCTATAGAAAAATTTGACAGTGGAAAATGAAACATATTCCATTGCATAAAAAGTGATTTTAATGTAAGACAGAAGATACAATGGTACCTCAGTTCATGATCTTAACTCATTTTATGATTTTGTGAAGTAGTTGTGTTTGTGTTTTTGTGGGAAAACAGTGCCACAGCTGTGTTTGCATCTGATGTGGAGTTTGTGAAGAGAAACCAAATTTTGTCACATGTTTTTGCTTGAGAACCAAATGGTTTGTGAGGAGAAGCACTCATGAACTGAGGTGCATGTATGTGTGTTATTTAAAGAACAGGAAATGTAGATGGGATAAGATACCAAAGCAATGACAGAGCAACTGGGCAGCCGTGGATGGAAGCTAGACTCAACCAATTTTAATGTGAGTTGCTAACTGCCTTGTGGCTCAGTTAACCTGAATTTTAAGAGAAACACACATTGCTGCCTTGTCTGATAGATGTAAATATTAAAGTACTCAAATAACATTTTAGCAGTGATCTATATATTGTAAATGCTATACAAAAAACATAAAACTTGGAAACTATCATAAACATATAACAAATATATAAAAATATATATAACATATATATTTGAGAAAGAAATTGTCATTGGGAAAGGTTATTATAAAAGAAGAGTTTATTTATAATTCATGTTATCACACAGAAACCTCTGTATAAGAAATTGAATCCTGAATACAGTAAGTGACAGAATGGGCTCTGAGAGTGTGTATATTGTAATAATCTTCAGTTTTCAGACTCTCATTGGAACTCTGGGGAATCTCTTTCTCTTAGGTAAATACATATTTCTTTATCTCAGTGGACATAAAACAAAACCCACAGATTTGATTATTATGCATCTGATTGTGGCCAACTTATTGGTCATTCTCTTTAGAGGGGTCCCAGAGATTTTGGCAGCTTATGGGTTGGAAGACTTCCTCAGTGACTTTGGATGCAAGTTTGTTTACTATATTAGCAGGGTAGGCAGAGGTGTAGCCTTTGGTAGCACTTGTTTCCTGAGTGTCTTCCAGGCCATCACCATCAGCCCCAGCAATTGCAGGTGGACTGAGCTCAAATTGAAATTTCCTAAGTACATAAACACCTTAACTACCCTACTCTGGGTCCTGCATTTGTTGCTGAATATTAGTTTTTCTGTGAGCTTGACTATGAAATTGAGAAACAAAAATGTTACTAGTAAGATAGACTTTGCTTACTGTTCAGATCCGAATACCAAGAGAGGGATATACACGGGGCATGCAGTGTTAACTGCCATATTTGATGTTTCATGCATGGGGCTCATGCTCTTAGCCTGTGGTTCCATAATTTTCATTTTATTTATGCACAAGCGACGGATTCAGCACATCCATAGGTCCAACCACTCCTTCAGGTCCTCTGCTGAGACCAGAGCCACCCACAGCATCCTTATCCTGGTGAGCATCTTTATGTTTTTCTATTTCCTGTCTTGTATCATGCAAATATATGTGACTTTTTTTCATCATTCGAGAATCTTGCTGTTTACCCTTGATGCTTTCATAAGTGCATGTTTCTCAACTGTCTGTCCTTTTGTATTCATGAATTGTGGTCACTGTGTATCTGGAATATGCTGTTTCTATGGTCAAAGAAACAGAGTCACCTAACTACAAGAGGAACAACATATGCACTGTTTGGTTTCAACTATGTTGCATCACTGATGATCTCAACCCTCACTATCCCCTCAAAATGCAGAAGATATCATCTTAACTCTTAATTGAGCTTTTCTTGTGTTCTTGACTTGACCAAAAGGAATCACTGTCTATCCCCACCTCCCCTGTTCTTCAAATTCTCTCATCTAGAGAAAATCAACAGCTTTCTCAGTAGCAGAAAGACTACAGCCTTCTGTTTTTCAGTGATGGCAGCCCCAGTGGCATATGATACTTTCCTTAAACCTTCTCTATCATGAAGCCTCAGCTGAAGCTGTCTGTAAAGTACCCTACAGTGTCAATCATGATACAGTTTTGTTGGACAATGAAAAGTCCTTTACTCATAAATATTTGGTAACCTGAACATGCATGACTTAAAATTCCTGTTATATTTTCATTTTCAATGTTGAAATGTAGTATCACACTTTGTAACTATGCTCTCTATACATTTTATATCATTGATGAATACTGAGTAAGATAGCTTCAAGTTATTTGCATAGATTGTTACTATTAAATCTTGATATAAATTAATGATATGAGTAGTGATATAAAAATTGCATTGAGTATAGTGTAAACATCATGTGTTGCTTCCTAATAGCAAGAGACTTCTGATACTAAGTCTGTGTTTGGTGAGTGAGTCTATGATTACATATGTGAATTTGTCCATGTATTTCTGTGTGCACTTTTTCCTATGTCTCAGTGTGTATTTGTGAGAGTATTTTCACATGTCTGTATGAGTATGCACTTGTGTGAAATTGATCTCCTCATCACTACATTCTGGACATGTGGTTCTTGTATCAATAACCAGGGAATCACTGAATATCATTTTATTTGAAGTCAAACTTGCCCTGAAAGAGATTGCATAAAAACACTCGTAATCCTTTAAATTTTATCCTTCATTAGACTTTTTAAAACCATTTTTAGGGGTCCAGGCAAACACAAATCCTAAGTTCAATTTCTAATACAAATCCACCAAATTAAAAAAAAATCATGTATGTTAAATTACTTAAGATATTGTGTTTATAGAACTATACTAATTGTAATTGTAAAAACAGGGTGTGTGAAGAACTCAGATAGACTGTAGCAGAAAGACAACACATAAAGAAGGAGGGAAGAGGAACGAGAGTGATGTACAAAGATGCGAAATTATGAGACAGAAAGACATTTGGAAGTAAAGGAAAAGAAGTGGGAACTTGAAGCAAAAGTAGTGAGGAAGCAATAAGGATTTTTGTGATCTGAGAAGGGGACATCAGAGAGAAAAGTGGAGAAAATGGAATCAGACCCAGGGATCAAGACAAAGAGGTTTACAAATAATGGAAAAAGAAAAAAAAAAAAAAAAAAAAAAAAAAACAGAAGAGAGGAGAATGATGGAGATCACCAGTGTAGAAGAGTCACACGGATGAGAAGTCAGAGACGCAGAAGAAACTGGGAAATAGAAGGGAAGTGTTGAGCAAAAAAATACCACATGATAGAAAAAAAGTACCCAAGGGGTAAAGAGGAAATAGGAAAATCCAAGGACACAGTGACAATAAATAAACAGAAACTTCAAAGGGGTGAATGATACAAGGAGAAAATTATTAGAAGAGAGAGAAAATTTTGGATCATTAGAAAATGAGTTGTTGAAAAAGATAGAATTATAACTTTAGGAAGATTTTACACAAACCAAACAGCCATAAAGAAGCTAACGTGGAAATGGTTGAAGGAAAGAAAAATAACTGAAAAAAGATTTAGTCTCTGATTATATTTTAGTAAAATGTATTTGATATTGAAATTGCCATTGAAATTTTTCCTCCCCCTGTCCCATGCACAAAGTATACAATACTGTTGAATTTTGTACTCCGAAAATCCATATATTGGTGTCTGTCCCTCAAAATCCTCATGGTGTCCTAGGGGTGGGCTTTGCAGACGGGACTGTATCTAGTGTTTGTGGGGCTGTAAATAAGGGTATATGATTAGTAAATCAGTTCACTGATTGGTTTGGCATGATTCCATCTAGCATTAAGTGTGTGAGTGTTATATCTGACTTAGGGCACATAGAACTGCATACAATTTATAGGACAAAAAGATATTTGTCTGCCACTCCCTTGATTGTGCTACTTTGTGGGCACCGTGAAGGGTCCTCCTCTGTCATGCCTTTCACTATTTTCTATACTGCCTTGGAGTGAGCCAATTATGGACTGGAACCTCTACAAACTGTGAGCTAAATAAACCTTTTGTGGTGCATTGAAAACTGGTGGTCAACTTAACATTCAGCTAACTAAACCCTGAGGATTGTTGCCAACATAAAAAGAAGACCTGGAGAGGAATAAGTATTATTGAAAAGTGCTGTTAGTCTTCTTGTTGCTGTGGGTTCTCCTGGAGGAGGTCTTTGAGTTTCTTTCCTTATATGAACTTGGTTGTTCTTATTGTCTGAGGAGCACAGGACCTTGTTGTTGCTGAGAATGGCTGAAGTTCATTTTTGGGGGATGGGAATCTGATCCTTACTGATTTCAGCATCACTTCTTGGCTCTGGAGAAGAAGACGGTATGCTCTTCAATCTCCAGGAGGAGTCTGTCGTGCTTGCTAATATGAACTCAGCTGTTTCAATCTCCTGAGGAGCTCGGGACTCCATTGTTGCTGAGGATGACTGTGGTACTTTTAGCAGGAGCCCTGGTCCTTATTTTGAGCATCATTTCCTGACTTCAGTGCAGAACTCTCAGCCTACTGGCACAAATACTTCATCCCACTGGCACAGACTTTCTTCCACTGCTGACCTTTGGGATTTCTCAGTGAAGATCTTTGAAACAGACTTGTGTGAGAAAATGTCATAGGCTGCAGGTCTGCAGTTGTACTCATGAGAGGCATATTCATGTGCTTTAGACCTTCAGATGGACTCATGTAGGATATCGCCATGGGATCCAGGCCCTGTACTCAATTCTTTAGGTCTTAGTGTATGAACAGATTTCCTACAGTCTTTCTTTTGTATTTGACTCTTGAGTGACTATCCTAAAATAATACTAAAATTACGTGTGCTGTGTTAAATAGTTTTCCTTGCAAAATCTGACTACAACATCTTTACTCCTTTACTTTGAGTTTGGTATATTTGGCCTGCTCAAGAGAAGTTAGTAAGACATGCTGTATTTACAAAGTATTCAACAACATTGAATTTAGTTTTCCTAAAATCCGTATATTTCTGTCTTCACCAAAATCCGTTGTTTAATTTAATGTGGGAGTGAGATTTTTTCAGTGGAAGGCATTAAGATGAGGTTGCACTGAGGTAGATTCAGAATCTTAGACAATGGATAACTTCAGGACAAAAATCACAGAAAACAAAACACATGAAGTTCTGGAACATTTTTATTTTTCAAGAAAACTTACTGATCTGGAAATCAAGAAGGTGACCTCACTCACAGTATCTTCAAAAAATAAATGAAATAATGTATACTGAGGACAGAATGTGAATAAATATGTGAAATCTTTGCACTGATAATTGCAAACCAAAGATGTAAAACACTGAAAACAGTTTAAAATAGAAAGGTGCATGATTAAGAGGTTCTTTTCTGCCTGTGTATTTTGGAATTCTGAGCATCCATATAGAGTGATCCATCCCATTCCTTAGATTTGGGAAACTTTCTCCCATATTTTCAGAGAATCTGTGTTTTATAACATTGGTCTCTGGCTCTGAACTTTCCTCCACGCCAAAGCCTTATCTTTGTTCTTTTGGATTTATCAAGGATTTCTTGGTCATTGTGAGTTTGTGTCTTGCTGCTTCTTTTGCTTTTTCTGAATATTTTACTAACAATGGCATACACAAATCCTGTTATTGTATCTTCTGGGTGATCTTATTTCTTGCAAAAATTTGCCAATTTCTAATTTAAAAATTTTTCAAATTTGAAGTTTTGATTTCTAGGATTTTTGCTTCATTGCATACTCATTGTTTGATTAAGTGGTCTTTCATAAATTATATTGTTCTTTGTAACTCATGAAAATCCTTGTTTGTATATTCTTTGTGCTTCTTGATCTTCATATTGATTCATTTGGTTAGTTATGAGATCATCTCCCAATGGATAATCATTATTTTGTTCAACTATATCATTAATTGTTTCATCCAGCTGCTTACATTCTTGATCTTTAAGCTCTTCATTTTTCCTTTTAGATTTTTACATAAAATTAATTTAATTTATATATGTTAAACAACATACATTCTTTTCTTTTCTTCCCTTTTTCCTTTCCCATATCCTAGTAGCTATTGGTTACTACACTCCTAAGCTCTTTTACATCATGAAAAAGAACAGATTGTAGTATTGTTGTTTGATTGAACACTTTTGTATCTAGATTTTGTAACTTGAATAACTAGTTCTGAGATCACAATGTGCAATGTATTAACTAGTTTTATTCCCTAACTTTTTTCCTTTTTGATATACTGTACCATTTCTACCATTTTTGTTTCGATATTTAAAATAAAATAATTAAAAATAAAAAATTAATTAAATTTGGTATAGTTTCTTTTATATGGATGTGAAATACAATGAATAAAAACAAAGGAGAGATGACAGGAAATAAAATTGTAGACAATTTTTATATTGGCAAGGGGATCAGGGGTATTGAGAGAAAGTTAAAGTGATAAAAATGACCATGATTTTTATTATAAACATACTCTAATAAATATAAAATACTATAATAGAGATATCACAACTTTCCATGAATTTGACAATCATTTTTTCTTTACAAATGTTGGTACTTTCCAAAGTTACTAATGTCATTCCTATAAAAATAAAACCATACCTTAGTTACTTTTCCCCTTGCTTATACAAAATACCCAAAAACCAAAGTAAAGGAAGAAAAGGTTTATTTACTCCACAGTTTGTAGAGGTTTCAGTCCATAGTTGGTTGACTTCAAAGGAGGGTGGTGTTGCAGAAGGGTAAACATGTTTAGAAGCAAAAGATATCAAAAGCAACAAGAGGAAGTCATATTTTTTTCTGTCCTTCATATTGTCTGCAGTCTACCTGCACTAGGGTGGTTGTAGCACTCACACCTTTAATTCAAGCACTGGATTATGAATCAATCACAAACAAGATTCAACCTCCTAAGAAAAACCCACTCTCCATAGCTCCATGAAGCTTTGGTGTGACACCAAGAGACAAACAATAACAAAGTTCCATTATTTAAAAAAAAATACATAACCCAAAATTTACATGTATTTGCATCCTAAATTAACTTTTTATATAATTGCTATTCTTCCTTGTGTTACTATTGCATTTTCACATTAGTTAAATTTTATGATATATTATTTTATAATTTTCTTTTTCTTTGCTTGTTTTTGGTACTGGAGATATAACTCACAACTTCATGCTTGCCATGTAGGCACTTAGGTCACTTAGCTAAATTCCAGACCCTTATTTCTTTTTGCCTTTTTCCATTGTAGAATTATACTTCATTAGAGTTTCTTGTTTGTAGTGTATAAATCCTAGTTCAGTATTGTAGACCATTGTTTTTCTTCATATGCCTATCAACTTGAGGTCACCATCCTGACAACATGATGGAGACAGGTGAATGTTTTGTGTTTCAGTCAGTGGCAAGAGCAACTGTCTTGTCTGGAGAAGATATTTTTGTCTGGTACAGGCTGACCTGTACCAAAGCCACACAGATAGGTAGAAACATTCTGGAGAGCACAAAGATGAATCGTAAACAGAAAGTCTGGCACTATGAGCCTGTGCTGTGCCTTAGTTACTCCTGGCATGTTTTAGCTAGCTCTGGTTGTTTATGATCTTACAACATGTGTACGAGTTAAAATTAGGTATGAATGGTAAATTAGGACTCATTTGGAAGTGAATTTTACACTAAAATACCTCAGAGAATTTGGGAATTTTTTACATGATTTTTCCACATAATTCTGTGCACATGTTAGTCAACACAATGGAGTTTCTTGAGTCATCCAAATTCTTTACACAAAATTTCAAAGATATGTGGAAATTATGAAGTGACATCACTCTACCTTGGGTGTGATATGCTTGATTGAGTCAGGAATGATATATCTACTGAAAATTTATAGAGTACATGAAGACATTTGATAATGATGTGCAAAATCTTTCTTGATGCTACAGAAAAATCAATAAGGCTTCAGCACTTGTTAAAAGAACATATGGTGTAAGTGTTTGTTTTAAAATTATGTTTTGATCCTTTTATCACATATGACCCTTTGATATTCATGTCCAATTCACATCCTTTGTATTGTATTTGTGTTTTCTTCAAATTCTCTTAGACATTGAACTTCATCTTTTCTCAAAAACAGAATACAACACATGTTTTTCTAAAGAGGATTATTTAAACTTGATCTTCAAATATTTCATTACATTTACATATCATCTCTCAGATTTAGGAAAAATATTTTCTATATTCTATGTTACTCTTATTTTTGGCAAGAATTTATGTGAGTGCATGTTTCTATACTAATATTTATCAATGTTCTATAAAAAACTTGCATATTTTATTCATTTTTATTAAGACATCTAAAACGTTCTTCTATGTTCTACAACATACTTTGATATAAGAATGGAAATTCATATTGCAAATTAAATTTGAAGCAGTTTTAATATTTAGTAGTATCATCTATAATGTGTAAAATAACATGAGTATTATTTCAAGTTATCTTCTCTACTTCAACAGACACTCTATGAATATGTGAGTTTCACCTTGCATCTTTGTGGCTCCGTTCTGTTGGAATGTAACAGAAGAAACAGTGATACTATTATATTTTTGTGAGATTTAAATTTTGTTATGTGGTGCCTATAGACCCTACATTGTATGAAATCTTGAAAGAAACTCCAAAGTTGAAAGGTATCAGTAAAAGAAAATGCAATTAAAAAATAATAACAGGAAAAATGTTAGTTTATCAGATAAAACCAATACAAGTCTCATGAGAACACTAAAAAGTAATGCAAACAGTATCACAAAATGATGGATGGCCTCTAAAATTGTAAATATTGGATTAGACTGTTCCTTATTCTCATTATAATCTTGAATAATTTCTCTCTTTAACTCAGTAATCATATTTTTACTGTAGTGATTATGACTCTTCTTCTTTCACAGATTTGACTTTGAGTCTCATAACCGTGGCCAAATTCATGATCATTCTCCACAGAGAATCCCAGAAAGTGCAGTGGCTTCTGAGATGAATGGCTGCCTTAGAGATATTGGATGAAAACTTGTTTACTGTTTCCACAGGGTGGGAAGAGGTGTGTGTCTGGGCAGCATCTGTCTCCTGAGTGTCCTACAGGCCATTAACCTAAGCCCTAGAAATTTGAAGTGGGCAAAGCTTAAAACAAAATGTCTCAGAATGATGAACATCTCTTTTGTTTTCTTCTCTATATGCTGCAGAATCTCACTTTATCTGTGAGTGTGACTGAACATGCAGAAATAAGAATTTCACAAATAAAATAGAATTTCCATACAGTTCAACTCCAGATTATGAGAAAGTTTTATATTGAGCAATGACAGTACTATTCTCCATAAATGATGCTGTGTACGTAAGAGTCATTCTCTTATAGTATCTGCACATTTTTCTTACTGTACAGAAACAATCAGCAGGTCAAATGCATTCATAGGACCTGACCTGAGTCACCTCTAGACGCTCCCCTATGACCAGAGTCATCTACAGTAACCTTGTCCTGATGTGCATGTACGTGAATTTCTGCACCATTACCTGCTCCATCCATGTGTGTTTGGCTGTTAATAATTGCTGCTTTTAGTTTTCACAGTTGTTTCCTATGTTGAGTTACTTTCCTCTCATTTCTGAGACCAAATACCTGACACCCAAAATGAAAGAAGGAGATGTTTATTCAGCTCTTTGTTTTTGGAGCTTTCAGTCCATGCTCAAGCTTGTTCCACGGCTTGGAGCTTGAGCTTTCAGTCCATGCTTGGAGCTTGTTCCAAGGCAGGGTAGTGTGTCTAAGGTCAAGCGTTCATGGCACCGACAACCAACAAGAGTGAAAAGAGCAACAATGGGAAGGCACACCTCCTTCCCTCTATTAAATTCTATGCCAGTTACCCATCCCTAGGTCAATGCAGCACTCACACTGCCAATTCCAGATATAGACAATGAACTGATCAAAAATGGTAAATTCAGCTACCTCCATTTTGGGGGAATATCCAAACACACCATAACACTGCCTTAATTCATTGGTGTTTCCCAGCACTTTGCACCTCTTAACTCATCAATTGTGGTCACAGTGTGCCCATCCTCTGTTGCATCTACTGTAAAAAGAGTATGTACATGTATTTTAAAGAGAAAAATGACATTTTAAATTTCATTAACTGCTATTGGGATACTCAGAAGATTTATAACTTATTGATATAGCTTCGGTAATGTATGTTTCTAGGATTCTTTCCATTTGTGCTGTATTTTTCAGCCTATTACAGTAAAAGCTTTTCACCATAGGTATCGATGAACTTTGTTTCCACTGGATCTCTAATGCTTTTATTTCTATCATTCCAATATATTGAATTTGAAGTTTTTCCTTCCTCTTTTTTATAAATGGGCTAGAGTATTTTCATTGTTAGTTATTGTTTCAAAGAATAACATTTTAAATTCAATGATTCTTTGCATTATTTTCTCATTCTCAATTGGATTAATTTCCCCTCTGATCTTTATAATTTTCTCTTTTCTGTGGGCATTGGCCTTGACTTGTTCTTTTTTTCTAGAGGTTTGAGATGCAGCATTAGGTTTTCTGTTTGTGTTTATTCTTTTTTCCCAATATGAGAACTTACTGCTCTAAACTTTTCTCTGTTGACTATTTTAGTGCATCACATAGGTTTTGGTAAGTTGTCTTTTAATGTTTATTTGATAGCATATGTTGTCTAATTTCTTTAATTTTCTCTGTGACCCATTGGTTGTTCAGCATGTTGTTATTTAATTTCCATGTTTTATGTATATTTTGAAGTATCTTTTATCATTAATTTCTGATTCAAGTGCACTATGATCAGATAATATGCATGAGGATAATATTAATTCCTTTGTATTTTTAAGTATGTTTTATCATTTAGTATATTGTCCATTTTAGAGAATGTCCCATGTACAGCTGAGAAAAATGTGTATTCTGATATTGGGAGGAACCCTGTACATGACTACTAAATCCATTTGTTCAAAGTTTGATTCAATTCTTTATTTATTTGTTGATTTTATGTCTAGTTAATCTATCTCTTTGTGTCAATAGGGTGCTAAATTTCCTCATTGTAATTGCATTAATACTTATTTGATAACCCATTACAATTGTGTCTATTAATATTTGTCTTACATATTTTGGTGCTCCCATATTGGTGAATATATATATATTTATGACTGTTATCTCTTTCTTTTTTATTTAAAGAGAAAGAAACAAAAAATACATGGAGATAAAAAAAAGGGCAGAAATAATACAAAATTACAGAAAAATAAATGGTAAGAAGTTGCCAGCTGATAAGTTATATACTGTCATCTTAGAAATAGCTGTTCAGGTTACAAAATTAAAGTGTGTAAAATGACATTCAAATAGTGACACTGCCAACAGTTCTGCTCAATGATCCAACAAAAACTTAGTAATATGGTTATAAGCACTACACACTTGTTTTATGTGTTAAGGAGGGTAAGATTAAACATATCAAAACAGAACAAAACATTTTATAAAAACAATTTAAAGAAATATAGATTTCAAAGCAAGTCCTCTGCAGATCTTCACTTTTTAATCTAATTGTCTCTAGTTTCTTCCAAATAGTCGTCCCCATATTCATGCACATTAAATACATACTGCATGTTATAGAACTAATCAAATCATTACAGGATGATCAAGGCTTTTAGGTCTTCAAGTTCTGACATCGGGGGAAGACAATAATAACTACCATCACATCTCTCATTCTCTTCATAGTAGTTGTTCTTATCTTTATCTATGCTGAAATTGAACTTAAGAGACTACATTAATATCACTCTGGACAGTGAATAATAGTATTGCTAGATTTTATATCATAATGCTACAGAATTAGCATTGGGTCTCTTAGTGTCTCTTCTTCAGAGTATCTGTTCATTACATTTTGCATTATATAATCTGTTCCCATAAATAGTTTTTTTTTAAAAAATCTTCTCATGTGTAAATTTCAACATGTATATATCTATTCCCTCTGTATTATACAGAAACACAAATCATGACAAGACAGCCAAACAAATTCCTAGAAAAGCATGCAATGAATAAGACACATAAGACCACAATATTAGGTGATCTACTGTAGTTATTATGCTTTCTCCTGTTATTTTCAATAGATTTCTCCACATCATTGGTTTAATATAAACATAGTATTAACTGGCTATTTTTATAAAAACACCACTTTGAAAACATTGTAGGACTTGAGAGCTGTTAATAAGTAATATCAGTATGGATATCTTTTACATCTTGTCATCTTCAGATTAGTTGCCTCTACTTTTAGGGTTGAATTTAAACGTAGGGTAGAAATTAAACATAACTTAGAATACATGAAACAGATCCAAAGAGATTACCAGGAAACTCAAAACTCCATTGAACACTGGCAAAATGCCTTGACAGCAACTAAAGTTAGCCTTTTGAAACTTGAAGAGAGATTTATGATATATGATTGTAAAAGAAAAGACCTCTTAAAAATAACAAGGAACCAGAAAGAAACAATTCAAAGGATAGAAATTGAAAAAAGGATACATAACTTAAGAATAAAGCACATGAGTGAGGAAACAGGAGCATCCAAAAATGAAATACAAAGAATATTCACAGATATATTAAAGCAAAATTTCCCATGTATACCAAAAAGAAATGATATACAGATAAAACAGGCATACAGAACACCAGCTACCTATAACCAAAACAGATCTACACCCAGACATATAATAATCAAGATTCCAGATATCCATCAAGAGAACAGAATATTAAAAGCAGCCAGAGAAAAAAAGCAGATTACCTACAATGGAAAAATTATCAAAATAACAACAGACTTATCAATAAAAACTCTTAAATCAAGAAGAGATTGGGGAGAAATATTCCAAATCCTGAAGGAAAATAATATGCAACCAAGACTCGTATACCCATCAAAGCTCTCTCTCAAAATTAATGGATAAATAAGGTGCTTCCAAGGCAAGGAGGAGCTATGGGAGTTCGTGGCCACCAACCCAAACCTACAGAGAGTGCTGAAGGACATTCCAGAGAAAAAGAAGAAAGGATACCAGGATTCTGGCGATAGTGGCAGAGAGGCCTCAATGAACGGGGCAGACAGTGGAATGAGGGAGTATGGTGGAAAACTTATAGCAATAAAGTGGAGTAGCAGACATGAGGCAGAGATGGTAAGCTATAATCTTTAGTATAGATAGCTTTGATACACTATAAAAAGAGGCACAGGTCATTGTTAATAGTGTATCAGGATTTAAAAGACACAGTAATCTTATCGCCAAGTTTTGTTGAATTTAATTTGTTCTGGTTTGTCCATTTATGTGAGATTTGAGGGCAAAGGTATCTAACCCAAAAATAGCAGGTTATACCATGGCAACTATCCTTAATTTTCTATTTACTTAAACTGAAATCCTGTATTACTTACATTGTCTTACTATGACTGATCTTATTGGAATCCTATTCATAAGACCATGGTTTTGACTGTTATCTCTTTCTATTGAAGTTTTCCCCTAACAAGTATGAAGTGAACTTCTGTTTCTCTTTTGGTCATTCTTTGATGTTCACATTGTCTCCAAACAGAATATCTACTCCTGCATTTTCTGGCTTCATGTTGCTTGGAGTAATGTTTTTCATCTTTTGACTTTTAGTGTATGAATTTCCTTTTGAGATAAACGTTTATACAGCATATTGTTGGATTTTATTTCCAGTCTGTTTCTTTCTTTATTGTTCTTACTTTAAAGAGAACAAAGCACTACAAAGGAAAACAAAATAGAATAACCAGATCAGAGCAAAACAATCTAAAAAACACAGGATTTCAGAAAAAGACAACAGGAAATCAATAGTGGCTACCATAATGTCTCTTGTTTTCTTCAAAATGATTGTCCAGACCTGTGTTCCTCAGTACCCTACCACCACCATTGGCTTGGAGGGTAACCACTGTGCTCCACCCCAGATCAGGCCACTGAGCTGCATCTGCACCCTTTGGCCCCCTCCCACTAGTGCCAAGGACAATCACTGCACCTCACACTGGCTTGGTCTGCTGAGCTACACCTGCACCTCTGAATGTCCCCCATGCATGCAAGCCAAGAGGTTAACAACTGCCCTGCACCCTGGATTGGACCACTGAGCTGCACCTGTACCCCTGTGTGCCCTAACACTGCCATTGGCCTGGAAGGTGACTGCTGTGCTCCACACATGCTCAGGTCACTGAGTCACACCTGGGTACTGGTGCACCTCTCAAACATGCAAGCTAGGAACAGGATCACTGAGCTCCACTCTGGCTCTGACCACCACCACACCCATGAGCTGGCACGGTACTTCCATGAACTGATGCAAAGGACCGCCACACCAACAATGGCTTGGCCCACTGCCCTTGGCTACCCGCCACGTCTCTTAGATCAGCATATTGCTGTGGGGATTTGTCTCACACTTCCCTTCCCAGAACCTTGAACTGTAGTATACTGACAGTGTTGGTTTGATAGGTGACTTGGTGGCCCCTCTCCCATACAGAGGACCCAGGCAGGTTCCAGTCACTATGTACCTTACCCAAGAATCAGTGGATGTCAACAACACAGTAGAACCCTAGGAAACACACTGCTCACAGTGCAAAGGCCAAAACTAAGCTATTCACAAAGCAATGGCAGAAAACTATCCAAACATGGGGAGAAATCTGATATACATATAGTGAGGCATATAGGACATAAAACACTCATAACCAACAAAAATCTACACCCAGCATTATAATAATTAAGATATCAGACATACTGCATAAAAACAGAATTCTAAAAGCTGTTATAGAAAAGACACAATTCTCCTTTCAAGGAAAGCCTATTAGAATCACCACAGCCTTCTCATTACAAACCTTCAGTTTAACATAAGCTTGGAGTGAAGTAGTTCAATCCCTAAAAGAAAACAACTTTTATCCCATATTGATGAACCTAGAAAAACTGTCTTTCACATTTAATGGAAAAACATGATACGTCCATGACAAAAAACTACTGAAGAAATTCATATATACCAAGCCAACATTCGAAAGAGTATAGAAAGACATGGTAGAAAGTTAAAATTACCACAATCTCCAGAACAACAACAGAATGAAACAACCCAACTGGGTAAGAAATTAAACACGGAAGAAAAGTGGGAAACCAATAACAGGAACACAAGGTGGAAAAGTCAGATCAGTACATATCAGTGATATGCATAAATATAAATGGGCTCAATTCACCTGTCAAAAGAAACTGGTTGACAGAATGTATCAAGAAACATGGTTCCAAAATATACTGTAGGTGAGAAATACATTTGACTCAAAAAGAAACTCATAGACTAAAAGTCAAAGTATGAAGAACAGTATCCCTTGCAACAGAAACCCAGAACAATGCAGGGGTAGCTATTCTGTTTGCAGACAGAGTGAACTTGCAAGCAAAAACATTAAAGGAAGTAAAGAAGGCCACTACATACTTGTAAGTGGAAAGCTACAAAAAGAAGAACTAACAACTTGAAATATATATGCAACAAATACAGGAGCACCCAACTATATAAAACAAATATTAATGAATATAAAAAGCCAAATACAGAAGAACACAATTGTAATAGGGGAACTTAACACCCCAGTGTCACAAACACATAGATCAAATAGTCAAAAAGTCAGAAAAGAAATAACAGAAATAAATCATACCTATGAACTAATGGACTTGGCAGTTGTTTACAGTATTCCACCCAACTACATCTGAATATACATTGTTTTCAGCTGCACATGGGACATTCTCTGAAATAGACCATATTTTAACTTATAAAACATTCTGAAGTATAGGTAGTGAAATTACCCCATGCATAATATCTGATTACAGTACACTAAAATTGGAAATCAATGGCAAAAAATTTGCAAAAGCTGCATAAATACATGGAAATCAAATAAGAGACTTCTGAACAAACATTAGGTTGCAAATGAAATTAAAGAGGAAATAAAACAATACACACAAAACAATGAAAAGGCAGAAACAGCATACTGTAATATATGGGATCAGTGAAAGCAGTCCTAAGAGGGAAATAGACAGCAATAAAATGTCACATCAAGACAATGAATTGAGCATAAATAAATAACCTAATGCTACATCTCAAGCTTCTATAAAATGAAGAGGAAATCAAATCCAAAGCTCATAGAAGAGAAGAATTTGTCAAGATTGGAGCAGAAATTAATAGACTTGAAGCCAAAAATATGAAATATTAATGAATCAAAGATATTTTTGTAAGAATAAAAAAATGATAAATCTCTATTTTATCAAAAAAATCTCAATTTTATCAAGAAAAAGAAAGAAAAAACTCAAATCCATGCATTAAGAACTGACAGAGGGAAATTACTCCAGATCCTATGGAAATTAAAAAGGTCATGAACACCTACTTCAAAAATCTCTACTAACATAAAGTTTAAATTATAGAGGAAATGGTTAGATATTTAGAAATATATGAACTACCAAGGCTCAGTTAAGAAGATAAAATGATTTTGAATCACCCAATATCAGCTACTGAATTTGAAAACATCTTTAAAAATTAACCAACAAAAAAAGCCCAGGTACTGTTGGATTATGGCTGAATTCTGTAAGAAATTTAGAGAAGATTTGATGCCAGTGCTTCTTAAACTCCAATGTAATTGAAAGAGGATCAGTCCTCCTTAAATCATTATTGGAGGCAAGTGTCACTCCGATACGAAAGCCAGAGAAAGACCCAACCAAAATGGAAAACTATAGACTGATTTCACTAATGAACATTGTTGAAAATATTCTCAATAAAATATTGTCAAAGAGAATGCAGCAAATCTTCAAAAAGTTTATACAGCACAACAAAGTGAGATTTATTTCAGGAATGCAATAATGGTTCAATATATGCAAAGCAATAAATGTAATACATCACATTAACAGAGCCAAAAATAAAAATCACATGATCGACTCGAATAGATGCAGAAAAAGCTTTTGATAAAGTCCAACATTTGTTCATGATTTAAAAAAAAGTACAGAAACTCAGAATAGATGGTATGTACCTCAATCACATAAAGAACATTTATGAGAAAACAACAGCCAACATTAATCTAAATGGACAGAAACTGGAAACCTTCACTCTAAAATCAGGAACAAGATCAGGATACCCACTATCATCAATCCTATTCAATATAGTTCTAGAAATATTAGCAATCAGAGAATAGGCAGAAATTAAAGAAATAAAATACAAAAAAAAGAACTTAAATTATCATTATTTGCAGGTGACATGATACTCTACTTAGAACACCCAAAAATATGCCATCAAAAGACTACTAGAGATAATAAACATTCCAGCAGCATAGCTGGATACCAAGTTAACACTCAAAAATCAACAGCATTCTTTTACAGAAACAACAAACTCCCTGAGAAAGAAATTATGGAAATTTTGCTTTTCACAACACAATAGCATCTAAAAAAATTCAGATACTTAGAAATCAACCTAACCACCAATGTAAAATATCTATAGGCTGAAAATTATACTACTCTGTAAAAGAAAATTAAATAGGATATTAGAAAATGGAAGGAAATTCCTTGCTTTGGCTAGGAAGATCCAACACTATGAACATGGCCACACTCCCAAAACTGTTATACAGATCCAATGTAATCCCAATCAAAATACCATTAACATACCTGACAGATCTAGAGAAAATAGTCCTAAATTTCATTTGGAAAGAGAAGAAATCTTGAATATCAAAGGTGATTCTTGGCAAAGAATGCAAGACAGAAGGCATCATAATCCCTGACTTGAAGCTATACTACAATGTAGCAGTAAGAAAATCAGCATGATACTGGCAAAGAAATATACCTGAGGGTCAATGGAACAGATTACAAGACACCAACACTATTTTAAAAACTCTCAGTCACATTATATTTGACAAAGGGGCTAAACATCTCCACAGGAAAAAAGATAGCTTCTTTAATAAATGGCATTGGAAATTTGGCTTTCCGCATGCTGAGGACTGAAAACAGACCCATGCCTATCACCATACACTAAAATAAAGTCAAAATGGATTAATGATATAAATATTAAAACAAAAACACTAAATCCACTGGCGGGAGAGGTACGTAGACATGTTGGAGCCATAGAGATAGGGAGAGACTTAATGAATAAACTCAAACCAAGTAGAAAATACTTCAAAGAATCAACAACCAGGATCTCATGTTACTAAAGAGTTTCTGCATTTCAAAATAAATCACCAACAAAATGAAAAGAAAACCTACTGAATAGAAAATAATTTTAGCCAGCAACCTCTCAGACAAAGGACTTATATCCAGAACATATAAAGAACTGAAAAACATGAAATCCCCCAAATTCAAGGACCCTCTCCAAAAATGGGCATCAGAGATGAACATACAGTTCTCACATGATGATATACAAGTGTCAAATAAATACATGAAAAAAATGTTCATCATCACTGGCCATTCAAGAAATGCAAATTAAAACAGCATAGAGATTTCATCTCACTCTGGACAGAATAGACTCCATCAAGAAAATTACTGATAACAAATGTTGGTGAGGATGCAGGAAAAAAGAAACACTTCTCCATGGTTAGAGGGAGTGCAGACAGGTGCAAGCATTGTGGAAATCAGTGTGGAGATTCTTCAAAAAACTACAATTAGAGGTTCCATTAAATCCAGGTATTCTTCTCTTGTGTAATTTCCCAGAAAAATTGAAAAGGTCATGTCACAGATATGTATAAGGTCATAACAGCACAATTTGTTATAGCTAACTTCTGTAAACAACCAAAATGCCCATCAACCACAGAATGGATAAAAAAAATGTGGTAATTTTATACACATAGAAGACTACTCAGCTATAAAAAGGATAGTTTTGAGGCCTTTATATGAAAATGGAGGAAACTTGAGAATATCCTCATTAGTGAGATAAATGATACCCACATTAGTAAGTATCCCATTGTCTCTCTAGTGTGACAAATAATAAAAACTGGTAAAATAATGAGATACAAAATTATAACAGAAACGGTAAAAAAAAAGTGATGGAAAGTGCTCTAAAGGGTATAATGGTATGTATAGTGTGTAAGATATAAGATCATATTATGAAATTTATGTTGTATCATTGAACAGAAGCATTTGCACTGTCAATTTTTGAGTGTCTAGCTATGTTTATTGCTTTGATTTTGTGACTTTGGCAACTATTTTTAAGATGACAATGTGAAATGTATCAACTAACAAATTTATGATGTTATTTTTTTCAATTCTATATTGGTCCATTTTTTTGTTTTTCTATATTTTTAAGATTTCTTTTAAAAATAACATTATGCAATTTAACAATCATTGTTAGATTTCTTTCATTGTTTTGAAAACCTATATTGTTACTGTTTTGGGTTTGTTGTTATTCGTTAAATCTTTTGCTGTTTTACTTTTCTGACTTATTTTTTATTTTTTTTAAAAAATTAAGTACCAAAAAACACCCCAAAATGTTTGTATATACCCTCACAAACAATAAGATAATACAATTCAAAAAGTTGTAAAAGCAATCAAAATAAAAGAATGAGAACCTTAAGTGTTTTCAACACTAGACATTATGAAATCAATATTGTCTACAGTAATGTCTCTTGTTTTCTTCAAATTAGCTGTCAATATCTTAATACATATTGAAATCAAATAATTGAAAACGGACTACAGCCAATCAAAACCAAGAATAAAAGCATTATTGGACTTTGAAACAAAACTGATGGGAATGCATCAATGGCTACCATGATGCCTCATTTTCTTTACTGTAGTTGTTCATACTATCACACATAACAGAATCAATTCTTATAAACCCTTTAGGTGATGTTCTAGGTATATATGCCTATACATGTACATCAATCCATTATATATTAAAAGAATAAGAAAACAACAAATACGTAACTATAACTAAGATTCCACAATAATAACTATGTAGGGTTCAAAACAAGGTGGTAGGAACATAATAAATTTTGTTGTTTTACATAGTTATCTTTAAAAATCTTATTCCAATTATTGGATACAGTCATGAAAAATTGATTTAATTCTACAGATGTTAACTGTTTTGTTCCAAGAACTAATTGAATTAGTAATACAATCATCTTAGTAATCTTAAGTGTATATATACACATTTATATCTTTTTTCTTCTTTCTTCCTTGTTTTCTCCTTTTCCCTATATGAGTTATTCTTTTCTCTTTGAACAGTTCCCTATCCCTTAACAATATTCAGTGAAGATTTTGTATCTTATTTATTCTTTATGGTTTTTATACAAGGAAGACAATACCATATGTACACACGTGAATGTTATTTATTTTAGTTATGTGTATGGTCTCAAGTCACATCTATTTACCTATCAAAGCTTCAATGTGGTCTTTCTTTAGAGTTGATTAGTATTCACTGCATAAAAATATATCATTTTTATCCATTACTCAGTTGGTGAATATTTAGTTTGTTTCCAAGGCTTGCCTATTATGAAGTTTGCTGCTATAAACATAGGTGCACATATATCACTGTGGTATGATGTTTTCAGTTATTCTTGGAGTATGCCTAAAAGTGGAATAGCTGGGTCAAACACGACCTCCCATCTCAGCTTTTTGACAAATGTCCGGACTGATTTCCACAGTGGTAGTGACAGACTACATGCCCACCAACAGTTGCGAAAGTGTTTCCTGTTCCCCACATCCTCTTCAGGATTTGCTGTTGGAAATTTTCTTGAACTTGGCCATTTTTTTCATATATTTATTTGCCATTTGTACTTTTTCAGCTGATAAGTGTGTATTCATCTCAGATGCTCATTTTTGGATTGGGTTTTTGATGTTCAGGGGCCTGAATTTTTTAAAACATTCTTAATGTATTCTGGATAGAAATCTTTGTCTGAGGGACAGTTGACTAAGTTATTTCTAATTCATGGTATTTCTTTTCACTCTGTTGGACAGTTCTTTTGACATGAAAAAAATCTTTTCACACTTGGGAGACAATATGGTATGTACATGTGACTTTTCGTTGACTTCTTAGTATTTTCTTAAGTTAAATCTATTTACTTATAAATATATCAATGTGATAATTCTTAATAGCTGAGTAGTACTTCATTTTGTAAAAGGACTACATCTTTTTCTATCCATTACTCCGCTGATGGGCATTTATGTTTTTTCCAAGATCTGGATATTACAAATTTGCTACTATAAACATGAGTGCATGTATGACATTGTGACATGATGCTTTCAATTCTTCTGGGAATATACCCAGAAGTGGTATAGCTGGGTCAAAAGGGACTTCCAGGTCCACGTTTTTGAGGAAACTCCAGACTGACCTCCAAAATGTTTGCACCAGCCTACAGTCCCCCCCAACAGTGCACGAGAGTTCCTTTATCACTACAGCCTCCACAACATTGGTTGTTGGTAGCTTTCTTTATCTTGTCCATTGTTTCTGGAGTAACATGGAATCTCAGCATGATTTGATTAGCATTTCTCTAATGACCAATGATGCTGAACATTTTTTCATGTATTTATTTTCCATTTGTACTCCTTTATCTGAGAATTGTGTATACATTTCAGATGGCCATTTTTGGATGCTTCTTTGAATTTTGAGGATCTGATTTTTTAAATTATTTATGTTTTAGACAGAAGCCCATTGTCAGAGGGACAGTTGACTAAGACATTTTCAAAATTCATGGGTTTCCTTTCTACCCTGTTGGAGATTTATTTTGACATTGTGAAAACTTTGTAATAAGATTAGATCCCAATTATTGATTCTGAGAAGCACTTCCTATTTGGTTTGATTTTTGTTCATGAAATCTCTACTTACAATTATGTTTTCAAGATTTCTACCTACTTTTTCTGGCAGCAAATTTAGTGTTTCTGTTTCAATATTTAGATATTAGATTCACTTTGACTTTAGTTTAATATAATAGGCATGGGCCTACTTTTAGTTTTGAGCATATGGAAAGCCAGTTTTTCCAGCACTATCTATTTAGGGGCTATTAATCCAGTGAACAAGTTTAGCCTCTTTGTCCAAGATAAGGTGGCTGAGTGTGTTTGTAGCTGTGAGTCTATCTTCCAATCTATTGCACTGAACATCAAGTGTGTTGTTATTCCAGTGTCATGTTCATTTTATCTTAGTAGCTTTGTAGTATAATTTCAAGTCAGGAATTGTGATGCCTCTGGCCTTGCCACTGTTGCTCATAATTTCCTTTGCTCTTCTAAGTCTCTTCTGGTTTCATATGAATTTTATGAATGATTTCTCTAGCCCTGTGAGATATGGTAATGTTATTTTAAGTGGAATTGCATTATACCTGTACAACAGTTTTGGGAGAATGGCCATTTTCACAATGTTTGTTTTTCCTGTCCATTAACAAGGAATGCCTTTCTATTTTATGCAATCCTGTTCAGTTCCTTTAATCAGAGTATTATAATTTTCATTCAACAGATGTTTTGCATCCTTTCAAGATTGATTTCTAACCATTTCATTTTTTGAATGCTATTGTCAAGGGTGTGATTTATTTTATTATTCTCTCAGGGAGTTTGTTGCTTGTGTACAGGAATGCTTCTGATTTTTAAGATTGTTGCTTTTGTACAGGAATGCTTCTGATTTTTAAGATTGTTGCTTGTGTACAGGAATGCTTCTGATTTTTAAGGGCATTATTATGCCCAGGAGTTTTTCAATAATGTTTTGGGGGTCTTCTAGGTATAGTATCATTTCATCTGCAAGTAACTGTAAATTCACTTCTTCCTTTGTTATACTTCTTTCTTTTATTCCTCTCTCTTCTCTGTCTTGCTCTGGCTAATATTTCTAGTAATATATTGAATAGGATTGGTCATAGTGGACAGCGTTGTATTGTTCATGATTTTAGAGGGGAAAGCTTTCTGTTTTTGAACATTTAACATGATGCTTGCTTTTGGTTTTTCAAAGGTTGAGCTAGAGACACCTATTCTGATTTTCCACAGAGTTATTATAATGAATGAGTGTTGGACGTTATCCAAAGCTTTTATTTTGCATCTATAGAAATGTTATGTGATTTGTATTTTTTTGCTCTATTGATATGGTAGATTACATTTATTGATTTATGTGTGTTGAACCATTCCTGTATTCCTGGGATAAATCCTTCTTGGTCATGGTTTATAATCTTGATGACACGCTGCATTCTGTTTGTCAGTATTTTATTGTGGATTTTTGCATCTATGTTTATTAGGACATTGGCCTGTAGTGTTCTTGCTCCTTGTATATAGCACCTTTACTTTATTTATTCATATATGTGAATGAACTGCTTTAAGGTAGGCATTTGTGTGTATTATTTCACATCACTGTGTGTGGCAATCTGTCCATCTGTCCATATGTTTGTTAACAACTGTGTGTGTGTATATTTCATTCACTGATGCCTTTGTAGATAAATAAAAGAATGTATCAACGCAGTCTTTGTTTCTATGTGTTTGTGTTTGTATAAATGCATATATCCACCTCAACTTGTGCGACAAGAAAGTTAATTCAGACAACACAGAACAACATCAAAGAAACTGTGAGAAAGGAGTAATTAAATGTGGTAAAGGAAAAGCATGTGGAGAAACAGAGTTCTCAAAAGGGAGAAGCTAGTGAGCGAGGTAAATATGCCCCAAGTAGACAGGA
Organism: Cavia porcellus; assembly: GCF_034190915.1. Taxonomy (NCBI): domain Eukaryota; kingdom Metazoa; phylum Chordata; class Mammalia; order Rodentia; family Caviidae; genus Cavia; species Cavia porcellus. The sequence continues at coordinate 7,489,363 of NW_026947520.1, read as the reverse complement.
GAAATGAGAATGTATGGAACACAGAAGAAAGCAAAATTTTGAAAGTAAAATTCAAAGAAAGCAAAGATGTGCGGTGAGAACAATATAGAAAGGGTGTATAGGAAAAAATAGGGCCAAAGGAAATCCTTTAAAAAAAAAAGGTTAAAGAGTAACTCTCCAAAAATATCTCAATTAAAACATGCTCTAGAGAGATATCTGAGCTAAAATAGTCAGTAATTACTAACAGGAAAACCAAAAGTGTGCACTTCAATTGTAAAGGTAGATATAAACTCAAATGCATAATATTCTAATATAATGGCTCTCTGTACATCTCATGAAACTCTGTGAAAGTGTATTTTAATGCTGAAACTAAATATTCTAATGTACATAAATGTCATGTTTCTTTATAAATTATTTTAAAAATATTTGTTTATTTTAAAAGATTAATATAAAAGAGGACATAGAAAAACGGCTCAGTACAGAACAATTTAAGCAACACAGTGTTTCACCACAAGACAATCCATCATAATTATATCTACCATAGTGTCTCTTTCTTTGAAATATGTGAGTATAACTTCACACATTATAGTAGCAAACATAACAAAAGAGTATAAAACCATTCAAGAGAATGAAAGTATTACAGGACATTTAGAACCAACTAACAGAAAATAAACAATGGTTACTATATTATCTCCTTGTCCATAAAAATTTTATTTATACTATCACACATAACAATATCCAATGAGACACAACATGGTAGAATCAATGGATACAGAAGAACAAAAGCATGGTATGACTTCAAAACAAAAAGATATTAAATCAGCACTGGCTACTATAATGTCTTGTTTTCTTCAAAATGTCTGTTGAACCATTAAGACAGCAAAATCAAACAACATAGAATAAAACCATTCCAACTAAGGAATAAAAATATTATATTGCTCCAAAGCAATATAGAGGAGAATCATGATTACCATATACTTTCATGTATTTGTACCATTTCTTACAATACGGAGACTATATGGTATTTGTACATGTGAGACTGATACAATTCATAGCTGAATAGCACTCCACTGTATAAAAATATCGCAACTTTTTTATCCAGTCCTCAGTTGACGAACACTTAAGTTGTTTCAAAGATCAGGCTATTACAAATTGTGCTGCTATAAACATGGGTACACATATATCACTGTGTTTTGATGTATTTAGTTCTTCTAGGAATATGCCTGGAAGTGCAATAGCTGGAACAAATGGGACTTCTAATCCCAGATTTTTGAGAAATCTTGAGTCTGACCTCCACAGTGTTGAAAACAGTCTACATTCCCAGGAACAGTGTAGGAGATTTTCTTTTTCTCCACAACCTCTCTAGCATTTATTGGTAGATTTCTTGATTCTGGCCATTCTTTCTGGAGTGAGATGGAATCTCAGGGTGGTTTTAATTTTCATTTCTCTAATGAATAATAAGGATGAACATTTATTCATGTATTTATTTGCCATTTGTATTTCTTCATCTGAGAAGTGTGTCTTCACCTCAGATGCCTATTTTTAGATTGGATCTTTGAATTTTGAGGGTCTGATAAAAAAATATATTCTTTATATGTGTTAGACAGAAGCCCTTTGTCTGAGGGAATGTTTATTAAGACTTTTTCCCAGTTATGTTTTTTCTTTTCACTATGCTTGAGGTTTCTTTTGATGTGAAGAAACTTTTTAATAATACATAATCCAAGTTACTGAATCTGGGAAGTATTTCCCATGATATTTGATTCCTGTGCATGAATTCTCTACCTACCCCTATGTCTTAAAGGTTTTTTACCCAATTTGTCTTCCAACAGACATAGTGATTCTGTTTTAATATTCAGATCTTTGATCCATTTAGATTTTAATTTAGTACATGGTGATAGGCATGAGTCCAGGTCTAGTTTTGGGAACATGGAGAGCAAGTTATTCCATCCCATTTCTTAAAGAGACTATCATTTTTCCAGTGAAAATGTTTGCCCGACTTTATTAAAGATAAGGTGGTTGAGTGTGTGTGTAGTTGTGGTTTGTCTTCTAATCTATTCCATTGGTCTTTAGACCTGTTTTTATTCAAATACCATGTTGATTTTACTACAGTTGCTTCGTAGTATAAGTTCACATAATGGATTGTGATGCCTCCTAACTTGCCTTTGCTGCTTAGAATTGTCTTTGCTATTCTATGTCTCTTCTGGTTCCATATGAATTCTACCAGGGATTTCCCTGGATCTGACATATGTTGTTAGTATTTTTATCATTATTGCATTGAATCTGTATAACAGTTTTGGTAGAATGGAAATTTAAACTATATTTAATCTTCCTGTTCATGAGCAAGAGATGACTTTGCATTTTTTGAAATAATCTTCAATTTCTTCCCAGGGCACTATAATTGTCCATGTATAGATTTTTCATATCTTTCTTTTTGTTCTTTCTAGATATTAATTTCTATGTAGTACTTTTTTAGATGCTCATGTAAAGGGTGTGGCTTCTCGTTATTCTCTCAGTGATTTTATTGTAGTTTATAGGAATGCTATTGATTTTTGAGTATTGATTTTGTATTCAGCTACATTGCTGAATTTCTTTATTATATGTAGGAGTCTTTAAATAGAGTTTTGGTGGTGTTCTATGTACAGTATCATGCCATCTTCAAGTAATGTTGATTTAACTTCCTTTTCTACTGTCTTTACCCCTTTTATTTTTCTTTCTTGCCTAAATGTTCTGGTTAGCATTTCCAGTACTATGTTGCATAAGCATGAAGAGACATCCTTATCTTGTGCCTGATTTTAAAGTAAAGGCCTTCAGTTTTTGGCCATTTAATATGATGATGTATGTTGGTTTGTCATAGATGGCTTCTATCATAATGATGCAAAGACCATGTATTCCAAATTCCTGCAAGTTTCTTATTATGAATGAATTTTGAATCATATCAAAAGCTTTATATGCATCTATAGAAATGATCATGTGATTCTTATTTTTTGTTTTACTGTCATGGTGGATTACATTTATTGATTTATGTTTATTGAAGCATCCCTGCATTAATGGAATGTATAATTTTCGTGATGATATGCTACATCATATTTGCCAATCTTTTACTCAGGATTGTTCGTCTGTGTTCATTACGGAAGTTGGCCTGCAGTTCTGTTTTTTACTTGGGTCTTTCTCAAGTTTTTGTACTAGAGTAAAATTTGCTTCCAAGAATGACTTACAAATGATTGCTTCCCTTTCAATTTCATTGAAGATTTTGATGAGTTTCTTGTAGACAGCATATAGCTGGATGTTATTTCTTGATCCATTGTGCCAGTCTTTTTCTTTTAATTGGTGGATTGAGACTATTAACATTCATGGTTATAACTGTTATATATGTGTTTATTGTTGATGTATAATATTTCTGCTGTCACATCTTTATCTTTATTTTTCAGTTCTAAACAGAACAGTTCTAAACAGAAAGATAAAGAAGACTTTATTGTTTGCTTTGCTTAGTGTTTTTTCTAAGTGTATCTAAACTGCCTTTCAGTAATCTTTGCAGGATTGGCTTGGTGATCATGCGGTTCTTCAGCTGTTATTTGTCATGGAAGTATCTGATTTATCCATCCAAGGACAGTTTTACAGGGTACATCATTCTAGGTTGGAAATCATTTTCTTTTAGAAACTGGGATACTTCACTCGATGCTCTATTTGACTTGATTGTTTGTGCTGAAAAGTCTTCCTTGACTTTGATAGGTTTTCCATTATGGTGATATATCATTTCTCTTTAACAGTTTTTAATATTCTGTTCTTTTGTTGGATTTCTGAGATGGTGATTATTATATGTCTGGGTTTAATTTTATTTTGATATGGCTTTTTGGAGTTTTATATGCTTTGGTGATCCTAATGTCAGTTTCTCTTCTACACTTGGGAAATTTTCAGCTTTTATTTCTCTAAATATCTTCTTGAAATAATTTGTGCTGTCCCCTTCTTTTTTTTTATCCATATGAATCTTATGGAGTTTTTTTCTGTATCATCACACAGCTGTTGGATTGTTATTTCCTGATTCCCTGTTATTTTTAAAAGATTTTTCCATTCCTGTTTACTAGCTGCAATCTTGTCTTCAAGGTGAAATTCTATCTTAACTTTCCTTGAGTCGGTTTTGAAAACTTTTGATGAAATTTTTTTGTTTCCTTTAAAATTCACTGAATATGCTTTAGGTATTCTGTTTGCTTCTTACATTGTTCATCCAGGGATTCTATCTTTTGGTTTTGTCCCCATAATTTTTTAACTATGTCTGTTTTAGATGTGTTTAGCATCTCTTTAATTACTTTTATCCTTTCTTCTTTTACCTGGGAAATTATTTTTTGTTTTAATACCTTTAAAGCTTCCCAGAGTTGCTTTTTTATTTCAGTTGCTCTTATTTCAGGTAGTTCAGGTGTATAGCATAAAATTTCTTCTATGTACATTTCTCCTAAGGTTTCTTGGGATGGGCTTGAGGTTTGAGAATGTATTTTTGTCCTTTGTTCTGTCATTGTCCTATATTTCCCTGTTTCAAGTTTTGTTGCAAGGCTTCCCTTAGGCCTGTTGGTAAACATCTTTGATGCCCTCGGCATTTGAGATGGAATGCAGGTTGCTGAGCATGGTCCAGTCTGGCCCTCTGGAACTCCCATGTGACTTCCAATGTTCCAGGAAGCTGGGCAGGCACCTAACCACTGTGGATAATGATCCAAAGCCGTCCCCATCCAAGGACTCGAACTCAATTTGTGTTAAATCAACTCCACTAATTGAAGAAGGTTGTTGGGCATAATCTAGCCAGGTCACAATTCCTCCCACAAAAATCTAGTCTAGTTTAGGTGGCTGGAAGCTGGGCAGTTCCTTGACAACTGAGAGCAATTATCTTAACCTCCTGGGGCTGGGATGGTACATGGACACTCACCTCTGGTGATGCAGTTTCCTGAATTGAGACAGGGTCACTGGGGGAGCCCCAGAAAGGCCAGAAACCTGTGTAGCCAGAGGAGTGTGGCTCTGGGCCATCAAGTTCCCCGGATTGAGAGAGGCTCACAGGGTTGGTCCCAGTAGGTCCAAGACCTGTGGAGTCAGTTGAGTGTGGTTGGAACCTGGGGAGTTCCTTGACCTCTGAGAGAGATGCTCTTAACTATCCAGGCCTGAGTGTGGTGCACAGACACACCCACCTTTCTTTTTAAAGAAATCTCTGGTTTTTATTTCTCTCATTTCGTTTTTTAGCTTCTGAAAAATGAAAATGTTTGCTTTGTGTACTTTTAAAGGTTGAGTGCAAAATTTTTGTTTTGTTCACCTTTCTTGACAATAATATCATCTGTCCATTATTTCAATCTAATACTGTGTAAGAGCTACCATATTCTTTAAGGAGATGCACACTGAAGGCAAGACATATTACAACAAACCTTAAATATATGGCTTGCTTTCTTTCTTTCTTTCTTTCTTTCTTTCTTTCTTTCTCTCTTTCTTTTTCAAACAACTGCTTTAATTCCATGTTAGTTTGATTGATATGTACTGGTCCTCATCTGAATTAAGGCATTTTCTGTGAAGCTGTATAAAGTTTTAATCAGAGCTTTCAGTTACCTCGCTATCATCGTCTTCCTGTTTAAACTCTGGCAAACGTGTGAAGGTCCTTTCTGAGTAGATTTCTATGAAATTATCTTCAAAGTCAATGCAACTGCTTTCCCTGCATGAGATATTGCTGAATCATTGTTCAAATCAAGCTCTTGTGTGATGGGCTGGGGATTTAACTAACCAGCATAAGCGCTTGCCTTGCAAGCCCACAGTTGTGAGTGTGATCCCTGGTACAAAAAATTAAAAATGTCTTGTGTTTGCATAAACTTGAACAAATCTCATCATTTCATTAACCTTTCACAATTCTTGAAGATCAAATGAACATCAGCCACAAAATCATCTGGAATTTGGTAATATTGAGAATGTTTTTTCTGAAGCTTCTTTTGAACAGTGGATGAGTCCAATGCTATTTTTATAATTTTAAAGTAGTTTGGTATCAAAGCAGGTACCAGCTCCTAGAATTCCATACTTAATTCATGGCAATAGAGATAAAACAGAAGACTTTCCCATTTCCTTTGTTCCACTGGGCTCAATCCTTGTGTAGCTTGCCCCTTCTGGATGTGTTGCAAACTATCACATTCATATTCAACTTCTGGCTTCCAAGTATCCCTGCAAAATATGAATATCCAGTCCCCACTTGGAAAGCTAAGAAGTATTGGAATATGGAAATTTAGAAGACCTTTGGATATTTTTCACAGCACAAGAGATCCCCTCCATTTTGGCAGACAGCACACAAGTCTTCATTTGAACAGCATCTTTGATGTTGCCATTTCTGCCAGTCTTTGCTTCCATGTGAATATGGCTTCGAATTGGAGACGTTTCATTAACTAGATTGCTGAGCCCCGACTACTTGCAGCTTTCATTCAAATCTGCAGGTTCAGATTTCACATGATTTTCCAAGCTTGCTAACACACCTAACTCACTATCTAAATGCAGGTTGGTTGACACAGGTGGTAACAACTTATGCTCAGGACTGCTCCACGTGGAGTCACTCCTCCTCCCATGCTCAGTCTTTTCCTGTTTCACAGCTCCTGAAAAACTACAGACCTCTTCCTCAGTCCCAGGTTCTTGCTTGACATTCACTTGATCAGATTTCAAACTAAAACCAATCTTCTCAGAAGTTCTTCCTGATGACCCACAGCTGCAACTACTGCCAATACTAGAAGTACGAGGAGATCTCACAGGTGTGTGAGAATTGGATAAACCTGATAATCCTGGAGATAAGGTACAGAGTCCTGGGGAAGGAAGGATTCATGGTGCTTGTAGACTTTGGGAGTAGGTGACTGTCTGAGATGTATCTACCTGGTAGCTTATTTAACTGCTTTTGTCAGCATCTTCCAGGTATATGGGTGGAATATCAGGCAAGGATAGAAGATATTCTAGATAGTAACTGAGGGGATGAGTTCTATTGCTGTAACAGATGGGCTGGTGGGGCTTTGGCTTGCATTTGCCATAGTTGCTATAGTAGGGTTTCTTGGGTTGTTTGTGATATTGTGTACTGATATGATAAGAAAAGTTCCATCATGCCCTGGGTTTGAGTGTTGTCTCAGGAGATGTGGTTGCATCATGGGATACTGAGGAACGCTGTGCCTGGGCATCCTTGGGATTCTGGCAGCAATCTGAGCCAGTCTCATTTGATTTGCTTGAAAAGCTCCACAGCTCATGTTACCTTTTTGCATTGTTTGCATACTGATCAATCTTGGAGCCTGTTGCTGTAACATCTGAGGGGCTGTTTGTCTAGGGTGCTTCTGTGTTGTTGTTGTTGGTAGTGGTGTGGGAGCTAGTGGTTGCTGATTCCTCATCCATTGCAGCTGCTGAGTTTTCTCTGTGCATACATTTGCTGTTGCATATACTGAAGTTGAAGCTGTGCTAAATTAATCTGTCCAGGGCTTTTACTAATGTGCTTTGTCCCTGAAGTAACTTGTCTCACTACAACATTAGGAGTGTAACCAGCAACTACAAACACACTCAGCAACCTTATCTTTGATAAAAGGGCCAAACTCATTCACTGGAAGAAAGATAGTTCCTTTAATAAATTTTGCTGGAAAAATCTGGATCTTAATATGCCAAAAAGTAAAACTACACGCAAGCCTATCCCATGTACTAAATGAAAGCCAAAAAGTATTAACAATCTAATTATTAAAACAGAGACACTAAATCTCCTGAAAGACAAAGTAGACAGAAATCTTGAAGACAGAGGAATAGGTACAGAATTCATGAAGAAGAATCAACTGCTCATGAAATATATCACAGAAATAATAACTGTGATCACATCTTAATGTAGAATTTTTGCACGTTGAAAGAAGTTTACAGCATAGTCAAAAGAAAATCCACATATTTGAAAAAAACATAGTGAACTGTCCCACAGACCAAGTACTTCTGTATAGAAGATATAAAGAATTATTAAAAACCTAGGTACCTGAAATACCAAGACCCAACTCCAAAATGGGCATCTGACATGAATACACAGGTCTCAGATAAAGAAAAACAAATCGTAAATAATTACATGAAAAAAGGTTCAGCATCATTGGTCATTAAAGAAATGCAAATTAATACCACACTGAGATTCTATCTCACTCCAGAAAGAATGGCTGGAATGAAGAAAACCATTAGCAACTAATTCTGCAAAGGCTGCAGGGCAAAAAGGAAGACTTCTGCACCCTTGGTGAGAGTGCAGATTGGTGCATTCACTGTGGAGGTCAGTCTGGAGATTTCTTAAAATGCTGGTAATGGAAGTTCCATTTGACCCAGCTGTTCCACTTCTCGGCATATTCCCAAGAGACCTAAAAATATCCTACCACAGTGATATATGTGCACCCATGTTTATAGCAGTATAATTTTTAATAGTCAGATCTTGGAAACAACCTAAATTCCCTTCAACTGAGGAATGGATAAAAATGATGTGCTATTCCTATACAGTGGATTACTGCTCAGATGTAAAGAATGATCATATTGAGATATTTATAATAAGTGGATGCAACTTGAAAAGAGAAATGAGACCATACTCATTTGTGAAATAAATCAAACTCACATGCATAAATACCATATCGTCTCCCTAGTGTAAGAAATGCTAAGAGTACATAAGCTACAAAAAACTCACTAAATGTAGTGAAAGAATAATAATATGCTTAAATGGGAAAAATAATATCGCAGGGAAGTGAGGAAAAAGAAAGGGAAAGGAAAAATATAGCTAAAATTATATAAACACACTTATGACAAATAAGATAATTGTACTACAAAGTCTGTAAGTTAGAACAAAATAATTAACATTCATAAGATTTGAACTCTTGTGTATATTATTGTATGGTGATCTGAGGAACTCTTGAAGATCATTCTGTAAAATAACAACCCTAGCTATGTTCCTACCACCTTGTTTTGAAGGCCTAAATTGTGAGTGTTTTGGCCTCTTTGATATTGTTATTGTCTTTTCATGTGTGTGTGCTTTTCTAGGAATTTTTTGTTTAATTTTGTTTTTCCCTCTAATACAAAATGATAGGCATAAATGTAGAAATACACATAAGTACAAAACTTCTCCTAAGCAGTTTATGAGTATCGCTTATATAAAATATGATGAAATGAACAGCTACTTTCAAGAAAAACAGACATGATGTTATCCAGTGCTAATTATGTATCATCATGCTGTGAAATCCAGAAATACTATTATTCTTTGTTCAGTGTGATTTTAGTCTGTTTTTCATTATTTAATTTCAACGCACTTGAAGGTAGGGCAAGATATTTTGAAAAGAACAAGAGACATTATGACAGCAATTGTTGATTTCCCTCTTATCTGGTTTTGAAGGTCAAAAATGCCTTGATTTTGTTCTGGTCAGTTTAATAACATTTTTTTTGTATGAATTCATTGTGCGTGAAAATATGGACAATTATTTAGAGGAAAACAAGAGGCAATATGAAAGACAATGATGATCTCCTTTTGTCTTGCTTTTAAATCTGTATCACTCTGTTTTCTTCTGCTCTGTTCTGTTTGGTTCTTTTTAATTTTACCCTGTGTAAAATAAAAATTTAAAAAAGAATCTGTTTTGACTGAATGCTTTTCCCTATGTTGTCTGTGGTACACTCTCTGTACTACATGGAGATCAAGGTTATAATTCTTTATTGCTTAATAGTATTCCATTGTATGAAAATACTGCATCTTTCCTCCATTCTGTAGTTGTTGGGAAAGCTAAATCTACTTTTTCTCTGAGTCTGTCTCAAGGAGTATTGTATAATTTACCCCAAACTTCAGTTTGTCCATTTTCTTTCAAGTCAAATGTGTTTATTTTATACAACATATTGGTTAATTTTGTCTCCTGATTCATTCTGCCTCTATTTCATTTTATTGATAAGTTCAGGACGTCTACATTACTGATTACAACCCACATATACTAGCTTAACTCTAACACACTATCCTCCTGCCATTGGTCCCCTTCATCTTCCATCCATCCAATTGCCTGCTCTGCTCCACAGTCCCTTTCTGCTACTGTTCCTGAAAATGTGATCATCTTCAGTTCTTTCTGGAATATCATTCAAAACTCTCTTGGGCTGGTTTGGTGGTCACGAACTCCTTAAGTTGTTCTTTATCATGGATGTATTTAATTTTTGAAACAATTCTGAAACTTAGTTTTGCAGGGTACATCAATCTGGGTTGGACATTGTTTTCTTTTGGTATATGAAATAATTCATTTCAACTTCTCAACTTGATGGTTTTTACTGAAATTCCGCTTTAACACTGATGGGTTTTCCATTTATAGATGATCTTTTTTTTTAACAGCCTTTAAAATTAGGTTACTGAGTTTCTGGGATCTTGATATTATATATCTGTGCATAGATTTGATTATGACTAGCTGGAGCACTATATGCCTCACTTGTTTGCAGGACAAATCCTTTCGCCATTCTTGGTATGGTTTCTGCTGTTACTTCTGCAAATAGTGATTTCATATCTTTTGCATTGTCCCCATTTTTTCACTGACACCTCTTTTACATCGTTTTAATTTTATTTAAATGGTAAGAATACATAAGAGTTTAGAGTAATCATGATTCCCCATTACATTGCTCGGAAGCTTTATAATGTCTGCATTCATTAGTTGGAATTGTTTTATCCTAGTTTGTTTGATTTTAGTATCTTTGATAGCATAAACAGCTATTTTAAAGAAAACAAGATATCAGAATAGCCATTGCTGAATTCGTATCATCTTACTCTGAAGTCTTACTATGCTTTTGTTTTTCTATTTCCTTTGGTTCTATCCTGTTATATCTTATTGGATATAATTATGTGTGATAGTACAAAGAAATTTTCCATGGAAAATGAGATAATGTAGTAGCCATTGTACATTCTCTGATGTTTGGTCATGAAAGCCCTGTAATGGTTTCATTCTCTTGAATGGTTTTATATGGTTTTGTTATGTTTGACACTATTGTATATAAAGCTGTGCTCGACTATTTCAAAGAAAGAGACATTATGGTACTTACTGTTAATTATGGGTTGTTTTGTGATAAAATGCTGTGTTACTTGCGTTGTTTGATCTGATCAGCTTTGTTATGTCCTCTTTTTTCTTAATCTCTTTAAAATGAAAAAAAATTAAAAAATGAATAATTTCATGTTACATAGAATAACTCTGTTCACTCACTGTTGATAAAATATTTAGAAATAGCTTTTGTAAAATTTTAGTGTTTGATTCGGAATTAATTCCATAAAATTTGATTTCTACAGTTTCAGAATTCTCATCATCATCCTATCCTTTTAATTTTGTGAGTTATTAAAATGCAGAAAAGTACAAAAAATAAGACAAGCTATCCACATATCTCATTGCAGAAATAGTTTCTTCACACATTTACTTGCAGAGAAAAAGATATTTTTATAAAAATTGGTCCCCCTCCCCACCCCAATCCTCTAAACTCATTCTCATCTTTCCTCCATTTTTCACAGGCCACCATCAAGAGTTTGGTCTGTATGCTTACAATTTTTTAAATTGTTTTAAAAATTTTATGTATGTATGCATATTCATTAGCAATATAAAGTATTTAACTTCATCAATGAAAATATCTCAAATTTAGTGAAAGTCATTGTACTATACATATCATTCTCCAAGTTTTTTCCATCTCAGTGTGTTTTAGATGTTTACAAGAACATATGGTTTTTGTTTGTTGGGGTTTTACACATGGGTATTATTTCATCATAAGATATTTGAATTGTAACCAATTGAGCCACAGAGAAATTTCTGGTATTTCCTAAGCATACATGTAAGTAAAAATAAAATGTAGTTTTGAATTTTGCAAGAAAATATTTTTCTATTTTCTAGCTTGTAACCATTTTGATATATTTGATTTAAATAATTGTGCCTTCATTTCCCATGATATTTACTTTTCTGTATAATGCATGGTACTCTTGTTTTCTACTCTTGAAGAGCAAATTACCACAAAATATATTTTTAAAAATTATTTTCTCTTTTACTAATACATTATCTTTCATATTGTATTAAATGTTTGAATAAATTAAAATAACTTTTTAAAATCTCTTCTGCTCTACTGAAATACTATCACAAAGATCTATTATTTACTAATGATCATATGTGTTTTTGTTTCTCCCACTCTAGTTTTTTCTCATACTGTTGAAGATCTCCAGATTTATGCTGACTGTAGGAACAAGCTTCTGTTTTTGCTTCCAAATTTTAGGGAAATGAATCAAAAGTCAGTATTACTTCTTTTTTTGGTCAGTATTACTTCTGATGTTGTTTTCTGTTTATTTGTTTGACTGATTGATTTTGGTTTTTCTGCTTTTTGTTAGGTCACAATTTTTATATGAAAATCTTTTACTTCAGTATGAAATGTCGGTGCCCTCCAAAGTTTTAGTATTTGTTACACTTCACCTCTCTAAGGATTCTATATTTTAAAATATTTTGATGTAGTGTGAAATATAAATTTCTGGCATGTTGTTTTCCTTTTTGATGCTATTCACAGGTCTTCATGAGTGTGAGTTTTCTGTTGATTATTGTGGTGTAGATTCTGGCTGAAAGCTTTTCCATATTCAATGCACAAGGCTTTTTATCTGTGTGTATTCTGAAACCCAGTTCTAGGATTGAAAACTGCGAGAAGGCTTTCTCACATTCATTACAACCATAAGGCGTCACAATTGTATGACTTCTCACACACAGTGAGAGAAGAGCTCTGAGAAAAGGCTTTCTCACATATATTGCATTCATGAATCCTCATATGTAAAGGAAGTGATGTTCAATGAAAGAAGGCTTTTTCCACATTCATTACATTTGTAGGGTTTCATTCTAGTGTGAATATTTTGATGCTGTATGAGGTACCACTTCTGGCCAAAATCTGCTAAACATTCATTATATTTAAAGGGCTTTTCCGCAATATGAATTTTCTCATACTCGGTAAGACGTGATTTGCTGCTAAAAGTTCCCCATGCTGTTTACATATGAAGAGTTTGTTACACATGAAGGACTTCTTTCCAGTGTGGGATAGTTAACTGGTGTCTGATGAGGTTTGACTTCTGGATAGAAGTTTTTCCATAATCTTTGCATTAAAAATGATTCTCTCCAGTGTGAATTTTCTTAAATTATTTTTCATTCTGCGGCTATTGAATTGTTATTTCCTGGTTAGTTGTTATGTTAGGAGATATTTCCTTTTGTAATCTCTAGCTGAAATCTTGCCTTTAGAATCTGAAACTATCTTCAGTATCTTTCAAACAACTTGGCCAGGTTACAATGGAGTTTGTAATTTTCCAGACATATCTTTCCCTTTCATGCATTATACTTCTTTCCTATATTGTTAGTACAACGTTTCCCGCGTTTTCCAATGCTCCTCTTTTTATATCTGTATTCATTAGATATGCTCAGCACTTCTTTCATTATGTTTGTCACTTGTTCTTTTATCTTCAGTGTTATTTTTGATCTTTTTCTTTTAGAGCGCCATGAATTTGTTTTACTTCACCTGCTATCCTTTCAGAAATTTCTTCTTTTTTCTATGCCTCTTGCACACATTCTGTGCTGGAGTTTGGAGGGGGTCCTTTGACTATTTATCTTGACATTTTCCTGAGTTTCTCCATATGAGTGCACTTTGAGTTCCCAGGCACTAAGTGTATTGACTGCCATTTTGCACAGTATGGGAATGGGTCTGGCACATGGGTTGCTCTTATCCTAGGTTTCTGGGGAGGCAATGGTGGGTGATGAAAATTTTCCCAGACATGCATGGCTTCAACAAGGCTCCACCAATGACAATCGTCATGTGGGAGGCTGGTTGACTGGTTCTCCCAGCTGGCACTGGCCACCAGTCACTAGTGGAAACTGGCGGGCTTATGGGAACATCTATGTTAGTTTCTCCTGGTGTTTACAGTTCTGTGATAATATTCCTGCTGCATCCCAGAGATGCACTGGGTAGAGAGCCAATCATGCCCTCTGTATGTGAGGGCTGGGACTTGTCTTCTGTCACAGAAATTCACTGTACTTCAACTGTAATATCTTCGCTGCTACTTCAGATTCTTTCTTCAGAAATAGACTAATAAAACACAAGACTGAATATTGTCATGAGCTTATGAAATATTACTGGGCATTGCTTCTCTCACACAAATAACAGAGGTAGTGGGTACTCTCTTATTGGAAAGAAATTCCTTTTATATAGCATATATGAAAAATTAGTCCTAGTATATACAACAAAAGATACCAGTAGAATCAGCATAGACTGGTATGTGGAGAATTTCTATTTTACCACTGAAATTGCATTTCAGTAGCATTTTACTCAGAGTGTATCATACATTTAATTTAATTTTATTATTTTGAGATTGAGAAATTATTTGATATATAACTTAAACTGAATAAGAAAGTGAAAATAACGTGTATACAGTAATTCAAAATATCTTTACAAGTACTCACTGTAATATTTTTCTTTAAAACTGATTTCAGTTTCAGGATTGCAAACCAGGGGATCTTATCTCTGAGTGAAATGTTCAGTGCATTTTTATTTTTTGTTTTGAAACAAAGTTCTTCTAGGTTGCCCAGGCTGGGCTTCATTGTGCAGTCTTCCTGTCTCAGCCTCCTGAGTAGTTGCCATTCCAGGCTTATACCATTGTGCTTTACAGTTTTTAATCTTTTTTGTGGTACTGCAAATTGAACATATAGCCATCATCCAGATGCTTATGTTTATTATCTACCCCTGAGCAGTGTTTATGATTTTGGGCCAGCATCCTTTTAAGTTGCTAATTTGACCATGTAGATTCAGACTTGCAGTCCTCTTTCCACAACCTTGCAGAGTTCTGGGATTATAGGCACTCACAACTCTATTCACCAAGAACGCCTCTTTTATTGAAAGAATGTCTCCAAGTTAACTATTATTTTAATCATTCAGTCAAATGTTCTAAGTAGCATACTATCAGTGAGTCACAACTTTATCTTGTGAGATCTTTATTTAACCTACACATTCTAATTTTGGGGATTTGTTGAGCTCAGACTGGTGTCACAGGTCCCTGTGCTAAATATCTCACACTATACATCACAATGAATAAAAATCAGTCATATTTCATAAATCTTAAATCAGTTTACTCAAGCCAGGCCTATTTCAACTTCTTTGTTGAATGATATCTGTATAGATTCAGGTTGACTGTAGCCATCTAGTGTTGCAGCAGCAATATTTGGCCCAGAGTAACACTAGTTAGATTTTTTCTTCTTAGTGTTTCTGATGTTTATAAATAGAAAATTATAATATAGTTGTAAACAGAAAAACAATACATAAACATTTATAAACAGAAAAAAAATGTCCATTATCACAGATTGATGGGTCCCTCACCCTCCCAAGTGAGTGCCTACAGAAGGCTTAAATGAAATAACAAGTGGTAGGACTGTAGGGCTACATGAGGATCAAAACTGTCTAGCAGAATGCACACCAACAGGTCTGAGACAACGAATTTCTCTGATCCTTATTTACTTGGTTTTCAAACAAAGGAACATGATACTGAGGAAAAAACAGGAACTAGGCAGGACCTCTGGAGTCACTTCAAAGACTTCCCCAAGTATTAAGTTATGGCAATAGGAGAGCTATCTTATCTCTAGGTTGAAATTTATTGAAGCACTGTGGGTCCTACAGTGAAGGTCTCTACCTACGAAATTGGAGCTGGAGCCGTGCATTTTCACCAATGACCTGGTCTTGTCCTTTGAGGAACCACAGGGTCCCAGGCCATTGCAGGGCTCACCCAAGACCAGTGATTCATAAAGATTTACTTTGAATCCAGTGCCCATCTCCAGACAAGAGGCCTAAGTCTGGGACAGACTCACAAATAAAGATAAATGGCCAATTGATTAAATTGAGATCCTGCTCAGAGCTTTGCAGTCACACATATGCCATGAATTTGATTGGCCCTTTGGTACTATGTTCAGATAACCTGGCCATCTTTGGATTGAAAGAATTCATGGGTGTTCAGCTCATGCCTACGTCATCCTAAGAACCCAAATTTTAGGATTCCGGTTGGTCTTCATGCTGCCCAAGACTGAGCATCTCTAATTTTCCCAATACATTGTACTCCACACAGCCCTAGGTCTGTCTGCTTCTCCTGTGTCTTGACATCTTGGTAACTGTTCTCTTGAACCAAAGAGGAGTTGTCCCATAAAAGTATCCATAAATTTGTTTTCATTGTGGCTAAGTAATAGACACTTTAATTTATATGTGTACTGAGATTCTTCATTTACATTTACTGTCTTCACTGTATTCTAGAGATATTTATGGTTTTGTAAAGGAAATTGCAGAGCACTGCGATGTCAGACTATGGTTTCCTAACAGATACCTTACCATACATGATACAAACCTTGGGATTGTATGAGAAGACACAACCTACATTTGCTGAGCTTTCACTTACATGTAGTGAAATCAACAAAATACCCTGAACATATGAAGACTGTTAAGGTATTTTAAAAGTTAGAAATAAATGTGAATATTTTTACCTCTCTGGCCTTCATTGGAAATAATTAGAAAAGGATCAGTGCCTTAGTTTCTGAGTTACCCACTGAAAATGAAAAGATGTATTTAAGGTACATTTTTAATCATATATTCTCCCTTGAAACATTTTTTTAATTTATACTTCTGGCTTTGCACAGAAGTGGAATGGGCTTGCATCCAAAATTTGGCTTATCTATTGAATGTAATGGGGTTATGTACACTCCAGTAGTATGGAAATGGGTGATTCATATTGAGGTGCTTCTGCAGTGAGCCTGGAGGTCTTCTCCAACAGTTTCAAAAACAGTGTGAAGGGTAAGGAAGTGTTGCCAGGTTCCATGATAAGGTTGGTTTTAGGTGCAGTTCTTTACTGTGCTTTAAACTCCCTACTACTGCTGAAGGAGTCAGTATACAGTGTTTCTTCCCAGGTTTCCAAAATGTAGATCAGAAGAGAAAGAGGGATGAATGAAGCTCAAAAGCTGTTATTTGACGTCATATACTGAAAAGTAAAACCAGAGAATTCCGGGAGGCATGCTTCTTACTGATTCTACTTGATGAAGAGACACTTTTCTCATACTAATAATTGTACACATTCTGTTTTGCTGTGTACAAGTTAGCCTTTTATGAAATAGGATTGTAGAAGTATAATACTATACTGATGTCCAGATAACTTGGCATAATATTACAGTACAGCATGTGCCCAGCTTGCAAACTTTCAAATTCAAACTTTGAAAGAGGCAAGTGGACCTTGTTGCAGTTCTGCTGCTGTGTGCTTACTGTGTAGTGCACTAGTGTACCGCTGTAAATACTGTCATAGGCTTACTATATCTTGTGTGTAAGACTTTTTTTGGACTCATGAACAATTCTGATTACTTTTCATACTTATCATCTTGTTTCTCCCATTTCCACTTACTTTGTAAGAATTTGTTTCCCATTTTCTTTTGCTGCCTTTTCAACTTTATCCATTTTAAAGACTAAATCAGTTTGAGTGTTAAAATATTTGACTGTGTATTTAAACCTCAAGTCATTTTTTAGCACAAAGTCTCATTTTATGTAGTCAATGATGTGGTAGATGCCAGTTACAAAATTAATTATAGGTAGGTTTACTTTGTAAGATCCAATATGCCCTGAATTCTACAGTTGGATTTCTTAATGTCTTCGACAAGCTGAGGCCCTATTTTTGCATGGAGATGTCACTGGTGTCAAACTTGATGGCCCTGGAGGTCAGATGGTCAAGTGGACCTGCACACTGTGGGAAACAGAGCAGACCCTAGTTCGGAGGCCTGGGGCAGGCACACTTTACAATAAGTGCAGGATTCCACATTACCAAACATTAGAGTTTATCAAAAGTGGAAGACTCCCATGTTTAGGCCAAAATTTCCCAGATTTTTATGTTGAAAGTCTCATTAGAAATAGCTTCTGTGGATCAAATAAAGGCTATAGAATAATAACATTATTTTTCTTGTATACACATAATGAGATGTGGGAATTCTTCTATACAAACAGTTGCCATATAAAGTGAGATAGGCATTATGGAAATCTGTATAGAAATTTCACAAATCAAGAGCAGAACTTCCATGTTACCTGGCATATGAGATTCTGGGTATATATGTAAAAAGACTTTATGTTGCCCACCTCACTGAACCATTTCTCTTAATATTCAATAATATATAGCAGAACCTGTATCTATCAGTGGATGAGTGCAAATTATATATATATATATATATATATATATATGAATAATATTTAGTTTTACAAATGTATCTTTCCAAGACTGACAATATGAATGAAACTTGCATTCAGAATCCCAAGTTACATGGGCAAAAACAAAAAAGACCTTGTTTAATCTATCTTATATGTGTTATCTTCAAGCATTCAAAATATAAAAGTATAGAAAATTACCATATTTTTCAATGCCTTTGAAATGATAGGAAAAGGTATTGATGACAGTTGATAAATGATGTTTTGGAGGACAGATAGGTGTAAATGTCTAATATGCAGCATGATTACTACAGTGAAAAATAATGTAATTTATACAGGAAATTGGTGACTAACTTTCTGGACCTGTCATGAAATTGTCAGCTATGTGAGGTAATGGTTATGGGTGATTGGTTGAATAATCTTCAAAATATACATACTTCACCATAGCATGTTTTACAACCACATATACACGCAATTTAAAAATAGATTGAAACCAGCCGTTTTCTCCTGATTCTTTGAGAAGAAATTTTTGTTCTAGTGATTTTATAGGCAATGTTTCATATCTGTGTCTTGTACTCTGAAAATTACTGTGAAAACAGCAGTGCTTAATGTATAGATTAGTGTTACTTCCCTAGTATCCTGTTTTAAAACTCTATTTCATTACTTTTTTCTATTTAAAATAAAACAAATAACTGGAGAAACCTCTGAAAATAAATAAATCAACAAATGCATGGGAAATATCTATCATTCATTATAAAATATATGATTCAATATGATTTATGATAAAGTTTTTCACTTACACAATCTTTTCTGTTGAATATATTATTAAGCTAGTTTTTCATGACTTTTAATTTATGTTTTCCTTTAGTCACAGTATTAGCAGCTCTGTTTCTCCTTTACTGAAAGTCCTAGAAATAAACAACACTGTTCATGAGTGTAAAACAAGTTAATAATTAAATAAGTCAGTAGCTTTCAGTTTGTTCATTATTTATGCTTTGATTTGCAATGATTTCTATTTGTAGATTTATTATTTTTTGTTCGCTGTGGTATTATTTTGTTCTTTTCCTGTTTCTTCTGCAAAGACTATGAAAATTTGCTTAAAATTCTTCCTTTTTTCCAATACAATGCATTCGTGTTAAAATGCTTTTTCTGTTACTTCTTTAAAGTATTGTAGTGATTCTGTTTGTAATCTTTTCTTAAATTTTTAACAATAATTCTTTTTAATTTTATGTAACTTTTGGGTTAATATTATCTATTTCATTTGTATAATGTGTATTTTATTATATTTAAATTGAACATGCCCTACTTTAAAATGTACATACTTCAAGGATTGTAAGGATATGAAATAATATATTTTCTTTTTGTGTCATTATTTGATTATCATTATTTATTAGAATATTGAATTCATATTCCAGCAGGTTCACAGTGCATGGGGATGATACCACATGGGTGTTCTCACGTTTTTGATCTGACTTGTTCTTACGCAAGAGTGTTGTAGGATACTTTATTATTAAGAAGTTTTAATTTAAGTTTAAGTTCCTAATAAAATGGAGATTAATTTCTTTTCTTAGGACAAAACATGTTTTATCTTCTTATGAAATGGTATGGTTTTATTTTCTCCTTTATTCAGCCCGGTTCATCTATTTTTATAATAATTCCTCACTCTTCCTAAGAATGCCATTTCATATTTTTCTTATATTGAGTTTTACTAACTTTTTACAATTTATTTATTGTAGTGTCACTTGTATTATGGAATTGTAATCTGATTTAAATTGGAATAAAGTTGCTATGTGTGTAGATTATGGATTTTACACCAAAAGATGCAATAAGTTTATTTTCAGGGTATATCGCTACTAAAATCATGAAAAAAACTTGTGTTCTGAATTGGCCTTATTTTTGGAGAAAACATGATACATATACAGAGTACACTGAAAAAATGCATACACAATTCAGTAGTTTGCCCTACTGATAAATGTCTGGAATCTAATAACCACCATTCAATTCACCTCTTGTAATTTTAGAGAGCAAATGTAACTTCTCTTTGTCTCATGATATCTCATTAAATTTAGTGTTAAAATATTTATACAAGTTTTTCTTTTTCTTGATTTACATACTTTTGGTAGCATATATAATATATATGTAATGTATATAACCTGCATATATTCTAAATGGACATACATGTATCTATTTAACTATAGCTCTCTATAAACATTGTGTGGATTAATCTCTTGGACTTTCATGGCAAATGGCCCCTTATAGTGGCCCCAATAAAGTGGTAAAGCCCTGAGGCAATGTGATTCTCCAGTGTTCTTTGTGAATTTACTCACTGATAACTCTACTTTTGAATGACTGGGCATAGAGCTTCTCAAACAGTCTCTAATGGATTTTGATGTCTGTTGTGGGGGATTTTCTTTGTTTCACTCTTCCCTGGACCTGCCCTATGGTCTCTGAACACCTCTAATGTCTAACTTATGACATAAGTGAACCCATAGGGCCAACAACTACTCACAGGACGCCAAGATCCAGGGGGACCCAGGTGATTTCCTGCCTGCATCACAGCCTCATGCTTCACTTTTTCCTCTTCCTCAGCATGACAGTGTCCACCCAGGGAAGATAAAAAGAAACCACCACCAACACAGTTTCTTTGCTCCTTGGAGACACACACCACAAACAAGAACTTTTAATTGACTCTGGGAATTTGGAGCTAAGAAAAACTTTTCAGATACACAACACTGGATGAAGTATGTCATTGGCACAACAGAAGAATTGAATATTTGTGTCCTGGGGGAGGTGAGGTTACATTATCACTCATGTTTATCTCTGTGTCTGCCTCCTTCCTTTCTCACGCACGTTGGCTGTGTCTCTGTCACACTGAGGTCTACATCCTGGCAGAGGGAGAGGCACAAATGAGTTTTCTCACAGGCTGAGAACTGAGTCTGCTACAGTAGTGGGACATCATTTTCTTGGTGAAAGCACTTGGCTGAAGACAGATTGTTCTGGGGTGAAGGCTGCTCTTCTCCAAAGCCACAAAGACATGAAGAGCAGTTCTGGACACTGGTGCAGTAGCACATTGGAACTGTGAAGCTAGAACCATGTGCTGAATCCTGGTTACTGCTTATGTGTCCTGGTCTAACATTCACTCATGTATCCATGAGTGCTACAGCTGGAAGCAAGCAGGAAAGAAGTCTGAATTTCATGCTGGGTAGGACGGAAATTTTGAAATTAATTCCTTTCTGAGGTATCATAAAGTAATCAGGTAGAAATTTACTATAAATTCTGTGTATCTGTTGATGAATACAATAGAGTTACAGAATCCTCTGGTTGTTTGAAAAACTTGAGTACTGTCTATGAAAAAGAAGCTGTCACTCTCAAAGGGAGTATAATATCTTTATTGAATGAGAAAATATATGTGTATGAAAGTATTAGAATTATGTTGGTAATGAGGAATTTTCCCTTCTAGTAGGTAGAAAAAGATACTTCCAAAGTATCACCTTACTGATGAGAGTGAAGGATTACAGAAAAAATACAGAATTTGCTATATTTATTATGTATACCATGCATTTTTTTTGGTTAAAAAGTCCTATTCTAACATGATTTCCATGCCTCTTGCACTTCAGATTATTTTATAGGATGACAATATTGTGCACATTTTAATATCTATAAAAAGTCATAGGATATCTAGGTTGTATTTTTCTTTAAACAGTAAGTAGAAAAACATCTCCTAATTTAAAAGCATTAAGTTAGATTTTTAAAATTTCGTATCTCACAGAGGAGAATGAACTGCAATGTTGTACTCTTTTGAAAGACAGCATTTAAACTATGAAATCATATTTTATTGCTTTCTTAATATTCATCTATACTCAATAAATAACTATAGTTGTAAAACTACCAGCTGTATCTACACTTCATAAAGTGATCGGTCTATATGCACATATTTACTCTATAGAAAAATTTGACAGTGGAAAATGTAACATATTCCATTGCATAAAAAGTGATTTTAATGTAAGACAGAAGATACAATGGTACCTCAGTTCATGATCTTAATTCATTTTATGATTTTGTGAAGTAGTTGTGTTTGTGTTTTTGTGGGAAAACAGTGCCACAGCTGTGTTTGCATCTGATGTGGAGTTTGTGAAGAGAAACCAAATTTTGTCACATGTTTTTGCTTGAGAACCAAATGGTTTGTGAGGAGAAGCACTCATGAACTGAGGTGCATGTATGTGTGTTATTTAAAGAACAGGAAATGTAGATGGGATAAGATACCAAAGCAATGACAGACCAACTGGGCAGCCGTGGATGGAAGCTAGACTCAACCAATTTTATTGTGAGTTGCTAACTGCCTTGTGGCTCAGTTAACCTGAATTTTAAGAGAAACACACATTGCTGCCTTGTCTGATACATGTAAATATTAAAGTACTCAAATAACTTTTTAGCAGTGATCTATATATTGTAAATGCTATACAAAAAACATAAAACTTGGAAACTATCATAAACATATAACAAATATATAAAAATATATATAACATATATATTTGAGAAAGAAATTGTCATTGGGAAAGGTTATTATAAAAGGAGAGTTTATTTAAAATTCATGTTATCACACAGAAACCTCTGTATAAGAAATTGAATCCTGAATACAGTAAGTGACAGAATGGGCTCTGAGAGTGTGTATATAGTAATAATCTTCAGTTTTCAGACTCTCATTGGAACTCTGGGGAATCTCTTTCTCTTAGGTAAATATATATTTCTTTATCTCAGTGGACATAAAACAAAACCCACAGATTTGATTATTATGCATCTGATTGTGGCCAACTTATTGGTCATTCTCTTTAGAGGGGTCCCAGAGATTTTGGCAGCTTATGGGTTGGAAGACTTCCTCAGTGACTTTGGATGCAAGTTTGTTTACTATATTAGCAGGGTAGGCAGAGGTGTAGCCTTTGGTAGCACTTGTTTCCTGAGTGTCTTCCAGGCCATCACCATCTGCCCCAACAATTGCAGGTGGACTGAGCTCAAATTGAAATTTCCTAAGTACATAAACACCTTAACTATCCTACTCTGGGTCCTGCATTTGTTGCTGAATATTTGTTTCTTGGTGAGCTTGACTACGAAATTGAGAACCAAAAATGTTACTAGTAAGATAGACTTTGCTTATTGTTCAGATCCGAATACCAAGAGAGGGATATACACGGGGCATGCAGTGTTAACTGCCATATTTGATGTTTCATGCATGGGGCTCATGCTCTTAGCCTGTGGTTCCATGATTTTCATTTTATTTATGCACAAGCGACGGATTCAGCACATCCATAGGTCCAACCACTCCTTCAGGTCCTCTGCTGAGACCAGAGCCACCCACAGCATCCTTATCCTGGTGAGCATCTTTATGTTTTTCTATTTCCTGTCTTGTATCATGCAAATATATGTGACTTTTTTTCATCATTAGAGAATCTTGCTGTTTACCCTTGATGCTTTCATAAGTGCATGTTTCTCAACTGTCTGTCCTTTTGTATTCATGAATTGTGGTCACTGTGTATCTGGAATATGCTGCTTCTATGGTTAAAGAAACAGAGTCACCTAACTACAAGAGGAACAACATATGCACTGTTTGGTTTCAACTATGTTGCATCACTGATGATCTGAACCCTTACTATCCCCTCAAAATGCAGAAGATATCATCTTAACTCTTAATTGAGCTTTTCTTGTGTTCTTGACTTGACCAAAAGGAATCACTGTCTATCCCCACCTCCCCTGTTCTTCAAATTCTCTCATCCAGAGAAAATCCACAGCTTTCTCAGGAGCAGAAAGACTACAGCCTTCTGTTTTTCAGTGATGGCAGCCCCAGTGGCATATGATACTTTCCTTAAACCTTCTCTATCATGAAGCCTCAGCTGAAGCTGTCTGTAAAGTACCCTGCAGTGTCAATCATGATACAGTTTTGTTGGACAATGAAAAGTCCTTTACTCATAAATATTTGGTAACCTGAACATGCATGACTTAAAATTCCTGTTATATTTTCATTTTCAATGTTGAAATGTAGTATCACACTTTGTAACTATGCTCTCTATATATTTTATATCATTGATGAATACTGAGTAAGATAGCTTCAAGTTATTTGCATAGATTGTTACTATTAAATCTTGATATAAATTAATGATATGAGTAGTGATATAAAAATTGCATTGAGTATAGTGTAAACATCATGTGTTGCTTCCTAATAGCAAGAGACTTCTGGTACTAAGTCTGTGTTTGGTGAGTGAGTCTATGATTACATATGTGAATTTGTCCATGTATTTCTGTGTGCATTTTTTCCTATGTCTCAGTGTGTATTTGTGAGTGTATTTTCACATGTCTGTATGAGTATGCACTTGTGTGAAATTGATCTCCTCATCACTACATTCTGGACATGTGGTTCTTGTATCAATAACCAGGGAATCACTGAATATCATTTTATTTGAAGTCAAACTTGCCCTGAAAGAGATTGCCTAAAAACATTCGTAATCCTTTAAATTTTATCCTTCATTAGACTTTTTAAAACCATTTTTAGGGTTCCAGGCAAACACAAATCCTAAGTTCAATTTCTAATACAAATCCACCAAATTAAAAAAAATCATTTATGTTAAATCACCTGAGATATTGTGTTTATAGAACTATACTAATTGTAATTGTAAAAACAGGGTCTGCGAAGAACTCAGATACACTGTAGCAGAAAGACAACACATAGAGAAGGAGGGAAGAGGAACGAGAGTGATGTACAAAGATGGGAAATTACGAGACAGAAAAACATTTGGAAGTAAAGAAAAAGAAGTGGGAACTTGAAGCAAAAGTAGTGAGGAAGCAATAAGGATTTTTGTGATCTGAGAAGGGGACATCAGAGAGAAAAATGGGGAAAATGGAATCAGACCCAGGGACCAAGACAAAGAGGTTTACAAATAATGCAAAAAGAAAAAAAAACATGTTACTAAGAATGGAGAAGTGTGCAGAGTAACAAAGACAAAGCTGGCAGGGCTGTGGGAATGAGCAAAAGCAGACAGAATGAGCAAAAGCAGACAGAACAGTGGTAGTGGAGAATGAATTACAAAAAGAGAAAATACATGACATTGATAAGTGAAACAGAGAATATAAGATAGAACATCTGGAATTGGATAGATTTTTGAGATGAGGGAAATGAAATGAAATGTGGTAAAGAGGGATGCTAGAAACCATGTGAGTCTTGACAGAGCAGAGAGAACATAAGAACAAAGGAACTGTGGATGTATGAAGGAGAACAGGAGAGTAGAGCAGAAGAGAGGAGAATGATGGAGATCACCAGCATAGAAGAGTCACACGGATGAGAAGTCAGAGATGCAGAAGAAACTGGGAAATAGAAGGGAAGTGTTGAACAAAAAAATACCACATGATAGAAAAAAAGTACCCAAGGGGTAAAGAGGAAATAGGAAAATCCAAGGACACAGTGACAATAAATAAACAGAAACTTCAAAGTGGTGAATGATACAAGGAGAAAATTATTAGAAGAAGAGAGAAAATTTTGGATCATTAGAAAATGAGTTGTTGAAAAAGATAGAATTGTAACTTTAGGAAGATTTTACACAAAGCAAACAGCCATAAAGAAGCTAACGTGGAAATGGTTGAAGGAAAGAAAAATAACTGAAAAAGGATTTAGTCTCTGATTATATTTTAGTAAAATATATTTGATATTGAAATTGCATTGAAATTTTTCCTCCCCCTGTCCCATGCACAAAGTATACAATACTGTTGAATTTTGTACTCCGAAAATCCATATATTGGTGTCTGTCCCTCAAAATCCTCATGGTGTCTTAGGGGTGGGCTTTGCAGATGGGACTGTATCTAGTGTTTGTGGTGTTGTGAATAAGGGTATATGATTAGTAAATCAGTTCACTGATTGGTTTGGCATGATTCCATCTAGAATTAAATGTGTGAGTGTTATATCTGACTTAGGGCACATAGAACTGCATACAATTTATAGGACAAAAGATATTTGTCTGCCACTCCCTTGATTATGCTATTTTGTGGGCACCGTGAAAGGTCCTCCTCTGTCATGCCTTTCCCTATTTTCTATACTGCCTTGGAGTGAGCCAATTATGGACTGGAACCTCTACAAACTGTGAGCTAAATAAACCTTTTGTGGTGCATTGAAAACTGGTGGTCAACTTAACATTCAGCTAACTAAACTCTGAGGATTGTTGCCAACATAAAAAGAAGACCTGGAGAGGAATAAGTGTTATTGAAAAGTGCTGTTAGTCTTCTTGTTGCTGTGGGTTCTCCTGGAGGAGGTCCTTGAGTTTCTTTCCTTATATGAACTTGGTTGTTCTTATTTTCTGAGGAGCACAGGACCTTGTTGTTGCTGAGAATGGCTGAAGTTCATTTTTGGAGAATGGGAATCTGATCCTTACTGATTTCAGCATCACTTCTTGGCTCTGGAGAAGAAGATGGTGTGCTCTTCAATCTCCAGGAGGAGTCTGTCATGCTTGCTAATATGAACTCAGCTGTTTCAATCTCCTGAGGAGCTCGGGACCCCATTGTTGCTGAGGATGACTGTGGTACTTTTAGCAGGAGCCCTGGTCCTTATTTTGAGCATCATTTCCTGACTTCAGTGCAGAACTCTCAGCCTACTGGCACAAATATTTCATCCCACTGGCACAGACTTTCTTCCACTGCTGACCTTTGGGATTTCTCAGTGAAGATCTTTGAAACAGACTTGTGTGAGAAAATGTCATAGGCTGCAGGTCTGCAGTTGTACTCATGAGAGGCATATTCATGTGCTTTAGACCTTCAGATGGACTCATGTAGGATATTGCCATGGGATCCAGGCCCTGTACTCAATTCTTTTTTTTTTTTTTTTTTTTTTTTTTTGTCTTTTTCCTTTTTATCGGTACCAGGGATCGAACTCATGACTGCCTGCTTGCAAGGCAGGCGCTTATGCCGCTGAGCTAAATCCCCAGCCCCTGTACTCAATTCTTTAGGTCTTAGTGTATGAACAGATTTCCTACAGTCTTTCTTTTGTATTTGACTCTTGAGTGACTATCCTAAAATAATACTAAAATTATGTGTGCTGTGTTAAATAGTTTTCCTTGCAAAATCTGACAACATCTTTACTCCTTTACTTTGAGTTTGGTATATTTGGCCTGCTCAAGAGAAGTTAGTAAGACATGCTGTATTTACAAAGTATTCAACAACATTGAATTTAGTTTTCCTAAAATCCGTATATTTCTGTCTTCACCAAAATCTGTTGTTTAATTTAATGTGGGAGTGAGATTTTTTCAGTGGAAGGCATTAAGATGAGGTTGCACTGAGGTAGATTCAGAATCTTAGACAATAGATAACTTCAGGACAAAAATCACAGAAAACAAAACACATGAAGTTCTGGAACATTTTTATTTTTCAAGAAAACTTACTGATCTGGAAATCAAGAAGGTGACCTCACTCACAGTATCTTCAAAAAATAAATGAAATAATGTATACTGAGGACAGAATGTGAATAAATATGTGAAATCTTTGCACTGATATTTGCAAACCAAAGATGTAAAACACTGAAAACAGTTTAAAATAGAAAGGTGCATGATTAAGAGGTTCTTTTCTGCCTGTGTATTTTGGAATTCTGAGCATCCATATAGAGTGATCCATCCCATTCCTTAGATTTGGGAAACTTTCTCCCATATTTTCAGAGAATCTGTGTTTTATAACATTGGTCTCTGGCTCTGAACTTTCCTCCACGCCAAAGCCTTATCTTTGTTCTTTTGGATTTATCAAGGATTTCTTGGTCATTGTGAGTTTGTGTCTTGCTGCTTCTTTTGCTTTTTCTGAATAAATATTTTACTAACAATGGCATACACAAATCCTGTTATTGTATCTTCTGGGTGATCTTATTTCTTGCAAAAATTTGCCAATTTCTAATTTCAAAATTTTTCAAATTTGAAGTTTTGATTTCTAGGATTTTTGCTTCATTGCATACTCATTATTTGATTAAGTGGTCTTTCATAGATTATATTGTTATTTGTAACGCATGAAATTCCTTGTTTGTATATTCTTTGTGCTTCTTGATCATCATATTGATTCATTTGACTAGTTATGAGATCATCTCTCAACAGATCATCATTATTTTGTTCAATTATATCATTAATTGCTTCATCCAGCTGCTTACATTCTTGATCTTTAAGCTCATTTTTCCTATTAGTGTTTTACATAAAATTAATTTAATTTATATATGTTAAACAACATACATACAATCTTTTCTTTTCTTCCTTTTTTTCTTTCCCATATCCTAGTAGCTATTGGTTACTATACTGCTAAGCTCTTTTACTTCATGAAAAAGAACAGTTTGTAGTATCGTTGTTTGATTGAACACTTTTGTATCTAGATTTTGTAACTTGAATAACTAGTTCTGAGATCACAATGTGCAATGTATTAACTAGTTTTGTTCCCTAACTTTTTTCCTTTTTGAAATACTGTACCATTTCTACCCTTTTTGTTTTGATATTTAAAATAAAATAATTAAAAATAAAAAAATAATTAAATTTGGTATAGTTTCTTTTATATGGATGTGAAATACAATGAATAAAAACAAAGGAGAGATGACAGGAAATAAAATTGTAGACAATTTTTATATTGGCAAGGGGACCAGGGGTATTGAGAGAAAGTTAAAGTGATAAAAATGACCATGATTTTTATTATAAACATACTCAAATAAATATAAAATACTATAATAGAGATATCACAACTTTCCATGAATTTGACAATCATTTTTTCTTTACAAATGTTGGTACTTTCCAAAGTTACTAATGTCATTCCTATAAAAATAAAACCATACCTTAGTTACTTTTCCCCTTGCTTATACAAAATACCCAAAAACCAAAGTAAAGGAAGAAAAGGTTTATTTACTCCACAGTTCGTAGAGGTTTCAGTCCATAGTTGGTTGACTTCAAAGGAGTGTGGTGTTGCAGAAGGGTAAACATGTATAGAAGCAAAAGCTATCAAAAGCAACAAGAGGAAGTCATATTTTTTTCTGTCCTTCATATTGTCTGCAGTCTACCTGCACTAGGGTGGTTGTAGCACTCACACCTTTAATTCAAGCACTGGATTATGAATCAATCACAAACAAGATTCAACCTCCTAAGAAAAACCCACCCTCCATAGCTCCATGAAGCTTTGGTGTGACACCAAGAGACAAACAATAACAAAGTTCCATTATTTAAAAAAAAATTAAATAACCCAAAATTTACATGTATTTGCAAAATGTACCAAATAATGAAGGCACCAGGAGATGAATACAGAAATGTATCTGTCTATAGATCTATCTATCTACCTCTATCTATCTATCTATCTATCCTATCTATCTATCTATCTATCTATCTATCTATCTATCTATGTTCAATCATAAAAAGATGAAACGCTATCATTTGTAGCAATAAGAACAACATAAATGAGAAGATATTAATTTAATTCGATTAAACCAGCACTGAAAGAAAGTACAGTTTATTCCTTATTAAGTGTGGAAGGTAAAAGTTACTGATCTGAATAAAGAACAGTGTATACCTGGTGTTAAGGGAAATAGGACTGAAGGATGAGGGGCAATTTGGATAACAGATACCAAAACTCAGTTAAGAAAAATAAGCCATGTTGTGCAATAACATATCATGGTGACTAGTTTATGATATTGTGCTATGTATTTAAGGATCACTACTGGATGGAAACTTTAAGATGCAAAGATAAAGATATGGTTAACAAGATTGGCTGATTTTCCTAATAGTGCTATGATAGTATGTATACGTGTATTGAGATATA
This sequence comes from Cavia porcellus, assembly GCF_034190915.1. Lineage (NCBI taxonomy): Eukaryota > Metazoa > Chordata > Mammalia > Rodentia > Caviidae > Cavia > Cavia porcellus. The sequence goes on along the minus strand of NW_026947520.1, from coordinate 7,459,390 downwards.
CTGTGCCTCATCATAAATTTGTACATTTATGTATTGCAAAAGAAAAAACATTGTAAAACCATCAGAATATACTCATTTAAAAATAGACAAATGAAGGGATGTAGCAGAAAAGAAATTTCACAGATAAGTGTGATATATGCTAAACTAATTTTTAATAAAGGCTCCTGTATACATGATGAAAAAAAACATTTCTTGAATAAATGGCATTGATAAATTTTCATATCTCTACACAAAAGAGGACTTTGGTTCTTACTTAATGCCAGACAGTAAAAAAAAAAAACTGGAACAATAATTTTTAATAATGAATCTAATAATTTCTTTCGCTATGAAGCTTTATGGTTAAATTGATACAGGTACTACAGAATTTTTTTAACAAGAGCTAACACTGCATATACTTCTTTCTTTTTTGGGTATGGTACTGAAAATCAAACTCAGGACCTTGCACTTGCCAATAAAGTGCTGCATCACTGATCTAGATCCCCTGAAATTTGAACATATTCCTATATTGATTTAGTTTAAATTTAATCTTCATGTGTATTTATACTTAAAGATAACTCATTATTCAGAACTCCTATTGCTGAGACAAAATATCTGTTATCAAAATTCAAGGGATGAAGGGTTCAATATACTTCCTGGTTTGGGGGGTTTCACTGCACACTTAACTGGCCAGAAGGTAGAAATAGCATGGTGGAAAAGCATGGCAGGGGAAATCTAATCAATTCATTGGAGTCATTAACAAAACTATTAAAGAAGCCAGGGGCAAGATTACAACCTTCCTGCTTATATTTCCTGTGACCTGCCATTTGTGAAGGTGCTCCAGTTCCAATCAGGTTAAACTTTTGGAGAATTTTATAGATCTAATGTATAACTTTCCACACAAGCATCTAAAAATATCATATCCATAACATTATGTAAAAAACAATTATTGCATTTCTAATAGTCACCAAATTTTTAACAGTTTTTCATTGATGGAAAGCCTAAAATCTTTTCTGAGAGTGAAGGCAAACATTTACTGAAAATCCTGTAAAAATACAACGCAATATTAAGTACTTCCAACATAGTATGGTATGGGATAAACTTCTCCACTTTAAAAGAAATGAAGTTTAGCAACAGAAAGGAATTGAAGAAAAACATGTTTGGAAAACAGGAGGGCAAACATTAAATCCTGTGGCTTCATGTCCAGCAGGCGGGTCAAATTATGGTGAGATGTGAGCTCTGTGTGTCTCAGTCAGAACAGTTGCAGACAAAATGACCACTCTCTGGGGGCTGACTCTGTTGCTGCCTACAGATTTTCTCAGCAGGTGTTCTAAATTTCTGGAATCTCAAATTTCTGGAATTTCTGGAATCTCCCACTTATTTTGCTCTCTAGGGGCACATTGTTTTCACAAAGGATAATGATACAACTCATGTTCCATAATATGAGCCATGTGGGATATTCTACTTTTCAGGATTTAATATATATTTTTTTCTGCTAATAATCGAAATTGCATCTGTAATTTTCTGTGAAGAAATATAATTTATCATCTTTTGCATCCTAAATTAACTTTATATATAATTGCTATTCTTCCTTGTGTTACTATTGCATTTTCACATTAGTTAAATTTTATGATATATTATTTTATAATTTTCTTTTTCTTTGCTTGTTTTTGGTACTGGAGATATAACTCACAACTTCATGCTTGCCATGTAGGCACTTAGGTCACTTAGCTAAATTCCAGACCCTTATTTCTTTTTGCCTTTTTCCATTGTAGAATTATACTTCATTAGAGTTTCTTGTTTGTAGTGTATAAATCCTAGTTTAGTATTGTAGACCATTGTTTTTCTTCATATGCCTATCAACTTGATGTCACCATCCTGACAACATGATGGAGACAGGTGAATGTTTTGTGTTTCAGTCAGTGGCAAGAGCAACTGTCTTGTCTGGAGAAGATATTTTTGTCTGGTACAGGCTGATCTGTATCAAAGCCACACAGATAGGTAGAAACATTCTGGAGAGCACAAAGATGAATCATAAACAGAAAGTCTGGCACTATGAGCCTGTGCTGTGCCTTAGTTACTCCTGGCATGTTTTAGCTAGCTCTGGTTGTTTATGATCTTACAACATGTGTACGAGTTAAAATTAGGTATGAATGGTAAATTAGGACTCATTTGGAAGTGAATTTTACACTAAAATACCTCAGAGAATTTGGGAATTTTTTTCAATTTTTTACGTGATTTTTCCACATAATTCTGTCCACATGTTAGTCAACACAATGGAGTTTCTTGAATCATCCAAATTCTTTACACAAAATTTCAAAGATATGTGGAAATTATGAAGTGACATCACTCTACCTTGGGTGTGATATGCTTGATTGAGTCAGTAATGATATATCTACTGAAAATTTATAGAGTACATGAAGACATTTGATAATGATGTGCAAAATCTTTCTTGATGCTACAGAAAAATCAATAAGGCTTCAGCACTGTTAAAAAAACATATGGTGTAAGTGTTTGTTTTAAAATTATGTTTTGATCCTTTTATCACATATGACCCTTTGATATTCATGTCCAATTCACATCCTTTGTATTGTATTTGTGTTTTCTTCAAATTCTCTTAGACACTGAGCTGCATCTTTTCTCAAAAACAGAATACAACACATGTTTTTCTAAAGAGGATTATTTAAATTTGATCTTCAAATATTTCATTATATTTACATATCATCTCTCAGATTTAGGAAAAATGTTTTCTATATTCTATGTTACTCATATTTTTGGCAAGAATTTATGTGAGTGCATCTGTTTCTATACTAATATTTATCAATGTTCTATAAAAACTTGCATATTTTATTCATTTTTATTAAGACATCTAGAACGTTCTTCTATGTTCTACAACACACTTTGATATAAGAATGGAAATTCATATTGCAAATTAAATTTGAAGCAGTTTTAATATTTAGTAGTATCATCTATAATGTGTAAAGTAACATGAGTATTATTCCAAGTTATCTTCTCTACTTCAACAGAGACTCTATGAATATGTGAGTTTCACCTTGCATCTTTGTGGCTCCGTTCTCTTGGAATTTAACAGAAGAAACAGTGATACTATTATATTTTTGTGAGATTTAAATTTTTTATGTGGTGCCTATAGACCCTACATTGTATGAAATCTTGAAAGAAACTCCAAAGTTGAAAGGTATCAGAAAAAGAAAATGCAATTAAAAAATAATAACAGGAAAAATGTTAGTTTATCAGATAAAACCAGGACAAGTCTCATGAGAACACTAAAAAGTAATGCAAACAGTATCACAAAATGATGGATGGCCTCTAAAATTGTAAATATTGGATTAGACTGTTCCTTATTCTCATTATAATCTTGAATAATTTCTCTCTTTAACTCAGTAATCATATTTTTACTTTAGTGATTATGACTCTTCTTTCACAGATTTGACTTTGAGTCTCATAACCGTGGCCAAATTCATGATCATTCTCCACAGAGAATCCCAGAAAGTGCAGTGGCTTCTGAGATGAATGGCTGCCTTAGAGATATTGGATGAAAACTTGTTTACTGTTTCCACAGGGTGGGAAGTGGTGTGTGTCTGGGCAGCATCTGTCTCCTGAGTGTCCTACAGGCCATTAACCTAAGCCCTAGAAATTTGAAGTGGGCAAAGGGTAAAACAAAATCTCTCAGAATGATGAACATCTCTTTTGTTTTCTTCTCTATATGCTGCTGAATCTCACTTTATCTGCGAGTGTGACTGAACATGCAGAAATAAGAATTTCACAAATAAAATAGAATTTCCATACCAGTTCAACTCCAGATTATGAGAAAGTTTTATGTTGAGCAATGACAGTACTATTCTCCATAAATGATGCTGAGTACGTAAGAGTCATTCTCTTATAGTATCTGCACATTTTTCTTACTGTACAGAAACAATCAGCAGGTCAAATGCATTCATAGGACCTGACCTGTGTCACCTCTAGATGCTCCCCTATGACCAGAGGCATCTACAGTAACCTTGTCCTGATGTGCATGTACGTGAATTTCTGCACCATTACCTGCTCCATCCATGTGTGTTTGGCTGTTAATAATTGCTGCTTGTAGTTTTCACAGTTGTTTCCTATGTTGAGTTACTTTCCTCTCATTGCTGAGACCAAATACCTGACACCCAAAATGAAGGAAGGAGATGTTTATTCAGCTCTTTGTTTTTGGAGCTTTCAGTCCATGCTTAAGCTTGTTCCAAGGCTTGGAGCTTGGAGCTTTCAGTCCATGCTTGGAGCTTGTTCCAAGGCAGGGTAGTGTGTCTAAGGTCAAGCGTTCATGGCACCGACAACCAACAAGAGTGAAAAGAGCAACAATGGGAAGGTACACCTCCTTCCCTCTATTAAATTCTATGCCAGTTACCCATCCCTAGGTCAATGCAGCACTCACACTGCCAACTCCAGATATAGACAATGAACTGATCAAAAATGGTAAATTCAGCTACCTCCATTTTGGGGGAATATCCAAACACACCATAACACTGCCTTAATTAATTGGTGTTTCCCAGCACTTTGCACTTCTTAACTCATCAATTGTAGTCACAGTGTGCCCATCCTCTGTTGCATCTACTGTAACAAGAGTATGTACATGTATTTTAAAGAGAAAAATGACATTTTAAATTTCATTAACTGATATTGGGATACTCAGAAGATTTATAACTTATTGATATAGCTTCGGTAATGCATGTTTCTAGGATTCTTTCCATTTGTGCTGTATTTTTCAGCCTATTACAGTAAAAGCTTTTCACAGTAGGTATCGATAAACTTTGTTTCCACTGGATCTCTAATGCTTTTATTTCTATCATTCCAATATATTGAATTTGAAGTTTTTCCTTCCTCTTTTTTATAAGTGGGCTAGAGTATTTTCATTGTTAGTTATTGTTTCAAAGAATAACATTTTTAATTCAATGATTCTTTGCATTATTTTCTTACTCTCAATTGGATTAATTTCCCCTCTGATCTTTATAATTTTCTCTTTTCTGTGGGCATTGGCCTTGACTTGTTCTTTTTTTCTAGAGGTTTGAGATGCAGCATTAGGTTTTCTGTTTGTGTTTATTCTTTTTTCCCAATATGAGAACTTACTGCTCTAAACTTTTCTCTGTTGACTATTTTAGTGCATCACATAGGTTTTGGTAAGTTGTCTTTTAATGTTTATTTGATAGCATATGTTGTCCAATTTCTTTAATTTTCTCTGTGACCCATTGGTTGTTAAGCATGTTGTTATTTAATTTCCATGTTTTTATGTATATTTTAAAGTATCTTTTATCATTAATTTCTGATTCAAGTGCACTATGATAAGATAATATGCATGAGGATAATATTAATTCCTTTGTATTTTTAAGTATGTTTTATCATTTAGTATATTGTCCATTTTAGAGAATGTCCCATGTACAGCTGAGAAAAATGTGTATTCTGATGTTGGGGGGAACCCTGTACATGACTACTAAATCCATTTGTTCGAAGTTTGATTCAATTCTTTATTTATTTGTTGATTTTATGTCTAGTTAATCTATCTCTTTGTGTCAATGCGGTGCTAAATTTCCTCATTGTAATTGCATTAATACTTATTTGATAACCCCATTATAATCGTGTCTATTAATATTTGTCTTACAAATTTCGGTGCTCCCATATTGGTGAATATATATATTTATGACTGTTATCTCTTTCTTTTTTTATTTAAAGAGAAAGAAACAAAAAATACATGGAGATAAAAAAAGGGCAGAAATAATACAGAATTACAGAAAAATAAATGGTAAGAAGTTGCCAGCTGATAAGTTATATACTGTCATCTTAGAAATAGCTGTTCAGGTTACAAAATTAAAGTGTGTAAAATGACATTCAAATAGTGACACTGCCAAAAGTTCTGCTCAGTGATCCAACAAAAACTTAGTAATATGGTTATAAGCACTACACCCTTGTTTTATGTCTTAAGGAGGGTAAGATTAAACATATCAAAACAGAACAAAACATTTTATAAAAACAATTTAAAGAAATATAGATTTCAAAGCAAGTCCCCTGCAGATCTTCATTTTTTAATCTAATTGTCTCTAGTTTCTTCCAAATAGTCGTCCCCATATTCATGCACATTAAATACATACTGCATGTTATAGAACTAATCAAATCATTACAGGATGATGAAGGCTTTTATGTCTTCAAGATCTGACATTGGGGGAAGACAATAATAACTACCGTCACATCTCTCATTCTCTTCATAGTAGTTGTTCTTATCTTTATCTATGCTGAAATTGAACTTAAGAGACTACACTAATATCACTCTGGACAGTGAATAATAGTATTGCTAGATTTTATATCATAATGCTACAGAATTAGCATTGGGTCTCTTAGTGTCTCTTCTTCAGAGTATCTGTTCATTACATTTTGCATTATATAATCTGTTCCCATAAATAGTTTTTTTTTTTTAAATCTTCTCATGTGTAAATTACAACATGTACATCTATTCCCTCTGTATTATACGGAAACACAAATCATGACAAGACAGCCAAACAAATTCCTAGAAAAGCATGCAATGAATAAGACACATAAGACCACAATATTAGGTGATCTACTGTAGTTATTATGCTTTCTCCTGTTATTTTCAATAGATTTGTCCACATCATCGGGCTTAATATGAACATAGTATTAACTAGCTATTTTTATAAAAACACCACTTTGAAAACATTGTAGGACTTGAGAGCTGTTAATAATTAATACCAGTATGGATATCTTTTACATCTTGTCATCTTCAGATTAGTTGCCTCTACTTTTAGGGTTGAATTTAAACGTAGGGTAGAAATTAAACATAACTTAGAATACATGAAACAGATCCAAAGAGATTACCAGGAAACTCAAAACTCCATTGAACACTGGCAAAATGCCTTGACAGCAACTAAAGTTAGCCTTTTGAAACTTGAAGAGAGATTTATGATATATGATTGTAAAAGAAAAGACCTCTTAAAAATAACAAGGAACCAGAAAGAAACAATTCAAAGGATAGAAATTGAAAAAAGGATACATAACTTAAGAATAAAGCACGTGAGTGAGGAAACAGGAGCATCCAAAAATGAAATACAAAGAATATTCACAGATATATTAAAGCAAAATTTCCCATGTATACCAAAAAGAAATGATATACAGATAAAACAGGCATACAGAACACCAGCTACCTATAACCAAAACAGGTCTACACCCAGACATATAATAATCAAGATTCCAGATATCCACCAAAAGAACAGAATATTAAAAGCAGCCAGAGAAAAAAAGCAGATTACCTACAATGGAAAAATTATCAAAATAACAACAGACTTATCAATACAAACTCTTAAATCAAGAAGAGATTGGGGAGAAATATTCCAAATTCTGAAGGAAAATAATATGCAACCAAGACTCGTATACCCATCAAAGCTCTCTCTCAAAATTAATGGATAAATAAGGTGATTCGAAGGCAAGGAGGAGCTGTGGGAGTTTTTGGCCACCAACCCAAACCTACAGAGAGTGCTGAAGGACATTCCAGAGAAAAAGAAGAAGGGATACCAGGATTCTGGCGATAGTGGCAGAGAGGCCTCAATGAACGGGGCAGACAGTGGAATGAGGGAGTATGGTGGAAAACTTATAGCAATAAAGTGGAGTAGCAGACATGAGGCAGAGATGGTAAGCTATAATCTTTAGTATAGATAGCTTTGATACACTATAAAAAGAGGCACAGGTCATTGTTAATAGTGTTTCAGGATTAAAAAGACACAGTAATCTTATCGCCCAGTTTTGTTGAATTTAATTTGTTCTGGTCTGTCCATTTATATGAGATTTGAGGGCAAAGGTATCTGACCCAAAAATAGCAGGTTATACCATGGCAACTATCTTTAATTTTCTATTTACTTAAACTGAAATTCTGTATTACTTACATTGTCTTACTATGACTGATCTTATTGGAATCTTATTCATAAGACCATGGTTTTGACTGTTATCTCTTTCTATTGAAGTTTTCCCCTAACAAGTATGAAGTGAACTTCTGTTTCTCTTTTGATCATTCTTTGATGTTCACATTGTCTCCAAACAGAATATCTACTCCTGCATTTTCTGGCTTCATGTTGCTTGGAGTAATGTTTTTCATCTTTTGATTTTTAGTGTATGAATTTCCTTTTGAGATAAACGTTTATACAGCATATTGTTGGATTTTATTTCCAGTATGTTTCTTTCTTTATTGTTCTTACTTTAAAGAGAACAAAGCACTACAAAGGAAAACAAAATAGAATAACCAGATCAGAGCAAAACAATCTAAAAACACAGGATTTCAGAAAAAAGACAACAGGAAATCAATACTGGCTACCATAATGTCTCTTGTTTGCTTCAAAATGATTGTCCAGACCTGTGTTCCTCAGTACCCTACCACCACCATTGGCTTGGAGGGTAACCACTGTGCTCCACCCCAGATCAGGCCACTGAGCTGCATCTGCACCCTTTGGCCCCCTCCCACTAGTGCCGAGGACAATCACCGCACCTCACACTGGCTTGGTCTGCTGAGCTACACCTGCACCTCTGAATGTCCCCCATGCATGCAAGCCAAGAGGTTAACAACTGCCCTTCACCCTGGATTGGACCACTGAGCTGCACCTGTACCCCTGTGTGCCCTCACACTGCCATTGGCCTGGAAGGTGACTGCTGTGCTCCACACATGCTCAGGTCACTGAGTCACACCTGGGTACTGGTGCACCTCTCAAACATGCAAGCTAAGAGCAGGATCACTGAGCTCCACTCTGGCTCTGACCACCACCACACCCATGACCTGGCACAGTACTTCCATGAACTGATGCAAAGGACCGCCACACAAACCCTGGCTTGGCCCACTGCCCTTGGCTACCCTCCATGTCTCTTAGATCAGCGTATTGCTGTGGGGATTTGTCTCACACTTCCCTTCCCAGAACCATGAACTGTAGTATACTGACAGTGTTGGTTTGATAGGAGACTTGGTGGCCCCTCGCCCACACAGAGGACCCAGGCAAGTTCCAGTCACTATGTACCTTACCCAAGAATCAGTGGATGTCAACAACACAGTAGAACCCTAGGAAACACACTGCTCACAGTGCAAAGGCCAAAACTAAGGTATTCACAAAGCAATGGCAGAAAACTATCCAAACATGGGGAGAAATCTGATATACATATAGTGAGGCATATAGGACATAAAACACTCATAACCAACAAAAATCTACACCCAGCATTATAATAATTAAGATATCAGACATACCGCATAAAAACAGAATACTAAAAGCTGTTATAGAAAAGACACAATTCTCCTTTCAAGGAAAGCCTATTAGAATCACCACATCCTTCTCATTACAAACCTTCAATTTAACATAAGCTTGGAGTGAAGTAGTTCAATCCCTAAAAGAAAACAACTTTTATCCCATATTGATGAACCTAGAAAAACTGTCTTTCACATTTAATGGAAAAACATGATACATCCATGACAAAAAACAACTGAAGAAATTCATATCTACAAAGCCAACATTCGAAAGAGTATAGAAAGACATGGTAGAAAGTTAAAATTACCACAATCTCCAGAACAACAACAGAATGAAACAACCCAACTGGGTAAGAAATTAAACACGGAAGAAAAGTGGGAAACCAATAACAGGAACACAAGGTGGAAAAGTCAGATCAGTACATATCAGTGATATGCATAAATATAAATGGGCTCAATTCACCTGTCAAAAGAAACTGGTTGACAGAATGTATCAAGAAACATGGTTCCAAAATATACTGTAGGTGAGAAATACATTTGACTCAAAAAGAAACTCATAGACTAAAAGTCAAAGTATGAAGAACAGTATCCCTTGCAACAGAAACCCAGAACAATGCAGGGGTAGCTATTCTGTTTGCAGACAAAGTGAACTTGCAAGCAAAAACATTAAAGGAAGTAAAGAAGGCCACTACGTACTTGTAAGTGGAAAGCTACAAAAAGAAGAACTAACAACTTGAAATATATATGCAACAAATACAGGAGCACCCAACTATATAAAACAAATATTAATGAATATAAAAAGCCAAATACAGAAGAACACAATTGTAATAGGGGAACTTAACACCCCACTGTCACAAACACATAGATCAAATAGTCAAAAAGTCAGAAAAGAAATAACAGATATAAATCATACCTATGAACTAATGGACTTGGCAGTTGTTTACAGTATTCCACCCAACTACATCTGAATATACATTGTTTTCAGCTGCACATGGGACATTCTCTGAAATAGACCATATTTTAACTCATAAAACATTCTGAAGTATAGGTAGTGAAATTACCCCATGCATAATATCTGATTACAGTACACTAAAATTGGAAATCAATGGCAAAAAATTTGCAAAAGCTGCATAAATACATGGAAATCAAATAAGAGACTTCTGAACAAACATTAGGTTGCAAATGAAATTAAAGAGGAACTAAAACAATACACACAAAACAATGAAAAGGCAGAAACAGCATACTGTAATATATGGGATCAATGAAAGCAGTCCTAAGAGGGAAACAGACAGCAATAAAATGTCACATCAAGACAATGAATTGAGCATAAATAAATAACCTAATGCTACATCTCAAGCTTCTATAAAATGAAGAGGAAATCAAATCCAAAGCTCATAGAAGAGAAGAATTTGTCAAGATTGGAGCAGAAATTAATAGACTTGAAGCCAAAAATATGAAATATTAATGAATCAAAGATATTTTTGTAAGAATAAAAATTTGATAAATCTCTATTTTATCAAAAAATCTCAATTTTATCAAGAAAAAGAAAGAAAAACTCAAATCCATGCATTAAGAACTGACAGAGGGAAATTACTACAGATCCTGTGGAAATTAAAAAGGTCATGAACACCTACTTCAAAAATCTCTACTAACATAAGGTTTAAAATATAGAGGAAATGGTTAGATATTTAGAAATATATGAACTACCAAAGCTCAGTTAAGAAGATAAAATGATTTTGAATCACCCAATATCAGCTACTGAATTTGAAAACATCTTTAAAAATTAACCAACAAAAAAAGCCCAGGTACTGTTGGATTAATGGCTGAATTCTGTAAGAAATTTAGAGAAGATTTGATGCCAATGCTTCTTAAACTCCAATGTAATTGAAAGAGGATCAGTCCTCCTTAAATCATTATTGGAGGCAAGTGTCACTCCGATACGAAAACCAGAGAAAGACCCAACCAAAATGGAAAACTATACAACGATTTCACTAATGAACATTGTTGAAAACATTCTCAATAAAATATTGTCAAAGAGAATGCAGCAAATCTTCAAAAAGTTTATACAGCACAACGAAGTGAGATTTATTTCAGGAATGCAATAATGGTTCAATATATGCAAATCAATAAATGTAATACATCACATTAACAGAGCCAAAAATAAAAATCACATGATCGACCCGAATAGATGCAGAAAAAGCTTTTGATAAAGTCCAACATTTGTTCATGATTTAAAAAAAAGTACAGAAACTCGGAATAGATGGTATGTACCTCAATCACATAAAGACCATTTATGAGAAAACAACAGCCAACATTAATCTAAATGGACAGAAACTGGAAACCTTCACTCTAAAATCAGGAACAAGATCAGGATACCCACTATCATCAATCCTATTCAATATAGTTCTAGAAATATTAGCAATCAGAGAATAGGCAGAAATTAAAGAAATAAAATACAAAAAGAAGAACTTAAATTATCATTATTTGCAGGTGACATGATACTCTACTTATAACACCCAAAAATATGCCATCAAAAGACTACTAGAGATAATAAACATTCCAGCAGCATAGCTGGATACCAAGTTAACACTCAAAAATCAACAGCATTCTTTTACAGAAACAACAAACTCCCTGAGAAAGAAATTATGGAAATTTTGCTTTTCACAACACAATAGCATCTAAAAAAATTCAGATACTTAGAAATCAACCTAACCACCAATGTAAAATATCTATAGGCTGAAAATTATACTACTCTGTAAAAGAAAATTAAATAGGATATTAGAAAATGGAAGGAAATTCCTTGCTTTGGCTAGGAAGATCCAACATTATGAAAATGGCCACACTCCCAAAACTGTTATACAGATCCAATGTAATCCCAATCAAAATACCATTAACATACCTGACAGATCTAGAGAAAATAGTCCTAAATTTCATTTGGAAAGAGAAGAAATCTTGAATATCAAAGGTGATTCTTGGCAATGAAGGCAAGACAAGAGGCATCATAATCCCTGACTTGAAGCTATACTACAATGTAACAGTAAGAAAATCAGCATGGTACTGGCAAAGAAATATACCTGAGGGTCAATGGAACAGATTACAAGACACCAACACTACTATAAAAACTCTCAGTCACATTATATTTGACAAAGGGGCTAAACATCTCCACAGGAAAAAAGATAGCTTCTTTAATAAGTGGCATTGGAAATTTGGCTTTCTGCATGCTGAGGACTGAAAACCGACCCATGCCTATTACCATACACTAAAATAAAGTCAAAATGGATTAATGATATAAATATTAAAACAAAAACACTAAATCCACTGGCGGGAGAGGTACGTAGACATCTTGGAGCCATAGAGATAGGGAGAGACTTAATGAATAAACTCAAACCAAGTAGAAAATACTTCAAAGAATCAACAACCAGGATCTCATGTTACTAAACAGTTTCTGCATTTCAAAATAAATCACCAACAAAATGAAAAGAAAACCTACTGAATAGAAAATAATTTTAGCCAGCAAATTCTCAGACAAAGGACTTATATCTAGAACATATAAAGAACTGAAAAACATGAAATCCCCCAAATTCAAGAACCTCTCCAAAAATGGGCATCAGAGATGAACATATAGTTCTCAGATGATGATATACAAGTGTCAAATAAATACATGAAAAAAATGTTCATCATCACTGGCCATTCAAGAAATGCAAATTAAAACAGCATAGAGATTTCATCTCACTCTGGACAGAATAGACTCCATCAAGAAAATAACTGATAACAAATGTTGGTGAGGATGCAGGAAAAAAGAAACACTTCTCCATGGTTGGAGGGAGTGCAGACAGGTGCAAGCATTGTGGAAATCAGTGTGGAGATTCTTCAAAAAACTACAATTAGAGGTTCCATTAAATCCAGGTATTCTTCTCTTGTGTAATTTCCCAGAAAAATTGAAAAGGTCATGTCACAGATATGTATAAGGTCATAACAGCACAATTTGTGATAGCTAACTCTTGTAAACAACCAAAATGCCCATCAACCACAGAATGGATAAAAAAAATGTGGTAATTTTATACACATAGAAGACTACTCAGCTATAAAAAGGATAGATTTGAGGCCTTTATATGAAAATGGAGGAAACTTGAGAATATCCTCATTAGTGAGATAAATGATACTCACATTAGTAAGTATCCCATTGTCTCTCTAGTGTGACAAATAATAAAAACTGGTAAAATGAGATACAAAATTATAACAGAAACTGTAAAAAAAAGTGATGGAAAGTGCTCTAAAGGTTATAATGGTATGTATAGTGTGTAAGATAGAAGATCATATTATGAAATTTATGTTGTATCATTGAACAGAAGCATTTGCACTGTCAATTTTTGAGTGTCTAGCTATGTTTATTGCTTTGATTTTGTGACTTTGGCAACTATTTTTAAGATGACAATGTGAAATGTATCAACTAACAAATTTATGATGTTATTTTTTTCAATTCTATATTGGTCCATTTTTTTGTTTTTCTATATTTTTAAGATTTCTTTTAAAAATAACATTATGCAATTTAACAATCATTGTTAGATTTCTTTCATTGTTTTGAAAACCTATATTGTTACTGTTTTGGGTTTGTTGTTATTCGTTAAATCTTTTGCTTTCTGCTTTACTTTTCTGACTTATCTTTTTTTAAATTAAGTACCAAAAAACACCCCAAAATGTTTGTATATACCCTCACAAACAATAAGATAATACAATTCAAAATGTTATAAAAGCAATCAAAATAAAAGAATGAGAACCTTAAGTGTTTTCAACACTAGACACTATGAAATCAATATTGTCTACAGTAATGTCTCTTGTTTTCTTCAAATTAGCTGTCAATATCTTAATACATATTGAAATCAAATAATTGAAAACAGACTACAGCCAATCAAAACCAAGAATAAAAGCATTATTGGACTTTGAAACAAAACTGATCGAATGCATCGATGGCTACCATGATGCCTCATTTTCTTTACTGTAGTTGTTCATACTATCACACATAACAGAATCAATTCTTATAAACCCTTTAGGTGATTTTCTGGGTATATATGCCTATACATGTACATCAATCCATTATATATTAAAAGAATAACCAAACAACAAATACATAACTATAACTAAGATTCCACAATAATAACTATGTAGGGTTTCAAAACAAGGTGGTAGGAACATAATAAATTTTGTTGTTTTACATAGTTATCTTTAAAAAATCTTATTCCAATTATTGGATACAGTCATAAAAAATTGATTTAATTCTACAGATGTTAACTGTTTTGTTCCAAGAACTAATTGAATTAGTAATACAATCATCTTAGTAATCTTAAGTGTATATATACACATTTATATCTTTTTTCTTCTTTCTTCCTTGTTTTTTCCTTTTCCCTATATGAGTTATTCTTTTCTCTTTGAACAGTTCCCTATCCCTTAACAATATTCAGTGAAGATTTTGTATCTTATTTATTCTTTATGGTTTTTATACAAGGAAGACAATACCATATGTACACACGTGAATGTTATTTATTTTAGTTATGTGTATGGTCTCAAGTCACATCTATTTACCTATCAAAGCTTCAATGTGGTCTTTCTTTAGAGTTGATTAGTATTCACTGCATAAAAATATATCATTTTTATCCATTACTCAGTTGGTGAATATTTAGTTTGTTTCCAAGGCTTGCCTATTATGAAGTTTGCTGCTATAAACATAGGTGCACATATATCACTGTGGTATGATGTTTTCAGTTATTCTTGGAATATGCCTAAAAGTGGAATAGCTGGGTCAAACACGACCTCCCATCTCAGCTTTTTGACAAATGTCCGGACTGATTTCCACAGTGGTAGTGACAGACTACATGCCCACCAACAGTTGCGAAAGTGTTTCCTGTTCCCCACATCCTCTTCAGGATTTGCTGTTGGAAATTTTCTAGAACCTGGCCATTTTTTTCATATATTTATTTGCCATTTGTATTTTTTCAGCTGATAAGTGTGTATTCATCTCAGATGCTCATTTTTGGATTGGGTTTTTTTATGTTCAGGGGCCTGAATTTTTTAAAACATTCTTTATGTATTCTGGATAGAAATCTTTGTCTGAGGGACAGTTGACTAAGTTATTTCTAATTCATGGTATTTCTTTTCACTCTGTTGGACAGTTCTTTTGACATGAAAAAAATCTTTTCACACTTGGGAGACAATATGGTATGTACATGTGACCTTTCGTTGACTTCTTAGTATTTTCTTAAGATAAATCTATTTACTTATAAAGATATCAATGTGATGATTCTTAATAGCTGAGTAGTACTTCATTTTGTAAAAGGACTACATCTTTTTCTATCCATTACTCTGCTGATGGGCATTTATGTTTTTTCCAAGATCTGGATATTACAAATTTGCTACTATAAACATGAGTGCATGTATAACATTGTGACATGATGCTTTCAATTCTTCTGGGAATATACCCAGAAGTGGTATAGCTGGGTCAAAAGGGACTTCCAGGTCCACGTTTTTGAGGAAACTCCAGACTGACCTCCAAAATGTTTGCACCAGCCTACAGTCCCCCCAACAGTGCAGGAGAGTTCCTTTATCACTACAGCCTCTACAACATTGGTTGTTGGTAGTTTTCTTTATCTTGTCCATTGTTTCTGGAGTGAGATGGAATCTCAGCATGATTTGATTAGCATTTCTCTAATGACCAATGATGCTGAACATTTTTTCATGTATTTATTTTCCATTTGTACTCCTTTATCTGAGAATTGTGTATACATTTCAGATGCCCATTTTGGATGCTTCTTTGAATTTTGAGGATCTGATTTTTTAAATTATTTATGTTTTAGACAGAAGCCCATTGTCAGAGGGACAGTTGACTAAGACATTTTCAAAATTCATGGGTTTCCTTTCTACCCTGTTGGAGATTTATTTTGACATTGTGAAAACTTTGTAATACGATTAGATCCCAATTATTGATTCTGGGAAGCACTTCCTATTTAGTTTGATTTTTGTTCATGAAATCTCTACTTACCCTTATGTTTTCAAGATTTCTACCTACTTTTTCTGGCAGCAAATTTAGTGTTTCTGTTTCAATATTTAGATATTAGATTCACTTTGACTTTAGTTTAATATAATAGGTATGGGCCTACTTTTAGTTTTGAGCATATGGAAAGCCAGTTTTTCCAGCACTATCTATTAAAGGGGCTATTAATCCAGTGAAAAAGTTTAGCCTCTTTGTCCTAGATAAGGTGGCTGAGTGTGTTTGTAGCTGTGAGTCTATCTTCCAATCTATTGCACTGATCTTCAAGTGTGTTCTTATTTCAGTGTCATGTTCATTTTATCTTAGTAGCTTTGTAGTATAATTTCAAGTCAGGAATTGTGATGCCTCTGGCCTTGCCACTGTTGCTCATAATTTCCTTTGCTCTTCTAAGTCTCTTCTGGTTTCATATGAATTTTATGAATGATTTCTCTAGCTCTGTGAGATATGGTAATGTTATTTTAAGTGGAATTGCATTACACCTGTACAACAGTTTTGGGAGAATGGCCATTTTCACAATGTTTGTTTTTCCTGTCCATTAACAAGGAATGCCTTTCTATTTTATGCCATCCTGTTCAGTTCCTTTAATCAGAGTATTATAATTTTCATTGAACAGATGTTTTACATCCTTTGAAGATTGATTTCTAACTATTTCATTTTTTGAATGCTATTGTCAAGGGTGTGATTTATTTTATTTTTCTCTCAGGAAGTTTTTTGCTTGTTTACAGGAATGCTTCTGATTTTTAAGTGTTGACTTTATATCCAGCTGCATTATTAAGCCCAGGAGTTTTTCAATAAAGTTTAGGGGGTCTTTTAGGTATAGTATCATTTCATCTGCAAGTGATTGTAAATTCACTTCTTCCTTTGTTATACTTCTTTCTTTTATTCCTCTCTCTTCTCTGTCTTGCTCTGGCTAATATTTCTAGTAATATATTGAATAGGATTGGTCATAGTGGACAGCGTTGTATTGTTCATGATTTTAGAGGGGAAAGCTTTCTGTTTTTGAACATTTAACATGATGCTTGCTGTTGGTTTTTCACAGGTGTCTTTTTTCTGGTTGAGCTAGAGACACCTATTTTGCTTTTCCACAGAGTTATTATAATGAATGAGTGTTGGACTTGATCCAAAGCTTTTATTTTGCATCTATAGAAATGCTATGTGATTTGTATTTTTTTGCTCTATTGATATGGTAGATTACATTTATTGATTTATGTGTGTTGAACCATTCCTGCATTCCTGGGATAAATCCTACTTGATCATGGTTTATAATCTTGATGACACGCTGCATTCTGTTTGTCAGTATTTTATTGTGGATTTTTGCATCTATGTTTATTAGGACATTGGCCTGTAGTGTTCTTGCTCCTTGTATATAGCACCTTTACTTTATTTATTCATATATGTGAATGAACTGCTTTAAGCTAGTCATTTGTGTGTATTATTTCACATCACTGTGTGTGGCAATCTGTCCATCTGTCCATATGTTTGTTAACAACTGTGTGTGTGTATATTCCATTCACTGATGCCTTTGTAGATAAATAAAAGAATGTATCAATGCAGTCTTTATGTTTCTATGTGTTTGTGTTTGTATAAATGCATATATCCACCTCAACTTGTGCGACAAGAAAGTTAATTCAGACAACACAGAACTGTTGGGAGCCTGCCATGTTATTCATGGGAGCATATTCATAAGATGGTGCCCGCCTGCCGCCTCTGCTGCTCCCCCGCCCATTGTGTGCCCACGATGGCACCTACATCCTGCTTCCGGGTTCTTGCTCGGCTCACCGCCACCGCCAAATATGGTAGTCATTGATTACTTCCCCGTTATCACCCAATTGCCTGTCCCCACGTGTAATCTCATGGTTGGATAGTACTAGCCTTATAAGCTTAGGCATAGGAAGTGCTCGGGGCACAACACGGAAGAAGCCGTCGAGAACGGACATGTATTGAGGTTGCTGCCCAGTCAATAAAGGTGCTTGCAGAGGCTAAGTGTTCGTGTGCTCCATTCCGCGAGACGGAAGCGGCTCCGGACACAGAACAACATCAAAGAAACTGTGAGAAAGGAGTAATTAAATGTGGTAAAGGAAAAGCAGGTGGAGAAACAGAGTTCTCAAAAGGGAGAAGCTAGTGAGCGAGGTAAACATGCCCCAAGTAGACAGGAGAAATGAGAATGTATGGAAAACAGCAGAAAGGAAAATTTTGAAAGTAAAATTCAAAGAAAGCAAAGATGTGCGGTGAGAACAATATAGAAAGGGTGTATAGGAAAAAATAGGGCAAAGGAAATCCTTTAAAAAAAAAAAAGGTTAAAGAGTAACTCTCCAAAAATATCTCGATTAAAACATGCTCTAGAGAGATATCTGAGCTAAAATAGTCAGTAATTACTAACAGGAAAACCGAAAGTGTGCACTTCAATTGTAAAGGTAGATATAAACTCAAATGCATAATATTCTAATATAATGGCTCTCTGTACATCTCATGAAAATCTGTGAAAGTGTATTTTCATGCTGAAACTAAATATTCTAATGTACATATTCTAATAATGTCATGTTTCTTTATAAATTATTTTAAAAGTATTTGTTTATTTTAAAAGATTAATATAAAAGAGGACATAGCAAAACAGCTCAGAACAGAACAATTTAAGCAACATAGTGTTTCACCACAAGACAACCCATCATAACTATATCTACCATAGTGTCTCTTTCTTTGAAATATGTGAGTATAACTTCACACATTATAGTAGCAAACATAACAAAAGAGTATAAAACCATTCAAGAGAATGAAAGTATTACAGGACATTTAGAACCAACTAACAGAAAATAAACAATGTTACTATATTATCTCCTTGTCCATAAAAATTTCATTTATACTATCACACATAACAATATCCAATGAGACACAACACGGTAGAATCAATGGATACAGAAGAACAAAAGCATGGTATGACTTCAAAACAAAAATATATTAAATCAGCACTGGCTACTATAATGTCTTGTTTTCTTCAAAATGTCTGTTGAACCATTAAGACAGCAAAATCAAACAACATAGAATAAAACCATTCCAACTAAGGAATAAAAATATTATATTGCTCCAAAGCAATATAGAGGAGAATCATGATTACCATATACTTTCATGTATTTGTACCATTTCTTACAATACGGAGACTATATGGTATTTGTACATGTGAGACTGATACAATTTATAGCTGAATAGCACTCCACTGTATAAAAATATCGCAACTTTTTTATCCAGTCCTCAGTTGATGAACACTTAAGTTGTTTCAAAGATCTGGCTATTACAAATTGTGCTGCTATAAACATGGGTACACATATATCACTGTGTTTTGATGTATTTAGTTCTTCTAGGAATATGCCTGGAAGTGCAATAGCTGGAACAAATGGGACTTCTAATCCCAGATTTTTGAGAAATCTTGAGTCTGACCTCCACAGTGTTTAAAACAGTCTACATTCCCAGGAACAGTGTAGGAGATTTTCTTTTTCTCCCCAGGCTCTCTAGCATTTATTGGTAGATTTCTTGATCCTGGCCATTCTTTCTGGAGTGAGATGGAATCTCAGGGTGGTTTTAATTTGCATTTCTCTAATGAGTAATAAGGATGAACATTTATTCATGTATTTATTTGCCATTTGTATTTCTTCATCTGAGAAGTGTGTCTTCACCTCAGATGCCTATTTTTAGATTGGATCTTTGAATTTTGAGGGTCTGATTAAAAAAAAAACATTCTTTATATGTGTTAGACAGAAGCCCTTTGTCTGAGGGAATGTTTATTAAGACTTTTTCCCAGTTTGTGGTTTTTCTTTTCACTATGCTGGAGGTTTCTTTTGATGTGAAGAAACTTTTTAATAATACATAATCCAAGTTACTGAATCTGGGAAGTATTTCCCATGATATTTGATTCCTGTGCATGAATTCTCTACCTACCCCTATGTCTTAAAGGTTTTTTACCCAATTTGTCTTCCAACAGACATAGTGATTCTGTTTTAATATTCAGATATTTGATCCATTTAGATTTTAATTTAGTACATGGTGATAGGCATGAGTCCAGGTCTAGTTTTGGGAACATGGAGAGCCAGTTATTCCATCCCATTTCTTAAAGAGACTATCATTTTTCCAGTGAAAATGTTTGCCCCCCTTTATTAAAGATAAGGTGGTTGAGTGTGTGTGTAGTTGTGGTTTGTCTTCTAATCTATTCCATTGGTCTTTAGACCTGTTTTTATTCAAATACCATGTTGATTTTACTACAGTTGCTTCATAGTATAAGTTCACATAATGGATTGTGATGCCTCCTAACTTGCCTTTGCTGCTTAGAATTGTCTTTGCTATTCTATGTCTCTTCTGGTTCCATATGAATTCTACCAGGGATTTCCCTGGACCTGACATATGTTGTTAGTATTTTTATCATTATTGCATTGAATCTGTATAACAGTTTTGGTAGAATGGAAATTTAAACTATATTTAATCTTCCTATTTGTGAGCAAGAGATGACTTTGCATTTTCTGAAATAATCTTCAGTTTCTTCCCAGGGCATTATAATTGTCCATGTATAGATTTTTCATATCTTTCTCTTTTTTCTTTCTAGATATTAATTTCTATGTAGTACTTTTTTAGATGCTCATGTAAAGGGTGTGGCTTCTTGTTATTCTCTCAGTGATTTTGTTGTAGTTTATAGGAATGCTATTGATTTTTGAGTATTGATTTTGTATTCAGCTACATTGCTGAATTTCTTTATTATATGTAGGAGTCTTTAAATAGAGTTTTGGTGGTGTTCTATGTACAGTATCATGCCATCTTCAAGTAATGTTGATTTAGCTTCTTTTTCTACTGTCTTTACCCCTTTTATTTTTCTTTCTTGCCTAATTGTTCTGGTTAGCATTTCCAGTACTATGTTGCATAAGCGTGAAGAGACATCCTTATCTTGTGCCTGATTTTAATGTAAAGGCCTTCCGTTTTTGGCCATTTAATATGATGATGTATGTTGGTTTGTCATAGATGGCTTCTATCATATTGATGCAAAGACCATGTATTCCAAATTCCTGCAAGTTTCTTATTATGAATGAATTTTGAATCATATCAAAAGCTTTATATGCATCTATAGAAATGATCATGTGATTCTTATTTTTTGTTTTACTGTCATGGTGGATTACATTTATTGATTTATGTTTATTGAAGCATCCCTGCATTAATGGAATGTATAATTTTCGTGATGATATGCTGCATCATATTTGCCACTCTTTTACTCAGGATTTTTCATCTGTGTTCATTACGGAAGTTGGCCTGCAGTTCTGTTGTTTACTTGGGTCTTTCTCAAGTTTTTGTACTAGAGTAAAATTTGCTTCCAAGAATGACTTAGAAATGATTGCTTCCCTTTCAATTTCATTGAAGATTTTGATGAGTTTCTTGTAGACAGCATATAGCTGGATGTTATTTCTTGATCCATTGTGCCAGTCTTTTTCTTTTAATTGGTGGATTGAGACTATTAACATTCATGGTTATAACTGTTATATATTTGTTTATTGTTATAATCTTTCTGCTGTCACATCTTTATCTTTATTTTTCAGTTCTAAACAGAACAGTTCTAAACAGAAAGATAAAGCAGACTTTATTGTTTGCTTTGCTTAGTGTTTTTTCTAAGTGTATCTAAACTGCCGTTCAGTAATCTTTGCAGGATTGGCTTGGTGATCATGAGGTTCTTCAGCTGTTATTTGTCATGGAAGTATCTGATTTATCCATCCAAGGACAGTTTTACAGGGTACATCATTCTAGGTTGGAAATCATTTTCTTTTAGAAACTGGGATACTTCACTCGATGCTCTTTTTGACTTCATTGTTTGTGCTGAGAAGTCTTCTGTGACTTTGATAGGTTTTCCATTATGGTGATATATCATTTCTCTTTAACAGTTTTTAATATTCTTTTCTTTTGTTGGATTTCTGAGATGGTGATTATTATATGTCTGGGTTTAATTTTATTTTGGTATGGCTTTTTGGAGTTTTATATGCTTTGGTGATCCTAATGTCAGTTTCTCTTCTACACTTGGGAAATTTTCAGCTTTTACTTCTCTAAATATCTTCTTGAAATCATTTGTGCTGTCCCCTTCTTTTTTTTATCCATATGAATATTATGGGGTTTTTTTCTGTATCATCACACAGCTGTTGGATTGTTATTTCCTGATTCCTTGTTATTTTTAAAAGCTTTTTCCATTCCTGTTTACTAGCTGCAATCTTGTCTTCAAGGTGAAATTCTATCTTAACTTTCCTTGAGTCGGTTTTGACAACTTTTGATGAAATTTTTTTGTTTCCTTTAAAACTCACTGAATATGCTCTAGGTATTCTGTTTGCTTCTTATATTGTTCATCCAGGGATTCTGTCTTTTGGTTTTGTCCCCGTAATTTTTTAATTATGTTTTAGATGTGTTTAGCATCTCTTTAATTACTTTTATCCTTTCTTCTTTTACCTGGGAAATTATTTTTTGTTTTAATTCCTTTAAAGCTTCCCAGAGTTGCTTTTTTATTTCAGTTGCTGTTATTTCAGGTAGTTCAGGTGTATAGCATAAAATTTCTTCTATGTACATATCTCCTAAGGTTTCTTGGGATGGGCTTGAGGTTTGAGAATGTATTTTTGTCCTTTGTTCTGTCATTGTCCTATATTTCCCTGTTTCAAGTTTTGTTGCAAGGCTTCCCGTAGGCCTGTTGGTAATCATCTTCTATACCCTCGGCATTTGGGATGGAATGCAGGTTGCTGAGCATGGTCCTGTCTGGCCCTCTGGAACTCCCATGTGACTTCCAGTGTTCCAGGAAGCTGGGCAGGCACCTAACCACTGTGGATAATGATCCAAAGCCGTCCCCATCCAAGGACTCGAACTCAATTTGTGTTAAATCAGCTCCACTAATTGAAGAAGGTTGTTGGGCATAATATAGCCAGGTCACAATTCCTCCCACAAAAATCTAGTCTTGTTTAGGTGGCTGGAAGCTGGGCAGTTCCTTGACAACTGAGAGCAATTATCTTAACCTCTTGGGGCTGGGATGGTACATGGACACTCACCTCTGGTGATGCAGTTTCCTGAATTGAGACAGGGTCACTGGGGGAGCCCCAGAAAGGCCAGAAGCCTGTGTAGCCAGAGGAGTATGGCTCTGGGCCATCAAGTTTCCTGGATTGAGAGAGGCTCACAGGGTTCGTCCCGGTAGGCCCAAGACCTGTGGAGTCAGTCGAGTGTGGTTGGAACCTGGGGAGTTCCTTGACCACTGAGAGAGATGCTTTTAACTATCCAGGCCTGAGTGTGGTGCACAGACACACCCATCTTTCTTTTTAAAGTAATCTCTGGTTTTTATTTTTCTCATTTCATTTTTTAGCTTCTGAAAAATGAAAATGTTTGCTTTGTGTACTTTTAAAAGTTGAGTGCAGAATTTGTTTTTCTTCACCTTTCTTGACAATAATATCATCTGTCCATTATTTCAATCTAATACTGTGTAAGAGCTACCAGGTTCTTTAAGGAGATGCACACTGAAGGCAAGACATATTACAACAAACCTTAAATATATGGCTTTCTTTCTTTCTTTCTTTCTTTCTTTCTTTCTTTCTTTCTTTCTTTGTCTCTTTCTTTCTTTTTCAAACAACTGCTTTAATTCCATGTTAGTTTGATTGATATGTACTGGTCCTCATCTGATTTAAGGCGTTTTCTGTGAAGCTGTATAAAGTTTTAATCAGAGCTTTCAGTTACCTCACTATCATTGTCTTCCTGCTTAAACTCTGGCAAACGTGTGAAGGTCCTTTCTGAGTAGATTTCTATGAAATTATCTTCAAAGTCAATGCAACTGCTTTCCCTGCATGAGGTATCGCTGAATCATTGTTCAAATCAAGCTCTTGTGTGATGGGCTGGGGATTTAACTCAGCAGCATAAGTGCCTGCCTTGCAAGCCCACAGTTGTGAGTGTGATCCCTGGTACAAAAAATTAAAAATGTCTTGTGTTTGCATAAACTTGAACAATCTCATCATTTCATTAACCTTTCACAATTCTTGAAGATCAAATGAACATCAGCCACAAAATCATCTGGAATTTGGTAATATTGAGAATATTTTTTTCTGAAGCTTCTTTTGAACAGTGGATGAATCCAATGTTATTTTTATAATTTTAAAGTAGTTTGGTATCAAAGCAGGTACCAGCTCCTAGAATTCCATACTTAATTCATGGCAATAGAGATAAAACAGAAGACTTTCCCATTTCCTTTGTTCCACTGGGCTCAATCCTTGTGTAGCTTGCCCCTTCTGGATGTGTTGCAAACTATCACATTCATATTCAACTTGTGGCTTCCAAGTATCTCTGCAAAATATGAATATCCAGGCCCCACTTGGAAAACTAAGAAGTATTGGAATATGGAAATTTAGAAGACCTTTGGAAATTTTTCACAGTACAAGAGATCCCCTCCATTTTGGCAGACAGCACACAAGTCTTCATTTGAATCAGCATCTTTGATGTTGCCATTTCCTCCAGTCTTTGCTTCCATGTGAATATGGCTTCGAATTGGAGACGTTTCGTTAACTAGATTGCTGAGCTCTGACTACTTGCAGCTTTCATTCAAATCTGCAGTTTCAGATTTCACATGATTTTCCAAGCTTGCTAACACACCTAACTCACTATCTAAATGCAGGTTGGTTTACACAGGTGGTTCCAACTTATGCTCAGGACTGCTCCACGTGGGGTCACTCCTCCTCCCACGCTCAGTCTTTTCCTGTTTCACAGCTCCTGAAAAACTACAGACCTCTTCCTCAGTCCCAGGTTCTTGCTTGACATTCACTTGATCAGATTTCAAACTAAAACCAATCTTCTCAGCAGTTCTTCCTGATGACCCACAGCTGCAACTACTGCCAGTACTAGAAGTACGAGGAGATCTCACAGGTGTGTGAGAATTGGATAAACCTGATGATCCTGGGGATAAGGTACAGAGTCCTGGGGAAGGAAGGATTTATGGTGCTTGTAGACTTTGAGAGTAGGTGGCTGTCTGTGATATATCTACCTGGTAGCTTATTTAACTGCTTGTGTCAGCATCTTCCAGGTATATGGGTGGAATATCAGGCAAGGATAGAAGGTATTCTAGATAGTAACTGAGGGGATGAGTTCTATTGCTGTAACAGATGGGTTGGTGGGGCTTTGGTTTGCATTTGCCATAGTTGCTACAGTAGGGCTTCTTGGGTTGTTTGTGATATTGTGTACTGATATGATAAGAAAAGTTCCATCATGCCCTGGGTTTGAGTGTTGTCTCTGGAGATGTGGTTGCATCATGGGATACTGAGGAATGCTGTGCCTGGGCATCCTTGGGATTCTGGCAGCAATCTGAGCCAGTCTCATTTGATTTGCTTGAAAAGCTCCACAGATCATGTTACCTTTTTGCATTGTTTGCATACTGATCAATCTTGGAGCCTGTTTCTGTAACATCTGAGGGGCTGTTTGTCTAGGGTGCTTCTGTGTTGTTGTTGTTGGTAGTGGTGTGGGAGCTGGTGGTTGTGGATTCCTCATCCATTGCAGCTGCTGAGGTTTCTGTGCATACACTTGCTGTTGCATATACTGAAGTTGAAGCTGTGCTAAATTAATCTGTCCAGGGCTTTTACTAATGTGCTTTGTCCCTGAAGTAACTTGTCCCACTACAACATTAGGAGTATAACCAGCAACTACAAACACACTCAGCAACCTTATCTTTGATAAAAGGGCCAAACTCATTCACTGGAAGAAAGATAGTTCCTTTAATAAATTGTGCTGGAAAATCTGGATCTTAATATGCCAAAAAGTAAAACTACACGCAAGCCTATCCCATGTACTAAATGAAAGCCAAAATGTATTAACAATCTAATTATTAAAACAGAGACACTAAATCTGCTGAAAGACAAAGTAGACAGAAATCTTGAAGACATAGGAATAGGTACAGAATTCATGAAGAAGAATCAGCTGCTCATGAAATATATCACAGAAATAATAACTGTGATCACATCTTAATGTAGAATTTTTGCACGTTGAAAGAAGTTTACAGCATAGTCAAAAGAAAATCCACATATTTGAAAAAAACATAGTGAACTGTCCCACAGACAAAGTACTTCTGTATAGAAGATATAAAGAATTTTTAAAAACCTAGGTACCTGAAATACCAAGACCCAACTCAAAAATGGGCATCTGACATGAATACACAGGTCTCAGATGAAGAAATACAAATCGTAAATAAATACATGAAAAAAGGTTCAGCATCATTGGTCATTAAAGAAATGCAAATTAAAACCACACTGAGATTCTATCTCACTCCAGAAAGAATGGCTGGAATGAAGAAAACCATTAGCAACTAATTCTGCAAAGGCTGCAAGGCAAAAAGGAAGACTTCTGCACCCTTGGTGAGAGTGCAGATTGGTGCATCCACTGTGGAGGTCAGTCTGGAGATTTCTTAAAATGCTGGGAATGGAAGTTCCATTTGACCCAGCTATTCCACTTCTCGGTGTATTCCCAAAAGACCTGAAAATATCCTACCACAGTGATATATGTGCACCCATGTTTATAGCAGTATAATTTTTAATAGTCAGATCCTGGAAACAACTTAAATTCCCTTCAACTGAGGAATGGATAAAAATGATGTGCTATTTCTATACAGTGGGTTACTGCTCAGATGTAAAGAATGATCATATTGAGATATTTATAAGTAAGTAGATGCAACTTGAGACCATACTCATTTGTGAAATAAATCAAACTCACATGCATAAATACCATATAGTCTCCCTAGTGTAAGAAATGCTAAGAGTGCATAAGCTACAAAAAACTCACTAAATGTAGTGAAAGAATAAGAATATGCTTAAATGGGAAAAATAATATCTCAGGGAAATGAGGAAAAAGAAAGAGAAAGGAAAATTATAGCTAAAATTATATAAACACACTTATGACAGCTAAGATAATTGAACTACAAAGTCCGTAAGTTAGAACAAAATTATTAACATTCATAAGATTTGAACTTTTGTGCATATTATTGTATGGTGATCTGAGGAACTCTTGAAGATCATTCTGTAAAATAACAACCCTAGCTATGTTCCTACCACCTTGTTTTGAAGGGCTAAATTGTGAGTGTTTTGGCCTCTTTGATACTGTTATTTGTCTTTTCATGTGTGTGTGTGCTTTTCTAGGAATTTTTTGTTTAATTTTGTTTTTCCCTCTAATACAAAATGATAGGCATAAATGTAGAAATACACATAAGTACAAAACTTCTCCGAAACAGTTTATGAGTATCGCTTATATAAAACATGATGAAATGAACAGCTACTTTGAAGAAAAACAGACACGATGTTATCCAGTGCTAATTATGTATCATCAGGCTGTGAAATCCAGAAAAACTGTTATTCTTTGTTCAGTGTGATTTTATTCTGTTTTTCATTATTTAATTTCAACGCACTTGAAGGTAGGGCAAGATATTTTGAAAAGAACAAGAGACATTACGACAGCCATTGTTGATTTCCCTCTTATCTGGTTTTGAAGGCCAAAAATGCCTTGCTCATTTTGTTCTGGTCAGTTTAATAACATTTTGTTTTGTATGAATTCATTGTGTGTGAAAATATGGACAATTATTTAGAAGAAAACCATTGCAATATGAAAGACAGTGATGATCTCCTCTTGTCTTGCTTTTAAATCTGTATCACTCTGTTTTCTTCTGCTCTGTTCTGTTTGGTTCTTTTTAATTTTACCCTGTTTAAAATAAAAATTTAAAAAAGAATCTGTTTTCACTGAGTGCTTTTCCCTGTGTTGTCTGTTGTACACACTCTGTACTACATGGAGATCAAGGTTATAATTCTTTATTGCTTAATAGTATTCCATTGTATGAAAATACTGCATCTTTCCTCCATTCTGTAGTTGTTGGGAAAGCTAAATCTACTTTTTCTCTGAGTCTGTCTCAAGGAGTATTGTATAATTTACCCCAAACTTCAGTTTGTCCATTTTCTTTCAAGTCAAATGTGTTTATTTTATACAACATATTGGTTAATTTTGTCTCCTGATTCATTCTGCCTCTATTTCATTTTATTGATAAGTTCAGGACGTCTACATTACTGATTACAACCCACATATACTAGCTTAACTCTAACACACTATCCTCCTGCCATTGGTCCCCTTCATCTTCCATCCATCCAATTGCCTGCTCTGCTCCACAGTCCCTTTCTGCTACTGTTCCTGAAAATGTGATCATCTTCAGTTCTTTCTAGAATATCATTCAAAACTCTCTTGGGCTGTTTTGGTGGTCACAAACTCCTTAAGTTGTTCTTTATCATGGATGTATTTAATTTTTGCAACAATTCTGAAACTTAATTTTGCAGGGTACATCAATCTGGGTTGGACATTGTTTTCTTTTGGTATATGAAGTAATTCATTTCAACTTCTCAACTTGATGGTTTTTACTGAAATTCTGCTTTAACACTGATGGGTTTTCCACTTATAGATGATCTTTTTTTTTAACAGCCTTTAAAATTAAGTTACTGAGTTTCTGGGATCTTGATATTATATATCTGTGCATAGATTTGATTATGACTAGCTGGAGCACTATATGCCTCACTTGTTTGCAGGACAAATCCTTTCGCCATGCTTGGTATGGTTTCCGCTGTTACTTCTGCAAATAGTCATTTCATATCTTTTGCATTGTCCCCATTTTTTCACTGACACCTCTTTTACATCATTTTAATTTTATTTAAATGGTAAGAATACATAAGAGTTTAGAGTAATCACGATTCCCCATTACATTGCTCGGAAGCTTTATAATGTCTGCATTCATTAGTTGGAATTGTTTTTTCCTAGTTTGTTTGATTTTATTATCTTTGATAGCATAAACAGCTATTTTAAAGAAAACAAGATATCAGAATAGCCATTGCTGAATTCGTATCATCTTACTCTGAAGTCTTACTATGCATTTGTTTTTCTGTTTCCTTTGGTTCTATCCTGTTATATCTTATTGGATATAATTATGTGTGATAGTACAAAGAAATTTTCCATGGAAAATGAGATAATGTAGTAGCCATTGTACATTCTCTGCTGTTTGGTCAGGAAAGCCCTGTAATGCTTTCATTCTCTTGAATGGTTTTATATGGTTTTGTTATGTTTGACACTATTGTATATAAAGCTGTGCTCAACTATTTCAAAGAAAGAGACATTATGGTAGTTACTGTTAATTGTGGGTTATTTTGTGATAAAATGCTGTGTTACTTGCATTGTTTGATCTGATCAGCTTTTTTATGTCCTCTTTTTTCTTAATCTCTTTAAAATGAAAAAAAATTAAAAATGAATAATTTCATGTTACATAGAATAACTCTGTTCACTCACTGTTGATAAAATATTTAGAAATAACTTTTGTAAAATTTTAGTGTTTGATTGGGAATTAATTCCATAAAATTTGATTTCTACAGTTTCAGAATTCTCATCATCACCCTATCCTTTTAATTTTGTGAATTATTAAAATGCAGAAAAGTACAAAAAATAAGACAAGCAGTCCACATATCTCATTGCAGAAATAGTGTCTTCACACATTTACTTGCAGAGAAAAAGATATTTTTATAAAAATTGGTCCCCCTCCCCACCCCAATCCTCTAAACTCATTCTCATCTTTCCTCCATTTTTCACAGGCCACCATCAAGACTTTGGTCTGTATGCTTACAATTTTTAAATTGTTTTAAAAATTTTATGTATGTATGCATATTCATTAGCAATATAAAGTATTTAACTTCATCAATGAAAATACCTCAAATTTAGTGAAAGTCATTGTACTATACATATCATTCTCCAAGTTTTTTCCATCTCAATGTGTTTTAGATGTTTACAAGAACATATGGTTTTTGTTTGTTGGGGTTTTACACATGGGTATTATTTCATCATAAGATATTTGAATTGTAACCAATTGAGCCACAGAGAAATTTCTGGTATTTCCTAAGCATACATGTAAGTAAAAATAAAATGTAGTTTTGAATTTTGCAAGAAAATTTTTTTCTATTTTCTAGCTTGTAATCATCTTGATATATTTGCTTTAAATAATTGTGCCTTCATTTCCCATGATATTTACTTTTCTGTGTAATGCATGGTACTCTTGTTTTCTACTCTTGAAGAACAAATTACCACAAAATATATTTTTAAAAATTATTTTCTCTTTTACTAATAAAATATCTTTCATATTGTATTAAATGTTTGAATAAATTAAAATAACTTTTTAAAATCTCTTCTGCTCTGCTGAATTACTATCACAAAGATCTATTATTTACTAATGATCATATGTGTTTTTGTTTCTTCCACTCTAATTTTTTCTCATACTGTTGAAGATCTCCAGATTTATGCTGACTGTAGGAACAAGCTTCTGTTTTTGCTTCCAAATTTTAGGGAAATGAATCAAAAGTCAGTATTACTTCTTTTTTTGGTCAGTATTACTTCTGATGTTGTTTTCTGTTTATTTGTTTGACTGATTGATTTTGGTTTTTCTGCTTTTTGTTAGGTCACAATTTTTATATGAAAGTCTTTTACTTCAGTATGAAATGTCGGTGCCCTCCAAAGTTTTAGTATTTGTTACACTTCACCTCTCTAAGGATTCTATATTTTAAAATATTTTGATGTAGTGTGAAATATAAATTTCTGGCATGTTGTTTTCCATTTTGATGCAATTCACAGGTCTTCATGAGTGTGAGTTTTCTGTTGATTATTGTGGTGTAGATTCTGGCTGAAAGCTTTTCCATATTCACTACATAAGGCTTTTTATCTGTGTGTATTCTGAAACCCAGTTCTAGGATTGAAAACTGCGAGAAAGCTTTCTCACATTCATTACAACCATAAGGCATCACAATTGTATGACTTCTCACACACAGTGGGAGAAGAGCTCTGGAAAAGGCTTTCTCACATATATTGCATTCATGAATCCTCATATGTAAAGTAAGTGATGTTCAATGAAAGAAGGCTTTTTCAACATTTATTACATTTGTAGGGTTTCATTCTAGTGTGAATATTTTGATGCTTTATGAGGTACCACTTCTGGCCAAAATCTGCTAAACATTCATTATATTTAAAGGGCTTTTCTGCAATATGAATTTTCTCATACTCGGTAAGACGTGATTTGCTACTAAAAGTTCCCCATGCTGTTTACATATGAAGAGTTTGTTACACATGAAGGAATTCTTTCCAGTGTGGGATAGTTAACTGGTGTCTGATGAGGTTTGACTTCTGGATAGAAGTTTTTCCATAATCTTTGCATTAAAAATGATTCTCTCCAGTGTGAATTTTCTTAAATTATTTTTCATTCTGCAGCTATTGAATTGTTATTTCCTGGTTAGTTGTTATGTTAGGAGATATTTCCTTTTGTAATCTCTAGCTGAAATCTTGCCTTTAGAATCTGAAACTATCTTCAGTATCTTTCAGACAACTTGGCCAGGTTACAATGGACTTTTTAATTTTCCAGACATATCTTTCTCTTTCATGCATTATACTTCTTTCCTATATTGTTAATACAACGTTTCCCTCATTTTCCAATGCTCCTCTTTTTATATCTGTATTCATTAGATATGCTCAGCATTTCTTTCATTATGTTTGTCACTTGTTCTTTTACCTTCAGTGTTATTTTTGATGTTTTTACTTTTAGAGCGCCATGAGTTTGTTTTACTTCACTTGCTATCCTTTCAGAAATTTCTTCTTTTTTCTATGCCTCTTGCACACATTCTGTGCTGGAGTTTGGAGGGGGTCCTTTGACTATTTATCTTGACATTTTCCTGAGTTTCTCCATATGAGCGCACTTTGAGTTCCCAGGCACTAAGTGTATTGACTGCCATTTTGCACAGTATGGGAATGGGTCTGGCACATGGGTTGCTCTTATCCTAGGTTTCTGGGGAGGCAATGGTGGGTGATGAAAATTTTCCCAGACATGCATGGCTTCAACAAGGCTCCACCAATGACAATCGTCATGTGGGAGGCTGGTTGACCGGTTCTCCCAGCTGGCACTGGCCACCAGTCACTAGTGGAAACTGGCGGGCTTATGGGAACATTTATGTTAGTTTCTCCTGGTGTTTACAGTTCTGTGATAATATTCCTGCTGCATCCCAGAGATGCACTGGGTAGAGAGCCAATCATGCCCTCTGTATGTCAGGGCTGGAACTTGTCTTCTGTCACAGAAATTCACTGTACTTCAACTGTAATATCTTCGCTGCTACTTCAGATTCTTTCTTCAGAAATAGACTAATAAAACACAAGACTGAATATCGTCATGAGCTTATGAAATATTACTGGGCATTGCTTCTCTCACACAAATAACAGAGGTAGTGGGTACTCTCTTATTAGAAAGAAATTCCTTTTATATAGCATATATGAAAAATTAGTCCTAGTATATAAAACAAAAGATACCAGTAGAATCAGCATAGACTGGTATGTGGAGAATTTCTATTTTACCATTGAAATTGCATTTCAGTAGCATTTTATTCAGAGTGTATCATACACTTAATTTAGTTTTATTATTTTAAGATTGAGAAATTATTTGACATATAACTTAAACTGAATAAGAAAGTGAAAATAACGTGTATACAGTAATTCAAAATATCTTTACAAGTACTCACTGTAATATTTTTCTTTAAAACTGATTTCAGTTTCAGGATTGCAAACCAGGGGATCTTATCTCTGAGTGAAATGTTCTGTGCATTTTTATTTTTTGTTTTGAAACAAAGTTCTGCTAGGTTTCCCAGGCTGGGCTTCATTGTGCAGTCTTCCTGTCTCAGCCTCCTGAGTAGTTGCCATTCCAGGCTTATACCATTGTGCTTTACAGTTTTTAATCTTTTTTGTGGTACTGCAAATTGAACATATAGCCATCATCCAGATGCTTATGTTTATTATCTACCCCTGAGCAGTGTTTATGATTTTGGGCCAGCATTCTTTTAACTTGCTAATTTGACCATGTAGATTCAGACTTGCAGTCCTCTTTCCACAACCTTGCAGAGTTCTGGGATTATAGGCACTCACAACTCTATTCACCAAGAACGCCTCTTTTATTGAAAGAATGTCTCCAAGTTAACTAATATTTTAATCATTCAGTCAAATGTTCTAAGTAGCATACTATCAGTGAGTCACAACTTTATCTTGTGAGATCTTTATTTAACCTACACATTCTAATTACGGGGATTTGTTGAGCTCAGACTGGTGTCACAGGTCCCTGTGCTAAATATCTCACACTATACATCACAATGAATAAAAATCAGTCATATTTCATAAATCTTAAATCAGTTTACTCAAGCCAGGCCTATTTCAACTTCTTTGTTGAATGATATCTGTATAGATTCAGGTTGACTGTAGCCATCTAGTGTTGCAGCAGCCATATTTGGCCCAGAGTAACACTAGTTAGATTTTTTTCTTCTTAGTGTTCCTGGTGTTTATAAATAGAAAATTATAATATAGTTGTAAACAGAAAAACAATACATGAACATTTATAAACAGAAAAAAACATGTCCATTATCACAGATTGATGGGCCCCTCACCCTCCCAAGTGAGTGGCTACAGAAGGCTTAAATTAAATAACAAGTGGTAGGACTGTAGGGCTACATGAGGATCAAAACTGTCTAGAAGAATGCACACCAACAGGTCTGAGACAACGAATTTCTCTGATCCTTATTTACTTGGTTTTCAAACAAAGGAACATGATACTGAGGAAAAAACAGGAACTAGGCAGGACCTCTGGAGTCACTTCAAAGACTTCCCCAAGTATTAAGTTATACCAATAGGAGAGCTATCTTATCTCTAGGTTGAAATTTATTGAAGCACTGTGGGTCCTACAGTGAAGGTCTCTAACTACGTAATTGGAGCTGGAGCCGTGCATTTTCACCAATGACCTGGTCTTGTCCTTTGAGGAACCACAGGGTCCCAGGCCATTGCAGGGCTCACCCAAGACCAGTGATTCATAAAGATTTACTTTGAATCCAGTGCCCATCTCCAGACAAGAGGCCTAAGTCTGGGACAGACTCACAAATAAAGATAAATGGCCAATTGATTAAATTGAGATCCTGCTCAGAGCTTTGCAGTCACACATATGCCATGAATTTGATTGGCCCTTTGGTACTATGTTCAGATAACCTGGCCATCTTTGGATTGAAAGAATTCATGGGTGTTCAGCTCATGCCTACGTCATCCTAAGAACCCAAATTTTAGGATTCCTGTTGGTCTTCATGCTGCCCAAGACTGAGCATCTCTAATTTTCCCAATCCATTGTACTCCACACAGCCCTAGTTCTGTCTGCTTCTCCTGTGTCTTGACATCTTGGTAACTGTTCTCTTGAACCAAAGAGGAGTTGTCCCATAAAAGTATCCATAAATTTGTTTTCATTGTGGCTAAGTAATAGACACTTTAATTTATATGTGTACTGAGATTCGTCATTTACATTTACTGTCTTCACTGTATTCTAGAGATATTTATGGTTTTGTAAAGGAAATTGCAGAGCACTGCGATGTTAGACTATGGTTTCCTAACAGATACCTTACCATACATGATACAAACCTTGGGATTGTATGAGAAGACACAACCTACATTTGCTGCGCTTTCACTTACATGTAGTGAAATCAACAAAATACATTGCACATATGAAGACTGTTAAGGTATTTTAAAAGTTAGAAATAAATGTGAATATTTTTACCTCTCTGGCCTTCATTGGAAATAATTAGAAAAGGATCAGTGCCTTAGTTTCTGATTTACCCACTGAAAATGAAAAGATGTATTTAAGGTACATTTTAAATCATATATTCTACCTTGAAACATTTTTTTAATTTATACTTCTGGCTTTGCACAGAAGTAGAATGGGCTTGCATCCAAAATTTGGCTTATCTATTGAATGTAATGGGGTTATGTACACTCCAGTAGTATGGAAATGGGTGATTCATATTGAGGTGCTTCTGCAGTGAGCCTGGAGATCTTCTCCAACAGTTTCAAAAACAGTGTGAAGGGTAAGGAAGTGTTGCCAGGTTCCATGATAAGGTTGGTTTTAGGTGCATCTCTTTACTGTGGTTTAAACTCACTACTACTGCTGAAGGAGTCAGTATACAGTGTTTCTTCCCAGGTTTCCAAAATGTAGATCAGAAGAGAAAGAGGGATGAATGAAGCTCAAAAGCTGTTATTTGACAAGTCATATACTGAAAAGTAAAACCCGAGAATTCCGGGAGGCATGCTTCTTACTGATTCTACTTGATGAAGAGACAGTTTTCTCATACTAATAACTGTACACATTCTGTTTTGCTGTGTACAAGTTAGCCTTTTATGAAATAGGATTGTAGAAGTATAATACTATGCTGATGTCCAGATAACTTGGCATAATATTACAGTACAGCACGTGCCCAGCAGGCAAACTTTCAAATTCAAACTTTGAAACAGGCAAGTGGACCTCCTTGCAGTTCTGCTGCTGTGTGCTTACTGCATAGTGCACTAGTGTACCGCTGTAAATACTGTCATAGGCTTACTATATTTTGTGTGTAAGACTTTTTTGGACTCATGAACAATTCTGATTACTGTTCATACTTATCATCTTGTTTCTCCCATTTCCACTTACTTTGTAAGAATTTGTTTCCCATTTTCTTTTGCTGCCTTTTCAACTTTATCCATTATAAAGACTAAATTAGTTTGAGTGTTAAAATATTTGACTGTGTATTTAAACTTCAAGTCATTTTTTAGCACAAAGTCTCATTTTATGTAGTCAATGATGTGGTAGATGCCAGTTACAAAATTAATTATAGGTAGGTTTACTTTGTAAGATCCAATATGCCCTGAATTCTACAGTTGGATTTCTTAAAGTCTTCAACAAGCTGAGGGAGTATTTTTGCATGGAGATGTCACTGGTGCCAAACTTGATGGCCCTGGAGGTCAGATGGTCAAGTGGACCTGCACACTGTGGGAAACAGAGCAGACCCTAGTTCGGAGGCCTGGGGCAGGCACACTTTACAATAAGTGCAGGATTCCACATTACCAAACATTAGAGTTTATCAAAAGTGGAAGACTCCCATGTTTAGGCCAAAATTTCCCAGAGTTTTATGTTGAAAGTCTCATTAGAAATAGCTTCTGTGGATCAAATAAAGGCTATAGAATAATAACTTTATTTTTCTTGTATACACATAATGAGATGTGGGAATTCTTCTATACAAACAGTTGCCATATAAAGTGAGATGGACATTATGGAAATCTGTATAGAAATTTCACAAATCAAGAGCAGAACTTCCATGTTACCTGGCATATGATATTCCGGGTATATATGTAAACAGACTTCATGTTGCCCACCTCACTGAACCATTTCTCTTAATATTCAATACTATATAGCAGAACCTGTATCTATCAGTGGATTAGTGCAAATTATATATATATATAATATATATATATATGAATAATATTTAGTCTTACAAAAGTATCTTTCCAGAGTGACAATATGAATGAATCTTGCATTCAGAATCCCAAGTGACATAGGCAAAAACAAAAAAGACATTGTTTAATCTATCTTATATGTGTTATCCTCAAGCATTCAAAATATAAAAGTATAGAAAATTACCATATTTTTCAATGCCTTTGAAATGATAGGAAAAGGTATTGATGACAGTTGATAAATGATGTTTTGGAGGACAGATAGGTGTAAATGTCTAATATGCAGCATGATTACTACAGTGAAAAATAATGTAATTTATACAGGAAATTGGTGACTAACTTTCTGGACCTGTCATGAAATTGTCAGCTATGTGAGGTAATGGATATGGGTGATTGGTTGAATAATCTTCAAAATATACATACTTCACCATAGCATGTTTTACAACCACATATACACGCAATTTAAAAATAGATTGAAACCAGCCGTTTTCTCCTGATTCTTTGAGAAGAAATTTTTGTTCTAGTGATTTTATAGGCAATGTTTCATATCTGTGTCTTGTACTCTGAAAATTACTGTGAAAACAGCAGTGCTTAATGTATAGATTAGTGTTACTTCCCTAGTATCCTGTTTTAAAACTCTATTTCATTACTTTTTTCTATTTAAAATAAAACAAATAACTGGAGAAACCTCTGAAAATAAATAAATCAACAAATGCATGGGAAATATCTATCATTCATTATAAAATATATGATTCAATATGATTTATGATAAAGTTTTTCACTTACACAATTTTTTCTGTTGAATATATTATTAAGCTAGTTTTTCATGACTTTCAATTTATGTTTTCCTTTAGTCACAGTATTAGCAGCTCTGTTTCTCCTTTACTGAAAGTCCTAGAAATAAACAACATTGTTCATGAGTGTAAAACAAGTTAATAATTAAATAAGTCAGTAGCTTTCAGTTTGTTCATTATTTATGCTTTGATTTGCAATGATTTCTATTTGTACATTTATTATTTTTTGTTTGCTGTGGTATTATTTTGTTCTTTTCCTGTTTCTTCTGCAAAGACTACGAGAATTTGCTTAAAATTCTTCCTTTTTTCTAATACAATGCATTCGTGTTAAAATGCTTTTTCTGTTACTTCTTTAAAGTATTGTAATGATTCTGTTTGTAATCTTTTCTTAAATTTTTAACAATAATTCTTTTTAATTTTATGTAACTTTTGGGGTAATATTATCTATTTCAATTGTATAATGTGTATTTTATTATATTTAAATTGAACATGCCCTACTTTAAAATGTACATACTTCAAGGATTGTAAGGATATGAAATAATATATTTTCTTTTTGTGTCATTATTTGATTATCATTATTTATTAGAATATTGAATTCATATTCCAGCAGGTTCACAGTGCATGGGGATGATACCACATGGGTGTTCTCACGTTTTTTATCTGACTTGTTCTTACGCAAGAGTGTTGTAGGATACTTTATTATAAAGAATTTTTAATTTATGTTTAAGTTCCTAATAAAATGGAGATTAATTTCTTTTCTTAGGACAAAACATGTTTTATCTTCTTATGAAATGGTATGGTTTTATTTTCTCCTTTACTCAGCCCTGTTCATCTATTTTTATAATAATTCCTCACTCTTCCTAAGAATGCCATTTCATATTTTTCTTATATTGAGTTTTACTAACTTTTTACAATTTATTTATTGTAGTGTCACTTGTATTATGGAATTGTAATCTGATTTAAATTGGAATAAAGTTGCTATGTGTGTAGATTATGGATTTTACACCAAAAGATGCAATAAGTTTATTTTCAGGGTATATCACTACTAAAATCATGAAAAAAACTTGTGTTCTGAATTGGCCTTATTTTGGGAGAAAAAATGATACATATACAGAGTACACTGAAAAAATGCATACACAATTCAGCAGTTTGCCCTACTGATAAGTGTCTGGAATCTAATAACCACCATTCAATTCACCTCTTGTAATTTTAGAGAGCAAATGTAACTTCTCTTTGTCTCATGATATCTCATTAAATTTAGTGTTAAAATATTTATACAAGTTTTTCTTTTTCTTGATTTACATACTTTTGGTAGCATATATAATATATATGTAATGTATATAACCTGCATATATTCTAAACGGACATACATGTATCTATTTAACTATAGCTCTCTATAAACATTGTGCGGATTAATCTCTTGCTCTTTCATGGCAAATGGCCCCTTATAGTGGCCCCAATAAAGTGGTAAAGCCCTGAGGCAATGTGATTCTCCAGTGTTCTTTGTGAATTTACTCACTGATAACTCTACTTTTGAATGACTGGGCATAGAGCTTCTCAAACAGTCTCTAATGGATTTTGATGTCTGTTGTGGGGAATTTTCTTTGTTTCACTCTTCCCTGGGCCTGCCCTATGGTGTTTGAACACCTCTAACATCTAACTTATGACATAAGTGAACCCATAGGGCCAACAACTTCTCACAGGACGCCAAGATCCAGGGGGACCCAGGTGATTTCCTGCCTGCATCACAGCCTCATGCTTCACTTTTTCCTCTTCCTCAGCATGACAGTGTCTACCTAGGGAAGATAAAAAGAAAGCACCACCAACACAGTTTCTTTGCTCCTTGGAGACACACACCACAAAAAAGAACTTTTAATTGACTCTGGGAATTTGGAGCCAAGAAAAACTTTTCAGATACACAACACTGGATGAAATAGTGTCACTGGCACAACAGAAGAATTGAATATTTGTGTCCTGGGGGAGGTGAGGTTACATTATCACTCACGTTTATCTCTGTGTCTGCCTCCTTCCTTTCTCATGCACATTGGCTGTGTCTCTGTCACAATGAGGTCTACATCCTGGCAGAGGGAGAGGCACAAATGAGTTTTCTCACAGGCTGAGAACTGAGTCTGCTACAGTAGTGGGACATCATTTTCTTGGTGAGAGCACTTGGCTGAAGACAGATTGTTCTGGGGTGAAGGCTGCTCTTCACCAAAGCCACAAAGACATGAAGAGCAGTTCTGGACACTGGTGCAGTACCACATTGGAACTGTGAAGCTAGAACCATGTGCTGAATCCTGGTTACTGCTTATGTGTCCTGGTCTAACATTCACTCATGTATCCATGAGTGCTACAGCTGGAAGCAAGCAGGAAAGAAGTCTGAATTTCATGCTGGGTAGGACGGAAATTTTGAAATTAATTCCTTTCTGAGGTATCATAAAGTAATCAGGTAGAAATTTACTATAAATTCTGTGTATCTGTTGATGAATACAATAGAGTTACAGAATCCTCTGGTTGTTTGAAAAACTTGAGTACTGTCTATGAAAAAGAAGCTGTCACTCTCAAAGTGAGTATAATATCTTTATTGAATGAGAAAATATATGTGTATGAAAGTATTAGAATTATGTTGGTAATGAGGAATTTTCCCTTCTAGTAGGTAGAAAAAGATACTTCCAAAGTATCACCTTACTGATGAGAGTGAAGGATTACAGAAAAAATACAGAATTTGCTGTATTTATTATGTATACCATGCATTTTTTTTGGTTAAAAAGTCCTATTCTAACGTGATTTCCATGCCTCTTGCACTTCAGATTATTTTATAGGATGACAATATTGTGCACATTTTAATATCTTTAAAAAGTCATAGGATATCTAGGTTGTATTTTTCTTTAAACAGTTAGCAGAAAAACATCTCCTAATTTAAAAGCATTAAGTTAGATTTTTTTAAATTTCGTATCTCACAGAGGAGAATGAACTGCAATGGTGTACTCTTTTGAAAGACAGCATTTAAACTATGAAATCATATTTTATTGCTTTCTTAATATTCATCTATACTCAATAAATAACTATAGCTGTAAAACTACCAGCTGTATCTACACTTCATAAAGTGATCGGTCTATATGCACATATTTACTCTGTAGAAAAATATGACAGTGGAAAATGTAACATATTCCATTGCATAAAAAGTGATTTTAATGTAAGACAGAAGATACAATGGTACCTCAGTTCATGATCTTAATTCATTTTATGATTTTGTGAAGTAGTTGTGTTTGTGTTTTTGTGGGAAAACAGTGCCACAGCTGTGTTTGCATCTGATGTGGAGTTTGTGAAGATAAACCAAATTTTGTCACATGTTTTTGCTTGAGAACCAAATGGTTTGTGAGGAGAAGCACTCATGAACTGAGGTGCATCTATGTGTGTTATTTAAAGAACAGGAAATGTAGATGGGATAAGATACCAAAGCAATGACAGAGCAACTGGGCAGCCATGGATGGAAGCTAGACTCAACCAATTTTAATGTGAGTTGCTAACTGCCTTGTGGCTCAGTTAACCTGAATTTTAAGAGAAACA
The DNA here is from genome assembly GCF_034190915.1 of Cavia porcellus. Taxonomy (NCBI): domain Eukaryota; kingdom Metazoa; phylum Chordata; class Mammalia; order Rodentia; family Caviidae; genus Cavia; species Cavia porcellus. The sequence continues at coordinate 7,418,382 of NW_026947520.1, read as the reverse complement.
CACATTGCTGCCTTGTCTGATAGATGTAAATATTAAAGTACTCAAATAACATTTTAGCAGTGATCTGAATATTATAAATGCTATACAAAAAACATAAAACTTGGAAACTATCATAAACATATAACAAATATATAAAATATATATATATATATATAACATATATATTTGAGAAAGAAATTGTCATTGGGAAAGGTTATTATAAAAGAAGAGTTTATTTATAATTCATGTTATCACACAGAAACCTCTGTATAAGAAATTGAATCCTGAATACAGTAAGTGACAGAATGGGCTCTGAGAGTGTGTATATTGTAATAATCTTCAGTTTTCAGACTCTCATTGGAACTCTGGGGAATCTCTTTCTCTTAGGTAAATATATATTTCTTTATCTCAGTGGACATAAAACAAAACCTACAGATTTGATTATTATGCATCTGATTGTGGCCAACTTATTGGTCATTCTCTTTAGAGGGGTCCCAGAGATTTTGGCAGCTTATGGGTTGGAAGACTTCCTCAGTGACTTTGGATGCAAGTTTGTTTACTATATTAGCAGGGTAGGCAGAGGTGTAGCCTTTGGTAGCACTTGTTTCCTGAGTGTCTTCCAGGCCATCACCATCAGCCCCAGCAATTGCAGGTGGACTGAGCTCAAATTGAAATTTCCTAAGTACATAAACACCTTAACTATCCTACTCTGGGTCCTGCATTTGTTGCTGAATATTTGTTTCTTGGTGAGCTTGACTACGAAATTGAGAAACAAAAATGTTACTGGTAAGATAGACTTTGCTTACTGTTCAGATCCGAATACCAAGAGAGGGATATACACGGGGCATGCAGTGTTAACTGCCATATTTGATGTTTCATGCATGGGGCTCATGCTCTTAGCCTGTGGTTCCATGATTTTCATTTTATTTATGCACAAGCGACGGATTCAGCACATCCATAGGTCCAACCACTCCTTCAGGTCCTCTGCTGAGACCAGAGCCACGCACAGCATCCTTATCCTGGTGAGCATCTTTATGTTTTTCTATTTCCTGTCTTGTATCATGCAAATATATGTGACTTTTTTTCATCATTCGAGAATCTTGCTGTTTACCCTTGATGCTTTCATAAGTGCATGTTTCTCAACTGTCTGTCCTTTTGTATTCATGAATTGTGGTCACTGTGTATCTGGAATATGCTGTTTCTATGGTCAATGAAACAGAGTCACCTAACTACAAGAGGAACAACATATGCACTGTTTGGTTTCAACTATGTTGCATCACTGATGATCTCAACCCTCACTATCCCCTCAAAATGCAGAAGATATGATCTTAACTCTTAATTTAGCTTTTCTTGTGTTCTTGACTTGACCAAAAGGAATCTCTGTCTATCCCCACCTCCCCTGTTCTTCAAATTCTCTCATCTAGAGAAAATCAACAGCTTTCTCAGTAGCAGAAAGACTACAGCCTTCCGTTTTTCAGTGATGGCAGCCCCAGTGGCATATGATACTTTCCTTAAACCTTCTCTATCATGAAGCCTCAGCTGAAGCTGTCTGTACAATACCCTGCAGTGTCAATCATGATACAGTTTTGTTGGACAATGAAAACTCTTTTACTCATAAAAATTTGGTAACCTGAACATGCATGACTTAAAATTCTTGTTATATTTTCATTTTCAATGTTGAAATGTAGTATCACGCTTTGTAACTATGCTCTCTACATATTTTATATCATTGACGAATACTGAGTAAGATAGCTTCAAGTTATTTGCATAGATTATTACTATTAAATCTTGATATAAATTAATGATATGAGTAGTGATATAAAAATTGCATTGAGTATAGTGTAAACATCATGTGTTGCTTCCTAATAGCAAGAGACTTCTGGTACTAAGTCTGGGTTTGGTGAGTGAGTGACTATGATTACATACGTGAATTTGTCCATGTATTTGTGTGTGCACTTTTTCCTATGTCTCAGTGTGTACTTGTGAGTGTATTTTCACATGTCTGTATGAGTATGCACTTGTGTGAAATTGATCTCCTCATCACTACATTCTGGACATGTGGTTCTTGTATCGATAACCAGGGAATCACTGAATATCATTTTATTTGAAGTCAAACTTGCTCTGAAAGACATTGCCTAAAAACACTCATAATCCTTTAATTTTTATCCTTCATTAGACTATTTAAAACCATTTTTAGGGGTCCAGGTAAACACAAATCCTAAGTTCAATTTCTAATACAAATCCACCAAATTAAAAAAAATCATGTATGTTAAATCACTTAAGATATTGTGTTTATAGAATTATACTAATTGTAATTGTAAAAACAGGGTGTGTGAAGAACTCAGAGTGTAGCAGAAAGACAACACATAGAGAAGGAGGGAAGATGAACGAGAGTGATGTACAAAGATGGTAAATTACGAGACAGAAAGACATTTGGAAGTAAAGAAAAAGAAGTGGGAACTTGAAGCAAAAGTAGTGAGGAAGCAATAAGGATTTTTGTGATCTGAGAAGGGGACATAGAGAGAAAAATGGGGAAAATGGAATCAGACCCAGGGATCAAGACAAAAAGTTTACAAATAATGAAAAAAGAAAAAAAAACATGTGACTAAGAATGGAGAAGTGTGCAGAGTAACAAAGACAAAGCTGGCAGGGCTGTGGGTGTAGAAAAGGAATGAGCAAAAGCAGACAGAACAGTGGTGGTGGAGAATGAATTACAAAAAGAGAAAATACATGACATTAATAGGTGAAACAGAGAATATAAGATAGAACACCTGGAATTGGAGAGATTTTTGAGATGAGGGAAATGAAATGAAATGTGGTAAAGAGGGATGCTAGAAACCATGTGAGTATTGACAGAGCAGAGAGAGCATAGGAACAAAGGAACTGTGGATGTATGAAGGAGAACAGGAGAGTAGAGCAGAAGAGAGGAGAATGATGGAGATCACCAGCGTAGAAGAGTCACACGGATGAGAAGTCAGAGATGCAGAAGAAACTGGGAAAGAGAAGGGAAGTGTTGAGCAAAAAAATACCACATGATAGAAAAAAAGTACCCAAGGGATCAAGAGGAAATAGGAAAATCCAAGTACACAGTGACAATAAATAAACAGAAACTTCAAAGTGGTGAATGATACAAGGAGAAAATTATTAGAAGAAGAGAGAAAATTTTGGATCATTAGAAAATGAGTTGTTGAAAAAGATAGAATTATAACTTTAGGAAGATTTTACACAAACCAAACAGCCATAAAGAAGCTAACGTGGAAATGGTTGAAGGAAAGAAAAATAACTGAAAAAAGATTTAGTCTCTGATTATATTTTAGTAAAATGTATTTGATATTGAAATTGCCATTGAAATTTTTCCTCCCCCTGTCCCATGCACAAAGTATACAATACTGTTGAATTTTGTACTCCGAAAATCCATATATTGGTGTCTGTCCCTCAAAATCCTCATGGTGTCTTAGGGGTGGGCTTTGCAGACGGGACTGTATCTAGTGTTTGTGGTGCTGTGAATAAGGGTATATGATTAGTAAATCAGTTCACTGATTGGTTTGGCATGATTCCATCTAGCATTAAGTGTGTGAGTGTTATATCTGACTTAGGGCACATAGAACTGCATACAATTTATAGGACAAAAAGATATTTGTCTGCCACTCCCTTGATTGTGCTACTTTGTGGGCACCGTGAAGGGTCCTCCTCTGTCATGCGTTTCACTATTTTCTATACTGCCTTGGAGTGAGCCAATTATGGACTGGAACCTCTACAAACTGTGAGCTAAATAAACCTTTTGTGGTGCATTGAAAACTGGTGGTCAACTTAACATTCAGCTAACTAATCCCTGAGGATTGTTGCCAACATAAAAAGAAGACCTGGAGAGGAATAAGTGTTATTGAAAAGTGCTGTTAGTCTTCTTGTTGCTGTGGGTTCTCCTGGAGGAGGTCTTTGAGTTTCTTTCCTTATATGAACTTGGTTGTTCTTATTGTCTGAGGAGCACAGGATCTTGTTGTTGCTGAGAATGGCTGAAGTTCACTTTTGGGGGATGGGAATCTGATCCTTACTGATTTCAGCATCACTTCTTGGCTCTGGAGAAGAAGATGGTGTGCTGTTCAATCTCCAGGAGGAGTCTGTCTTGCTTGCTAATATGAACTCAGCTGTTTCAATCTCCTGAGGAGCTCGGAACCCCATTGTTGCTGAGGATGACTGTGGGACTTTTAGCAGGAGCCCTGGTCCTTATTTTGAGCATCATTTCCTGACTTCAGTGCAGAACTCTCAGCCTACTGGCCCAAATACTTCATCCCACTGGCACAGACTTGCTATCTTCCACTGCTGACCTTTGGGATTTCTCAGTGCAGATCTTTGAAACAGCCTTGTGTGAGAAAATGTCATAGGCTGCAGGTCTGCAGTTGTACTCATGAGAGGCATATTCATGTGCTTTAGACCTTCAGATGGACTCATGTAGGATATTGCCATGGGATCCAGGCTCTGTACTCAATTCTCTAGGTCTTAGTGTATGAACAGATTTCCTACAGTCTTTCTTTTGTATTTGACTCTTGAGTGACTATCCTAAAATAATACTAAAATTATGTGTGCTGTGTTAAATAGTTTTCCTTGCAAAATCTGACAACATCTTTACTCCTTTACTTTGAGTGTGGTATATTTGGCCTGCTCAAGAGAAGTTAGTAAGACATGCTGTATTTACAAAGTATTCAACAACATTGAATTTAGTTTTCCTAAAATCCGTATATTTCTGTCTTCACCAAAATCCGTTGTTTAATTTAATGTGGGAGTGAGATTTTTTCAGTGGAAGGCATTAAGATGAGGTTGCACTGAGGTAGATTCAGATTCTTAGACAATGGATAACTTCAGGACAAAAATCACAGAAAACAAAACACATGAAGTTCTGGAACATTTTTATTTTTCAAGAAAACTTACTGATCTGGAAATCAAGAAGGTGACCTCACTCACAGTATCTTCAAAAAATAAATGAAATAATGTATACTGAGGACAGAATGTGAATAAATAACGTGAAATCTTTGCACTGATAATTGCAAACCAAAGATGTAAAACACTGAAAACAGTTTAAAATAGAAAGGTGCATGATTAAGAGGTTCTTTTCTGCCTGTGTATTTTGGAATTCTGAGCATCCATATAGAGTGATCCATCCCATTCCTTAGATTTGGGAAACTTTCTCCCATATTTTCAGAGAATGTGTGTTTTATAACATTGGTCTCTGGCTCTGAACTTTCCACCACGCCAAAGCTTTATCTTTCTTCTTTTGGATTTATCAAGGATTTCTTGGTCATTGTGAGTTTGTGTCTTGTTGCTTCTTTTGCTATTTCTGAATAAATATTTTACTAACAATGGCATACACAAATCCTGTTATTGTATCTTCTGGGTGATCTTATTTCTTGCAACAATTTGCCAATTTCTAATTTCAAAATTTTTCAAATTTGAAGTTTGGTTTCTAGGATTTTTGCTTCATTGCATACTCATTATTTGATTAAGTGGTCTTTCATAGATTATATTGTTCTTTGTAACTCATGAAAATCCTTGTTTGTATATTCTTTGTGCTTCTTGATCATCATATTGATTCATTTGACTAGTTATGAGATCATCTCTCAATGGATAATCATTATTTTGTTCAACTATATCATTAATTGTTTCATCCAGCTGCTTACATTCTTGATCTTTAAGCTCTTCATTTTTCCTTTTAGTTTTTTACATAAAATTAATTTAATTTATATATGTTAAACAACATACATATAATCTTTTCTTTTCTTCCCTTTTTCCTTTCCCATATCCTAGTAGCTATTGGTTACTACACTCCTAAGCTCTTTTACTTCATGAAAAAGAACAGATTGTAGTATTGTTGTTTGATTGAACACTTTTGTATCTAGATTTTGTAACTTGAATAACTAGTTCTGAGATCACAATGTGCAATGTATTAACTAGTTTTATTCCCTAACTTTTTTCCTTTTTGAAATACTGTACCATTTCTACCCTTTTTGTTTTGATATTTAAAATAAAATAATTAAAAATAAAAAATTAATTAAATTTGGTATAGTTTCTTTTATATGGATGTGAAATACAATGAATAAAAACAAAGGAGAGATGACAGGAAATAAAATTGTAGACAATTTTTATATTGGCAAGGGGACCAGGGGTATTGAGAGAAAGTTAAAGTGATAAAAATGACCATGATTTTTATTATAAACATACTCTAATAAATATAAAATACTATAATAGAGATATCACAACTTTCCATGAATTTGACAATCATTTTTTCTTTACAAATGTTGGTACTTTCCAAAGTTACTAATGTCATTCCTATAAAAATAAAACCATACCTTAGTTACTTTTCCCCTTGCTTATACAAAATACCCAAAAACCAAAGTAAAGGAAGAAAAGGTTTATTTACTCCACAGTTTGTAGAGGTTTCAGTCCATAGTTGGTTGACTTCAAAGGAGGGTGGTGTTGCAGAAGGGTAAACATGTTTAGAAGCAAAAGATATCAAAAGCAACAAGAGGAAGTCATATTTTTTTCTGTCCTTCATATTGTCTGCAGTCTACCTGCACTAGGGTGGTTGTAGCACTCACACCTTTAATTCAAGCACTGGATTATGAATCAATCACAAACAAGATTCAACCTCCTAAGAAAAACCCACCCTCCATAGCTCCATGAAGCTTTGGTGTGACACCAAGAGACAAACAATAACAAAGTTCCATTATTTAAAAAAAAATACATAACCCAAAATTTACATGTATTTGCATCCTAAATTAACTTTTTATATAATTGCTATTCTTCCTTGTGTTACTATTGCATTTTCACATTAGTTAAATTTTATGATATATTATTTTATAATTTTCTTTTTCTTTGCTTGTTTTTGGTACTGGAGATATAACTCACAACTTCATGCTTGCCATGTAGGCACTTAGGTCACTTAGCTAAATCCCAGACCCTTATTTCTTTTTGCCTTTTTCCATTGTAGAATTATACTTCATTTGAGTTTCTTGTTTGTAATGTATGAATCCTAGTTTAGTATTGTAGACCATTGTTTTTCTTCATATGCCTATCAACTTGAGGTCACCATCCTGACAACATGATGGAGACAGGTGAATGTTTTGTGTTTCAGTCAGTGGCAAGAGCAACTGTCTTGTCTGGAGAAGATATTTTTGTCTGGTACAGGCTGATCTGTACCAAAGCCACACAGATAGGTAGAAACATTCTGGAGAGCACAAAGATGAATCATAAACAGAAAGTCTGGCACTATGAGCCTGTGCTGTGCCTTAGTTACTCCTGGCATGTTTTAGCTAGCTCTGGTTGTTTATGATCTTACAACATGTGTACGAGTTAAAATTAGGTATGAATGGTAAATTAGGACTCATTTGGAAGTGAATTTTACACTAAAATACCTCAGAGAATTTGGGAATTTTTTTCAATTTTTAACATGATTTTTCCACATAATTCTGTGCACATGTTAGTCAACACAATGGAGTTTCTTGAATCATCCAAATTCTTTACACAAAATTTCAAAGATATGTGGAAATTATGAAGTGACATCACTCTACCTTGGGTGTGATATGCTTGATTGAGTCAGTAATGATATATCTACTGAAAATTTATAGAGTACATGAAGACATTTGATAATGATGTGCAAAATCTTTCTTGATGCTACAGAAAAATCAATATGGCTTCAGCACTTGTTAAAAGAACATATGGTGTAAGTGTTTGTTTTAAAATTATGTTTTGATCCTTTTATCACATATGACCCTTTGATATTCATGTCCAATTCACATCCTTTGTATTGTATTTGTGTTTTCTTCAAATTCTCTTAGACATTGAACTTCATCTTTTCTCAAAAACAGAATAGAACACATGTTTTTCTAAAGAGGATTATTTAAATTTGATCTTCAAATATTTCATTATATTTACATATCATCTCTCAGATTTAGGAAAAATATTTTCTATATTCTATGTTACTCATATTTTTGGCAAGAATTTATGTGAGTTCATCTGTTTCTATACTAATATTTATCAATGTTCTATAAAAACTTGCATATTTTATTCATTTTTATTAAGACATCTAAAACGTTCTTCTATGTTCTACAACATACTTTGATATAAGAATGGAAATTCATATTGCAAATTAAATTTGAAGCAGTTTTAATATTTAGTAGTATCATCTATAATGTGTAAAGTAACATGAGTATTATTCCAAGTTATCTTCTCTACTTCAACAGAGACTCTATGAATATGTGAGTTTCACCTTGCATCTTTGTGGCTCCGTTGTCTTGGAATGTAACAGAAGAAACAGTGATACTACTATATTTTTGTGAGATTTAAATTTTGTTATGTGGTGCCTATAGACCCTACATTGTATGAAATCTTGAAAGAAACTCCAAAGTTGAAAGGTATCAGAAAAAGAAAATGCATTTAAAAAATAATAACAGGAAAAATTTTAGTTTATCAGATAAAACCAATATAAGTCTCATGAGAACACTAAAAAGTAATGCAAACAGTATCACAAAATGATGGATGGCCTCTAAAATTGTAAATATTGGATTAGACTGTTCCTTATTCTCATTATAATCTTGAATAATTTCTCTCTTTAACTCAGTAATCATATTTTTACTTTAGTGATTATGACTCTTCTTCTTTCACAGATTTGACTTTGAGTCTCATAACCATGGCCAAATTCATGATCATTCTCCACAGAGAATCCCAGAAAGTGCAGTGGCTTCTGAGATGAATGGCTGCCTTAGAGATATTGGATGAAAACTTGTTTACTGTTTCCACAGGGTGGGAAGTGGTGTGTGTCTGGGCAGCATCTGTCTCCTGAGTGTCCTACAGGTCATTAACCTAAGCCCTAGAAATTTGAAGTGGGCAAAGCTTAAAACAAAATCTCTCAGAATGATGAACATCTCTTTTGTTTTCTTCTCTATATGCTGCTGAATCTCACTTTATCTGCGAGTGTGACTGAACATGCAGAAATAAGAATTTCACAAATAAAGTAGAATTTCCATACAGTTCAACTCCAGATTATGAGAAAGTTTTATATTGAGCAATGACAGTACTATTCTCCATAAATGATGCTGTGTATGTAAGAGTCATTCTCTTATAGTATCTGCACATTTTTCTTACTGTACAGATACAATCAGCAGGTCAAATGCATTCATAGGACCGGACCTGTGTCACCTCTAGATGCTCCCCTATGACCAGAGGCATCTACAGTAACCTTGTCCTGATGTGCATGTACGTGAATTTCTGCACCATTACCTGCTCCATCCATGTGTGTTTGGCTGTTAATAATTGCTGCTTGTAGTTTTCACAGTTGTTTCCTATGTTGAGTTACTTTCCTCTCATTGCTGAGACCAAATACCTGACACCCAAAATGAAGGAAGGAGATGTTTATTCAGCTCTTTGTTTTTGGAGCTTTCAGTCCATGCTCAAGCTTGTTCCAAGGCTTGGAGCTTGGAGCTTTCAGTCCATGCTTGGAGCTTGTTCCAAGGCAGGGTAGCGTGTCTAAGGTCAAGCGTTCATGGCACCGACAACCAACAAGAGTGAAAAGAGCAACAATGGGAAGGCACACCTCCTTCTCTCTATTAAATTGTATGCCAGTTACCCATCCCTAGGTCAATGCAGCACTCACACTGCCAACTCCAGATATAGACAATGAACTGATCAAAAATGGTAAATTCAGCTACCTCCATTTTGGGGGAATATCCAAACACACCATAACACTGCCTTAATTAATTGGTGTTTCCCAGCACTTTGCACCTCTTAACTCATCAATTGTGGTCACAGTGTGCCCATCCTCTGTTGCATCTACTGTAAAAAGAGTATGTACATGTATTTTAAAGAGAAAAATGACATTTTAAATTTCATTAACTGATATTGGGATACTCAGAAGATTTATAACTTATTGATATAGCTTCGGTAATGAATGTTTCTAGGATTCTTTCCATTTGTGCTGTATTTTTCAGCCTATTACAGTAAAAGCTTTTCACCATAGGTATCGATGAACTTTGTTTCCACTGGATCTCTAATGCTTTTATTTCTATCATTCCAATATATTGAATTTGAAGTTTTTCCTTCCTCTTTTTTATAAATGGGCTAGAGTATTTTCATTGTTAGTTATTGTTTCAAAGAATAACATTTTTAATTCAATGATTCTTTGCATTATTTTCTTATTCTCAATTGGATTAATTTCCCCTCTGATCTTTATAATTTTCTCTTTTCTGTGAGCATTGGCCTTGACTTGTTCTTTTTTTCTAGAGGTTTGAGATGCAGCATTAGGTTTTCTGTTTGTGTTTATTCTTTTTTCCCAATATGAGAACTTACTGCTCTAAACTTTTCTCTGTTGACTATTTTAGTGCATCACATAGGTTTTGGTAAGTTGTCTTTTAATGTTTATTTGATAGCATATGTTGTCTAATTTCTTTAATTTTCTCTGTGACCCATTGGCTGTTCAGCATGTTGTTATTTAATTTCCATGTTTTATGTATATTTTGAAGTATCTTTTATCATTAATTTCTGATTCAAGTGCACTATGATAAGATAATATGCATGAGGATAATATTAATTCCTTTGTATTTTTAAGTATGTTTTATCATTTAGTATATTGTCCATTTTAGAGAATGTCCCATGTACAGCTGAGAAAAATGTGTATTCTGATATTGGGAGGAACCCTGTACATGACTACTAAATCCATTTGTTCGAAGTTTGATTCAATTCTTTATTTATTTGTTGATTTTATGTCTAGTTAATCTATCTCTTTGTGTCAATAGGGTGCTAAATTTCCTCATTGTAATTGCATTAATACTTATTTGATAACCCCATTATAATTGTGTCTATTAATATTTGTCTTACATATTTTGGTGCTCCCATATTGGTGAATATATATATATTTATGACTGTTATCTCTTTCTTTTTTATTTAAAGAGAAAGAAACAAAAAATACATGGAGATAAAAAAGGGCAGAAATAATACAGAATTACAGAAAAATAAATGGTAAGAAGTTGCCAGCTGATAAGTTATATACTGTCATCTTAGAAATAGCTGTTCAGGTTACAAAATTAAAGTGTGTAAAATGACATTCAAATAGTGACACTGCCAATAGTTCTGCTCAATGATCCAACAAAACTTAGTAATATGGTTATAAGCACTACACACTTGTTTTATGTCTTAAGGAGTGTAAGATTAAACATATCAAAACAGAACAAAACATTTTATAAAAACAATTTAAAGAAATATAGATTTCAAAGCAAGTCCCCTGCAGATCTTCACTTTTTAATCTAATTGTCTCTAGTTTCTTCCAAATAGTCGTCCCCATATTCATGCACATTAAATACATACTGCATGTTATAGAACTAATCAAATCATTACAGGATGATGAAGGCTTTTAGGTCTTCAAGATCTGACATTGGGGGAAGACCAATAATAACTACCATCACATCTCTCATTCTCTTCATAGTAGTTGTTCTTATCTTTATCTATGCTGAAATTGAACTAAAGAGACTACACTAATATCACTCTGGACAGTGAATAATAGTATTGCTATATTTTATATCATAATGCTACAGAATTAGCATTGGGTCTCTTAGTGTCTCTTCTTCAGAGTATCTGTTCATTACATTTTGCATTATATAATCTGTTCCCATAAATAGTTTTTTTAAAAAAATCTTCTCATGTGTAAATTTCAACATGTATATATCTATTCCCTCTGTATTATACAGAAACACAAATCAAGACAAGACAGCCAAACAAATTCCTAGAAAAGCATGCAATGAATAAGACACATAAGACCATAATATTAGGTGATCTACTGTAGTTATTATGCTTTCTCCTGTTATTTTCAATAGATTTCTCCACATCATTGGGCTTAATATAAACATAGTATTAACTAGCTATTTTTATAAAAACACCACTTTGAAAACATTGTAGGACTTGAGAGCTGTTAATAAGTAATACCAGTATGGATATCTTTAACATCTTGTCATCTTCAGATAAGTTGCCTCTACTTTTAGGGTTGAATTTGAACGTAGGGTAGAAATTAAACATAACTTAGAATATATGAAACAGATCCAAAGAGATTACCAGGAAACTCAAAACTCCATTGAACACTGGCAAAATGCCTTGACAGCAACTAAAGTTAGCCTTTTGAAACTTGAAGAGAGATTTATGATATATGATTGTAAAAGAAAAGACCTCTTAAAAATAACAAGGAACCAGAAAGAAACAATTCAAAGGATAGAAATTGAAAAAAGGATACATAACTTAAGAATAAAGCATGTGAGTGAGGAAACAGGAGCATCCAAAAATGAAATACAAAGAATATTCACAGATATATTAAAGCAAAATTTCCCATGTATACCAAAAAGAAATGATATACAGATAAAACAGGCATACAGAACACCAGCTACCTATAACCAAAACAGGTCTACACCCAGACATATAATAATCAAGATTCCAGATATCCACCAAAAGAACAGAATATTAAAAGCAGCCAGAGAAAAAAAGCAGATTACCTACAATGGAAAAATTATCAAAATAACAACAGACTTATCAATACAAACTCTTAAATCAAGAAGAGATTGGGGAGAAATATTCCAAATCCTGAAGGAAAATAATATGCAACCAAGACTCGTATACCCATCAAAGCTCTCTCTCAAAATTAATGGATAAATAAGGTGATTCGAAGGCAAGGAGGAGCTGTGGGAGTTCGTGGCCACCAACCCAAACCTACAGAGAGTGCTGAAGGACATTCCAGAGAAAAAGAAGAAGGGATACCAGGATTCTGGCGATAGTGGCAGAGAGGCCTCAATGAACAGGGCAGACAGTGGAATGAGGGAGTATGGTGGAAAACTTATAGCAATAAAGTGGAGTAGCAGACATGAGGCAGAGATGGTAAGCTATAATCTTTAGTATAGATAGCTTTGATACACTATAAAAAGAGGCACAGGTCATTGTTAATAGTGTTTCAGGATTAAAAAGACACAGTAATCTTATCGCCCAGTTTTGTTGAATTTAATTTGTTCTGGTCTGTCCATTTATATGAGATTTGAGGGCAAAGGTATCTGACCCAAAAATAGCAGGTTATACCATGGCAACTATCTTTAATTTTCTATTTACTTAAACTGAAATCCTGTATTACTTACATTGTCTTACTATGACTGATCTTATTGGAATCCTATTCATAAGACCATGGTTTTGACTGTTATCTCTTTCTATTGAAGTTTTCCCCTAACAAGTATGAAGTGAACTTCTGTTTCTCTTTTGATCATTCTTTGATGTTCACATTGTCTCCAAACAGTATATCTACTCCTGCATTTTCTGGCTTCATGTTGCTTGGAGTAATGTTTTTCATCTTTTGACTTTTAGTGTATGAATTTCCTTTTGAGATAAACGTTTATACAGCATATTGTTGGATTTTATTTCCAGTCTGTTTCTTTCTTTATTGTTCTTACTTTAAAGAGAACAAAGCACTACAAAGGAAAACAAAATAGAATAACCAGATCAGAGCAAAACAATCTAAAAACACAGGATTTCAGAAAAAAGACAACAGGAAATCAATACTGGCTACCATAATGTCTCTTGTTTGCTTCAAAATGATTGTCCAGACCTGTGTTCCTCAGTACCCTACCACCACCATTGGCTTGGAGGGTAACCACTGTGCTCCACCCCAGATCAGGCCACTGAGCTGCATCTGCACCCTTTGGCCCCCTCCCACTAGTGCCGAGGACAATCACCGCACCTCACACTGGCTTGGTCTGCTGAGCTACACCTGCACCTCTGAATGTCCCCCATGCATGCAAGCCAAGAGGTTAACAACTGCCCTTCACCCTGGATTGGACCACTGAGCTGCACCTGTACCCCTGTGTGCCCTCACACTGCCATTGGCCTGGAAGGTGACTGCTGTGCTCCACACATGCTCAGGTCACTGAGTCACACCTGGGTACTGGTGCACCTCTCAAACATGCAAGCTAGGAACAGGATCACTGAGCTCCACTCTGGCTCTGACCACCACCACACCCATGACCTGGCACAGTACTTCCATGAACTGATGCAAAGGACCGCCACACAAACCCTGGCTTGGCCCACTGCCCTTGGCTACCCTCCATGTCTCTTAGATCAGCGTATTGCTGTGGGGATTTGTCTCACACTTCCCTTCCCAGAACCATGAACTGTAGTATACTGACAGTGTTGGTTTGATAGGAGACTTGGTGGCCCCTCGCCCACACAGAGGACCCAGGCAAGTTCCAGTCACTATGTACCTTACCCAAGAATCAGTGGATGTCAACAACACAGTAGAACCCTAGGAAACACACTGCTCACAGTGCAAAGGCCAAAACTAAGGTATTCACAAAGCAATGGCAGAAAACTATCCAAACATGGGGAGAAATCTGATATACATATAGTGAGGCATATAGGACATAAAACACTCATAACCAACAAAAATCTACACCCAGCATTATAATAATTAAGATATCAGACATACCGCATAAAAACAGAATACTAAAAGCTGTTATAGAAAAGACACAATTCTCCTTTCAAGGAAAGCCTATTAGAATCACCACATCCTTCTCATTACAAACCTTCAATTTAACATAAGCTTGGAGTGAAGTAGTTCAATCCCTAAAAGAAAACAACTTTTATCCCATATTGATGAACCTAGAAAAACTGTCTTTCACATTTAATGGAAAAACATGATACATCCATGACAAAAAACAACTGAAGAAATTCATATCTACAAAGCCAACATTCGAAAGAGTATAGAAAGACATGGTAGAAAGTTAAAATTACCACAATCTCCAGAACAACAACAGAATGAAACAACCCAACTGGGTAAGAAATTAAACACGGAAGAAAAGTGGGAAACCAATAACAGGAACACAAGGTGGAAAAGTCAGATCAGTACATATCAGTGATATGCATAAATATAAATGGGCTCAATTCACCTGTCAAAAGAAACTGGTTGACAGAATGTATCAAGAAACATGGTTCCAAAATATACTGTAGGTGAGAAATACATTTGACTCAAAAAGAAACTCATAGACTAAAAGTCAAAGTATGAAGAACAGTATCCCTTGCAACAGAAACCCAGAACAATGCAGGGGTAGCTATTCTGTTTGCAGACAAAGTGAACTTGCAAGCAAAAACATTAAAGGAAGTAAAGAAGGCCACTACATACTTGTAAGTGGAAAGCTACAAAAAGAAGAACTAACAACTTGAAATATATATGCAACAAATACAGGAGAACCCAACTATATAAAACAAATATTAATGAATATAAAAAGCCAAATACAGAAGAACACAATTGTAATAGGGGAACTTAACACCCCACTGTCACAAACACATAGATCAAATAGTCAAAAAGTCAGAAAAGAAATAACAGATATAAATCATACCTATGAACTAATGGACTTGGCAGTTGTTTACAGTATTCCACCCAACTACATCTGAATATACATTGTTTTCAGCTGCACATGGGACATTCTCTGAAATAGGCCATATTTTAACTCATAAAACATTCTGAAGTATAGGTAGTGAAATTTCCCCATGCATAATATCTGATTACAGTACACTAAAATTGGAAATCAATGGCAAAAAATTTGCAAAAGCTGCATAAATACATGGAAATCAAATAAGAGACTTCTGAACAAACATTAGGTTGCAAATGAAATTAAAGAGGAACTAAAACAATACACACAAAACAATGAAAAGGCAGAAACAGCATACTGTAATATATGGGATCAATGAAAGCAGTCCTAAGAGGGAAATAGACAGCAATAAAATGTCACATCAAGACAATGAATTGAGCATAAATAAATAACCTAATGCTACATCTCAAGCTTCTATAAAATGAAGAGGAAATCAAATCCAAAGCTCATAGAAGAGAAGAATTTGTCAAGATTGGAGCAGAAATTAATAGACTTGAAGCCAAAAATATGAAATATTAATGAATCAAAGATATTTTTGTAAGAATAAAAATTTGATAAATCTCTATTTTATCAAAAAATCTCAATTTTATCAAGAAAAAGAAAGAAAAACTCAAATCCATGCATTAAGAACTGACAGAGGGAAATTACTACAGATCCTGTGGAAATTAAAAAGGTCATGAACACCTACTTCAAAAATCTCTACTAACATAAGGTTTAAAATATAGAGGAAATGGTTAGATATTTAGAAATATATGAACTACCAAAGCTCAGTTAAGAAGATAAAATGATTTTGAATCACCCAATATCAGCTACTGAATTTGAAAACATCTTTAAAAATTAACCAACAAAAAAAGCCCAGGTACTGTTGGATTAATGGCTGAATTCTGTAAGAAATTTAGAGAAGATTTGATGCCAATGCTTCTTAAACTCCAATGTAATTGAAAGAGGATCAGTCCTCCTTAAATCATTATTGGAGGCAAGTGTCACTCCGATACGAAAACCAGAGAAAGACCCAACCAAAATGGAAAACTATACACCGATTTCACTAATGAACATTGTTGAAAATATTCTCAATAAAATATTGTCAAAGAGAATGCAGCAAATCTTCAAAAAGTTTATACAGCACAACGAAGTGAGATTTATTTCAGGAATTCAATAATGGTTCAATATATGCAAATCAATAAATGTAATACGTCACATTAACAGAGCCAAAAAATAAAAATCACATGATCGACTCGAATAGATGCAGAAAAAGCTTTTGATAAAGTCCAACATTTGTTCATGATTTAAAAAAAAGTACAGAAACTCGGAATAGATGGCATGTACCTCAATCACATAAAGACCATTTATGAGAAAACAACAGCCAACATTAATCTAAATGGACAGAAACTGGAAACCTTCACTCTAAAATCAGGAACAAGATCAGGATACCCACTATCATCAATCCTATTCAATATAGTTCTAGAAATATTAGCAATCAGAGAATAGGCAGAAATTAAAGAAATAAAATACAAAAAGAAGAACTTAAATTATCATTATTTGCAGGTGACATGATACTCTACTTATAACACCCAAAAATATGCCATCAAAAGACTACTAGAGATAATAAACATTCCAGCAGCATAGCTGGATACCAAGTTAACACTCAAAAATCAACAGCATTCTTTTACAGAAACAACAAACTCCCTGAGAAAGAAATTATGGAAATTTTGCTTTTCACAACACAATAGCATCTAAAAAAATTCAGATACTTAGAATCAACCTAACCACCAATGTAAAATATCTATAGGCTGAAAATTATACTACTCTGTAAAAGAAAATTAAATAGGATATTAGAAAATGGAAGGAAATTCCTTGCTTTGGCTAGGAAGATCCAACATTATGAAAATGGCCACACTCCCAAAGCTGTTATACAGATCCAATGTAATCCCAATCAAAATACCATTAACATACCTGACAGATCTAGAGAAAATAGTCCTAAATTTCATTTGGAAAGAGAAGAAATCTTGAATATCAAAGGTGATTCTTGGCAATGAAGGCAAGACAAGAGGCATCATAATCCCTGACTTGAAGCTATACTACAATGTAACAGTAAGAAAATCAGCATGGTACTGGCAAAGAAATATACCTGAGGGTCAATGGAACAGATTACAAGACACCAACACTACTATAAAAACTCTCAGTCACATTATATTTGACAAAGGGGCTAAACATCTCCACAGGAAAAAAGATAGCTTCTTTAATAAGTGGCATTGGAAATTTGGCTTTCTGCATGCTGAGGACTGAAAACCGACCCATGCCTATTACCATACACTAAAATAAAGTCAAAATGGATCAATGATATAAATATTAAAACAAAAACACTAAATCCACTGGCGGGAGAGGTACGTAGACATCTTGGAGCCATAGAGATAGGGAGAGACTTAATGAATAAACTCAAACCAAGTAGAAAATACTTCAAAGAATCAACAACCAGGATCTCATGTTACTAAACAGTTTCTGCATTTCAAAATAAATCACCAACAAAATGAAAAGAAAACCTACTGAATAGAAAATAATTTTAGCCAGCAAATTCTCAGACAAAGGACTTATATCTAGAACATATAAAGAACTGAAAAACATGAAATCCCCCAAATTCAAGGACGCTCTCCAAAAATGGGCATCAGAGATGAACATATAGTTCTCAGATGATGATATACAAGTGTCAAATAAATACATGCAAAAAATGTTCATCATCACTGGCCATTCAAGAAATGCAAATTAAAACAGCATAGAGATTTCATCTCACTCTGGACAGAATAGACTCCATCAAGAAAATAACTGATAACAAATGTTGGTGAGGATGCAGGAAAAAAGAAACACTTCTCCATGGTTGGAGGGAGTGCAGACAGGTGCAAGCATTGTGGAAATCAGTGTGGAGATTCTTCAAAAAACTACAATTAGAGGTTCCATTAAATCCAGGTATTCTTCTCTTGTGTAATTTCCCAGAAAAATTGAAAAGGTCATGTCACAGATATGTATAAGGTCATAACAGCACAATTTGTGATAGCTAACTTTTGTAAACAACCAAAATGCCCATCAACCACAGAATGGATAAAAAAAGATGTGGTAATTTTATACACATAGAAGACTACTCAGCTATAAAAAGGATAGCTTTGAGGCCTTTATATGAAAATGGAGGAAACTTGAGAATATCCTCATTAGTGAGATAAATGATACTCACATTAGTAAGTATCCCATTGTCTCTCTAGTGTGACAAATAATAAAAACTGGTAAAATGAGATACAAAATTATAACAGAAACTGTAAAAAAAAGTGATGGAAAGTGCTCTAAAGGGTATAATGGTATGTATAGTGTGTAAGATAGAAGATCATATTATGAAATTTATGTTGTATCATTGAACAGAAGCATTTGCACTGTCAATTTTTGAGTGTCTAGCTATGTTTATTGCTTTGATTTTGTGACTTTGGCAACTATTTTTAAGATGACAATGTGAAATGTATCAACTAACAAATTTATGATGTTATTTTTTTCAATTCTATATTGGTCCATTTTTTTGTTTTTCTATATTTTTAAGATTTCTTTTAAAAATAACATTATGCAATTTAACAATCATTGTTAGATTTCTTTCATTGTTTTGAAAACCTATATTGTTACTGTTTTGGGTTTGTTGTTATTGGTTAAATCTTTTGCTGCTTTACTTTTCTGACTTATTTTTTATTTTTTTTTTTAAAAAATTAAGTACCAAAAAACACCCCAAAATGTTTGTATATACCCTCACAAACAATAAGATAATACAATTCAAAAAGTTGTAAAAGCAATCAAAATAAAAGAATGAGAACCTTAAGTGTTTTCAACACTAGACATTATGAAATCAATATTGTCTACAGTAATGTCTCTTGTTTTCTTCAAATTAGCTGTCAATATCTTAATACATATTGAAATCAAATAATTGAAAACGGACTACAGCCAATCAAAACCAAGAATAAAAGCATTATTGGACTTTGAAACAAAACTGATGGGAATGCATCAATGGCTACCATGATGCCTCATTTTCTTTACTGTAGTTGTTCATACTATCACACATAACAGAATCAATTCTTATAAACCCTTTAGGTGATTTTCTGGGTATATATGCCTATACATGTACATCAACCCATTATATATTAAAAGAATAACAAAACAACAAATACATAACTATAACTAAGATTCCACAATAATAACTATGTAGGGTTTCAAAACAAGGTGGTAGGAACATAATAAATTTTGTTGTTTTACATAGTTATCTTTAAAAATCTTATTCCAATTATTGGATACAGTCATGAAAAGTTGATTTAATTCTACAGATGTTAACTGTTTTGTTCCAAGAACTAATTGAATTAGTAATACAATCATCTTAGTAATCTTAAGTGTATATATACACATTTATATCTTTTTTCTTCTTTCTTCCTTGTTTTCTCCTTTTCCCTATATGAGTTATTCTTTTCTCTTTGAACAGTTCCCTATCCCTTAACAATATTCAGTGAAGATTTTGTATCTTATTTATTCTTTATGGTTTTTATACAAGGAAGACAATACCATATGTACACACGTGAATGTTATTTATTTTAGTTATGTGTATGGTCTCAAGTCACATCTATTTACCTATCAAAGCTTCAATGTGGTCTTTCTTTAGAGTTGATTAGTATTCACTGCATAAAAATATATCATTTTTATCCATTACTCAGTTGGTGAATATTTAGTTTGTTTCCAAGGCTTGCCTATTATGAAGTTTGCTGCTATAAACATAGGTGCACATATATCACTGTGGTATGATGTTTTCAGTTATTCTTGGAATATGCCTAAAAGTGGAATAGCTGGGTCAAACACGACCTCCCATCTCAGCTTTTTGACAAATGTCCGGACCGATTTCCACAGTGGTAGTCACAGACTACATGCCCACCAACAGTTGCGAAAGTGTTTCCTCTTCCCCATATCCTCTTCAGGATTTGCTGTTGGAAATTTTCTTGAACTTGGCCATTTTTTTCATATATTTATTTGCCATTTGTATTTTTTCAGCTGATAAGTGTGTATTCATCTCAGATGCTCATTTTTGGATTGGGTTTTTGATGTTCAGGGGCCTGAATTTTTAAAAACATTCTTTATGTATTCTGGATAGAAATCTTTGTCTGAGGGACAGTTGACTAAATTATTTCTAATTCATGGTATTTCTTTTCCCTCTGTTGGACAGTTCTTTTGACATGAAAAAAATCTTTTCACACTGGGGAGACAATATGGTATGTACATGTGACTTTTTGTTGACTTCTTAGTATTTTCTTAAGTTAAATCTATTTACTTATAAATATATCAATGTGATAATTCTTAATAGCTGAGTAGTACTTCATTTTGTAAAAGGACTACATCTTTTTCTATCCATTACTCTGCTGATGGGCATTTATGTTTTTTCCAAGATCTGGATATTACAAATTTGCTACTATAAACATGAGTGCATGTATAACATTGTGACATGATGCTTTCAATTCTTCTGGGAATATACCCAGAAGTGGTATAGCTGGGTCAAAAGGGACTTCCAGGTCCACATTTTTGAGGAAACTCCAGACTGACCTCCAAAATGTTTGCACCAGCCTACAGTCCCCCCCCCAACAGTGCAGGAGAGTTTCTTTATCACTACAGCCTCCACAACATTGGTTGTTGGTAGCTTTCTTTATCTTGTCCATTGTTTCCGGAGTGAGATGGAATCTCAGCATGATTTGATTAGCATTTCTCTAATGACCAATGATGCTGAACATTTTTTCATGTATTTATTTTCCATTTGTACTTCTTTATATGAGAATTGTGTATACATTTCAGATGGCCATTTTTTGATGCTTCTTTGAATTTTGAGGATCTGATTTTTTAAATTATTTATGTTTTAGACAGAAGCCCATTGTCAGAGGGACAGTTGACTAAGACATTTTCAAAATTCATGGGTTTCCTTTCTACCCTGTTGGAGATTTATTTTGACATTGTGAAAACTTTGTAATAAGATTAGATCCCAATTATTGATTCTGGGAAGCACTTCCTATTTGGTTTGATTTTTGTTCATGAAATCTCTACTTACCCTTATGTTTTCAAGATTTCTACCTACTTTTTCTGGCAGCAAATTTAGTGTTTCTGTTTCAATATTTAGATATTAGATTCACCTTGACTTTAGTTTAATATAATAGGCATGGGCCTACTTTTAGTTTTGAGCATATGGAAAGCCAGTTTTTCCAGCACTATCTATTAAAGGGGCTATTAATCCAGTGAACAAGTTTAGCCTCTTTGTCCAAGATAAGGTGGCTGAGTGTGTTTGTAGCTGTGAGTCTATCTTCCAATCTATTGCACTGATCTTCAAGTGTGTTCTTATTCCAGTGTCATGTTCAGTTTATCTTAGTAGCTTTGTAGTATAATTTCAAGTCAGGAATTGTGATGCTTCTGGCCTTGCCACTGTTGCTCATAATTTCCTTTGCTCTTCTAAGTCTCTTCTGGTTTCATATGAATTTTATGAATGATTTCTCTATCTCTGTGAGATATGGTAATGTTATTTTAAGTGGAATTGCATTACACCTGTACAACAGTTTTGGGAGAATGGCCATTTTCACAATGTTTGTTTTTCCTGTATATTAACAAGGAATGTCTTTCTATTTTATGCAATCCTGTTCAGTTCCTTTAATCAGAGTATTATAATTTTCATTGAACAGATGTTTTGCATCCTTTGAAGATTGATTTCTAACTATTTCATTTTTTGAATGCTATTGTCAAGGGTGTGATTTATTTTATTTTTCTCTCAGGAAGTTTGTTGCTTGTGTACAGGAATGCTTCTGATTTTTAAGTGTTGACTTTATATCCAGCTGCATTATTAAGCCCAGGAGTTTTTCAATAAAGTTTAGGGGGTCTTTTAGGTATAGTATCATTTCATCTGCAAGTAATTGTAAATTCACTTCTTCCTTTGTTATACTTCTTTCTTTTATTCCTCTCTCTTCTCTGTCTTGCTCTGGCTAATATTTTTAGTAATATATTGAATAGGATTGGCCATAGTGGACAGCATTGTATTGTTCATGATTTTAGAGGGGAAAGCTTTCTGTTTTTGAACATTTAACATGATGCTTGCTGTTGGTTTTTCATAGGTGTCTTTTTTCTGGTTGAGCTAGAGACACCTATTCTGATTTTCCACAGAGTTATTATAATGAATGAGTGTTGGACTTTATCCAAAGCTTTTATTTTACATCTATAGAAGTGCTATGTGATTTGTATTTTTTTGCTCTATTGATATGGTAGATTACATTTATTGATTTATGTGTGTTGAACCATTCCTGCATTCCTGGGATAAATCCTACTTGGTCATGGTTTATAATCTTGATGACACGCTGCATTCTGTTTGTCAGTATTTTATTGTGGGTTTTTGCATCTATGTTTATTAGGACATTGGACTGCAGTGTTCTTGCTCCTTGTATATATCACCTTTACTTTATTTATTCATATATGTGAATGAACTGCTTTAAGGTAGTCATTTGTGTGTATTATTTCACATCACTGTGTGTGGCAATCTGTCCATCTGTCCATATGTTTGTTAACAACTGTGTGTGTGTATATTTCATTCACTGATGCCTTTGTAGATAAATAAAAGAATGTATCAACGCAGTCTTTATGTTTCTATGTGTTTGTGTTTGTATAAATGCATATATCCGCCTCAACTTGTGCGACAAGAAAGTTAATTCAGACAACACAGAACAACATCAAAGAAACTGTGAGAAAGGAGTAATTAAATGTGGTAAAGGAAAAGCAGGTGGAGAAACAGAGTTCTCAAAAGGGAGAAGCTAGTGAGCGAGGTAAACATGCCCCAAGTAGACAGGAGAAATGAGAATGTATGGAACACAGAAGAAAGGAAAATTTTGAAAGTAAAATTCAAAGAAAGCAAAGATGTGCGGTGAGAGCAATATGGAAAGGGTGTATAGGAAAAAATAGGGCCAAAGGAAATCCTTTAAAAAAAAAAAAAAGGTTAAAGAGTAACTCTCCAAAAATATCTCAATTAAAACATGCTCTAGAGAGATATCTGAGCTAAAATAGTCAGTAATTACTAACAGGAAAACCGAAAGTGTGCACTTCAATTGTAAAGGTAGATATAAACTCAAATGTATAATATTCTAATATAATGGCTCTCTGTACATCTCATGAAAATCTGTGAAAGTGTATTTTAATGCTGAAACTAAATATTCTAATGTACATATTCTAATAATGTCATGTTTCTTTATAAATTATTTTAAAAGTATTTGTTTATTTTAAAAGATTAATTTAAAAGAGGACATAGCAAAACAGCTCAGAACAGAACAATTTAAGCAACATAGTGTTTCACCACAAGACAACCCATCATAACTATATCTACCATAGTGTCTCTTTCTTTGAAATATGTGAGTATAACTTCACACATTATAGTAGCAAACATAACAAAAGAGTATAAAACCATTCAGGACATATTACGTATTAAAGGACATTTAGAACCAACTAACAGAAAATAAACAATGGTTACTATATTATCACCTTGTCCATAAAAATTTTATTTTTACTATCACACATAACAATATCCAATGAGACACAACATGGTAGAATCAATGGATACAGAAGAACAAAAGCATGGTATGACTTCAAAACAAGAATATATTAAATCAGCCCGGGCTACTATAATGTCTTTTTTTCTTCAAAATGTCTGTTGAACCATTAAGACAGCAAAATCAAACAACATAGAATAAAACCATTCCAGCTAAGGAATAAAAATATTATATTGCTTCAAAGCAATATAAAGGAGAATCATGATTACCATATACTTTCATGTATTCATACCATTTCTTACAATACGGAGACTATATGGTATTTGTACATGTGATACGGATACCATTTATAACTGAGTAGCACTCCACTGTATAAAAATATCGCAACTTTTTTATCCAGTCCTCAGTTGATGAACACTTAAGTTGTTTCAAAGATCTGGCTATTACAAATTGTGCTGCTATAAACATGGGTACACATATATCACTGTGTTTTGATGTATTTAGTTCTTCTAGGAATATGCCTGGAAGTGCAATAGCTGGAACAAATGGGACTTCTAATCCCAGATTTTTGAGAAATCTTGAGTCTGACCTCCACAGTGTTTAAAACAGTCTACATTCCCAGGAACAGTGTAGGAAATTTTCTTTTTCTCCACAGACTCTCTAGCATTTATTGGTAGATTTCTTGATCCTGGCCATTCTTTCTGGAGTGAGATGGAATCTCAGGGTGGTTTTAATTTGCATTTCTCTAATGAGTAATAATGATGAACATTTATTCATGTATTTATTTGCCATTTGTATTTCTTCATCTGAGAAGTGTGTCTTCACCTCAGATGCCCATTTTTGGATTGGATCTTTGAATTTTTGAGGGTCTGATTAAAAAAAAAACATTCTTTATATGTGTTAGACAAAAGCCCTTTGTCTGAGGGAATGTTTATTAAGACTTTTTCCCAGTTTGTGGTTTTTCTTTTCACTATGCTGGAGGTTTCTTTTGATGTGAAGAAACTTTTTAATAATACATAATCCAAGTTACTGAATCTGGGAAGTATTTCCCATGATATTTGATTCCTGTGCATGAATTCTCTACCTACCCCTATGTCTTAAAGGTTTTTTACCCAATTTGTCTTCCAACAGACATAGTGATTCTGTTTTAATATTCAGATCTTTGATCCATTTAGATTTTAATTTAGTACATGGTGATAGGCATGAGTCCATGTCTAGTTTTGGGAACATGGAAAGCCAGTTATTCCATCCCATTTCATAAAGAGACTATCATTTTTCCAGTGAAAATGTTTGGCCCCTTTATTAAAGATAAGGTGGTTGAGTGTGTGTGTAGTTGTGGTTTGTCTTCTAATCTATTCCATTGGTCTTTAGACCTGTTTTTATTCAAATACCATGTTGGATTTTACTACAGTTGCTTCGTAGTATAAGTTCACATAAGGGATTGTGGTGCCTCCTAACTTGCCTTTGCTGCTTAGAATTGTCTTTGCTATTATATGTCTCTTCTGGTTCCATATGAATTCTACCAGTGATTTCCCTGGATCTGACATATGTTGTTAGTATTTTTATCATTATTGCATTGAATCTGTATAACAGTTTTGGCAGAATGGAAATTTAAACTATATTTAATCTTCCTATTTGTGAGCAAGAGATGACTTTGCATTTTCTGAAATAATCTTCAGTTTCTTCCCAGGGCATTATAATTGTCCATGTATAGATTTTTCATTTCTTTCTTTTTTTTTCTTTCTAGATATTAATTTCTATGTAGTACTTTTTTAGATGCTCACGTAAAGGGTGTGGCTTCTTGTTATTCTCTCAGTGATTCTGTTGTAGTTTATAGGAATGCTATTGATTTTTGAGTATTGATTTTGTATTCAGCTACATTGCTGAATTTCTTTATTATATGTAGGAGTCTTTAAATAGAGTTTTGGTGGTCTTCTATGTACAGTATCATGCCATCTTCAAGTAATGATGATTTAACTTCCTTTTTTACTGTCTTTACCCCTTTTATTTTTCTTTCTTGCCTAATTGTTCTGGTTAGCATTTTCAGTACTATGTTGCATAAGTGTGAAGAGACATCCTTATCTTGTGCCTGATTTTAATGTAAAGGCCTTCAGTTTTTGGCCATTTAATATGATGATGTATGTTGGTTTGTCATAGATGGCCTCTATCATATTGATGCAAAGACCATGTATTCCAAATTCCTGCAAGTTTCTTATTATGAATGAATTTTGAATCATATCAAAAGCTTTATATGCATCTATAGAAATGATCATGTGATTCTTATTTTTTGTTTTACTGTCATGGTGGATTACATTTATTGATTTATGTTTATTGAAGCATCCCTGCATTAATGGAATGTATAATTTTCTTGATGATATGCTGCATCCTATTTGCCACTCTTTTACTCAGGATTTTTCATCTGTGTTCATTATGGAAATTGGCCTGCAGTTCTGTTTTTTACATGGGTCTTTCTCAGGTTTTTGTACTAGAGTAAAATTTGCTTCCAAGAATGACTTAGAAATGATTGTTTCCCTTTCA
Source organism: Cavia porcellus (assembly GCF_034190915.1). Lineage (NCBI taxonomy): Eukaryota > Metazoa > Chordata > Mammalia > Rodentia > Caviidae > Cavia > Cavia porcellus. The sequence continues at coordinate 7,391,864 of NW_026947520.1, read as the reverse complement.
ATTTCATTGAAGATTTTGATGAGTTTCTTGTAGACAGCATATAGCTGGATGTTATTTCTTGATCCATTGTGCCAGTCTTTTTCTTTTAATTGGTGGATTGAGACTATTAACATTCATGGTTATAACTGTTATATATTTGTTTATTGTTGATGTATAATCTTTCTGCTGTCACATCTTTATCTTTATTTTTCAGTTCTAAACAGAACAGTTCTAAACAGAAAGATAAAGCCGACTTTATTGTTTGCTTTGCTTAGTGTTTTTTCTAAGTGTATCTAAACTGCCTTTCAGTAATCTTTGCAGGATTGGCTTGGTGATCACGAGGTTATTCAGCTGTTATTTATCATGGAAGTATCTGATTTATCCATCCAAGGACAGTTTTACAGGGTACATCATTCTAGGTTGGAAATCATTTTCTTTTAGAAACTGGGATACTTCACTCGATGCTCTTTTTGACTTCATTGTTTGTGCTGAGAAGTCTTCTGTAACTTTGATAGGTTTTCCATTATGGTGATATATCATTTCTCTTTAACAGTTTTTAATATTCTGTTCTTTTGTTGGATTTCTGGGATGGTGATTATTATATGTCTGGGTTTAATTTTACTTTGGTATGGCTTTTTTGAGTTTTATATGCTTTGGTGATCCTAATGTCAGTTTCTCTTCTACACTGGGGAAATTTTCAGCTTTTACTCCTCTAAATATCTTCTTGAAATCATTTGTGCTGTCCCCTTCTTTTTTTTTATCCATATGAATCTTATGGAGTTTTTTTTTTCTGTATCATCACACAGCTGTTGGATTGTTATTTCCTGATTCCCTGTTATTTTTAAAAGATTTTTCCATTCCTGTTTACTAGCTGCAATCTTGTCTTCAAGGTGAAATTCTATCTTAACTTTCCTTGAGTCGGTTTTGAAAACTTTTGATGAAATTTTTTTGTTTCCTTTAAAACTCACTGAATATGCTTTAGGTATTCTGTTTGCTTCTTACATTGTTCATCCAGGGATTCTATCTTTTGGTTTTGTCCCCATAATTTTTTAACTATGTCTGTTTTAGATGTGTTTAGCATCTCTTTAATTACTTTTATCCTTTCTTCTTTTACCTGGGAAATTATTTTTTGTTTTAATTCCTTTAAAGCTTCCCAGAGTTGCTTTTTTATTTCAGTTGCTCTTATTTCAGGTAGTTCAGGTGTATAGCATAACATTTCTTCTATGTACATATCTCCTAAGGTTTCTTGGGATGGGCCTGAGGTTTGAGAATGTATTTTTGTCCTTTGTTCTGTCATTGTCCTATATTTCCCTGTTTCAAGTTTTGTTGCAAGGCTTCCCTTAGGCCTGTTGGTAATCATCTTCTATACCCTCGGCATTTGGGATGGAATGCAGGTTGCTGAGCATGGTCCAGTCTGGCCCTCTGGAACTCCCATGTGACTTCCAATGTTCCAGGAAGCTGGGAAGGCACCTAAACACTGTGGATAATGATCCAAAGCCGTCCCCATCCAAGGACTCGAACTCAATTTGTGTTAAATCAACTCCACTAATTGAAGAAGGTTGTTGGGCATAATCTAACCAGGTCACAATTCCTCCCACAAAAATCTAGTCTAGTTTAGGTGGCTGGAAGCTGGGCAGTTCCTTGACAACTAAGAGCAATTATCTTAACCTCCTGGGGCTGGGATGGTACATGGATACTCACCTCTGGTGATGCAGTTTCCTGAATTGAGACAGGGTCACTGGGGGAGCCCAAGAAAGGCCAGAAACCTGTGTAGCCAGAGGAGTGTGGCTCTGGGCCATCAAGTTCCCCGTATTGAGAGAGCCTCACAGGGTTGGTCCCGGTAGGCCCAAGACCTGTGGAGTCAGTAGAGTGTGGTTGGAACCTGGGGAGTTCCTTGACGACTGAGAGAGATGCTCTTAACTATCCAGGCCTGAGTGTGGTGCACAGACACACCCACCTTTCTTTTTAAAGAAATCTCTGGTTTTTATTTCTCTCATTTCGTTTTTTAGCTTCTGAAAAATGAAAATGTTTGCTTTGTGTACTTTTAAAAGTTGAGTGCAGAATTTTTGTTTTGTTCACCTTTCTTGACAATAATATCATCTGTCCATTATTTCAATCTAATACTGTGTAAGAGCTACCAGGTTCTTTAAGGAGATGCACACTGAAGGCAAGACATATTACAACAAACCTTAAATATATGGCTTTCTTTCTTTCTTTCTTTCTTTCTTTCTTTCTTTCTTTCTCTTTCTTTCTTTTTCAAACAACTGCTTTAATTCCATGTTAGTTTGATTGATATGTACTGGTCCTCATCTGATTTAAGGCGTTTTCTGTGAAGCTGTATAAAGTTTTAATCAGAGCTTTCAGTTACCTCGCTATCATCGTCTTCCTGTTTAAACTCTGGCAAACGTGTGAAGGTCCTTTCTGAGTAGATTTCTATGAAATTATCTTCAAAGTCAATGCAACTGCTTTCCCTGCATGAGGTATCGCTGAATCATTGTTCAAATCAAGCTCTTGTGTGATGGGCTGGGGATTTAACTCAGCAGCATAAGTGCCTGCCTTGCAAGCCCATAGTTGTGAGTGTGATCCCTGGTACAAAAAATTAAAAATGTCTTGTGTTTGCATAAACTTGAACAAATCTCATCATTTCATTAACCTTTCACAATTCTTGAAGATCAAATGAACATCAGCCACAAAATCATCTGGAATTTGGTAATATTGAGAATGTTTTTTCTGAAGCTTCTTTTGAATAGTGGATGAATCCAATGCTATTTTTATAATTTTAAAGTAGTTTGGTATCAAAGCAGGTACCAGCTCCTAGAATTCCATACTTAATTCATGGCAATAGAGATAAAACAGAAGACTTTCCCATTTCCTTTGTTCCACTGGGCTCAATCCTTGTGTAGCTTGCCCCTTCTGGATGTGTTGCAAACTATCACATTCATATTCAACTTCTGGCTTCCAAGTATCCCTGCAAAATATGAATATCCAGTCCCCACTTGGAAAGCTAAGAAGTATTGGAATATGGAAATTTAGAAGACCTTTGGATATTTTTCACAGCACAAGAGATCCCCTCCATTTTGGCAGACAGCACACAAGTCTTCATTTGAACAGCATCTTTGATGTTGCCATTTCCACCAGTCTTTGCTTCCATGTGAATATGGCTTCGAATTGGAGACGTTTCATTAACTAGATTGCTGAGCCCCGACTACTTGCAGCTTTCATTCAAATCTGCAGGTTCAGATTTCACATGATTTTCCAAGCTTGCTAACACACCTAACTCACTATCTAAATGCAGGTTGGTTAACACAGTTGGTGCCAACTTATGCTCAGGACTCCTCCATGTGGAGTCACTCCTCCTCCCATGCTCAGTCTTTTCCTGTTCACAGCTCCTGAAAAACTACAGACCTCTTCCTCAGTCCCAGGTTCTTGCTTGACATTCACTTGATCAGATTTCAAACTAAAACCAATCTTCTCAGCAGTTCTTCTTGATGACCCACAGCTGCAACTACTGCCAGTACTAGAAGTACGAGGAGATCTCACAGGTGTGTGAGAATTGGATAAACCTGATGATCCTGGAGATAAGGTACAGAGTCCTGGGGAAGGAAGGATTCATGGTGCTTGTAGACTTTGGGAGTAGGTGGCTGTCTGAGATATATCTACCTGGTAGCTTATTTAACTGCTTGTGTCAGCATCTTCCAGGTATATGGGTGGAATATCAGGCAAGGATGGAAGATATTTTAGATAGTAACTGAGGGGATGAGTTCTATTGCTGTAACAGATGGGCTGGTGGGGCTTTGGCTTGCATTTGCCATAGTTGCTATAGTAGGGTTTCTTGGGTTGTTTGTGATATTGTGTACTGATATGATAAGAAAAGTTCCATCATGCCCTGGGTTTGAGTGTTGTCTCAGGAGATGTGGTTGCATCATGGGATACTGAGGAACGCTGTGCCTGGGCATCCTTGGGATTCTGGCAGCAATCTGAGCCAGTCTCATTTGATTTGCTTGAAAAGCTCCACAGCTCATGTTACCTTTTTGCATTGTTTGCATACTGATCAATCTTGGAGCCTGTTTCTGTAACATCTGAGGGGCTGTTTGTGTAGGGTGCTTCTGTGTTGTTGTTGTTGGTAGTGGTGTGGGAGCTAGTGGTTGCTGATTCCTCATCCATTGCAGCTGCTGAGTTTTCTCTGTGCATACACTTGCTGTTGCATATGCTGAAGTTGAAGCTGTGCTAAATTAATCTGTCCAGGGCTTTTATTAATGTGCTTTGTCCCTGAAGTAACTTGTCCCACTACAACATTAGGAGTATAACCAGCAACTACAAACACACTCAGCAACCTTATCTTTGATAAAAGGGCCAAACTCATTCAATGGAAGAAAGATAGTTCCTTTAATAAATTGTGCTGGAAAAATCTGGATCTTAATATGCCAAAAAGTAAAACTACACGCAAGCCTATCCCATGTACTAAATGAAAGCCAAAATGTATTAGCAATCTAATTATTAAAACAGAGACACTAAATCTGCTGAAAGACAAAGTAGACAGAAATCTTGAAGACATAGGAATAGGTACAGAATTCATGAAGAAGAATCAACTGCTCATGAAATATATCACAGAAATAATAACTGTGATCACATCTTAATGTAGAATTTTTGCACCTTGAAAGAAGTTTACAGCATAGTCAAAAGAAAATCCACATATTTGAAAAAAACATAGTGAACTGTCGCACAGACCAAGTACTTGTGTATAGAAGATATAAAGAATTTTTTAAAACCTAGGTACCTGAAATACCAAGACCCAACTCAAAAATGGGCATCTGACATGAATACACAGGTCTCAGATAAAGAAATACAAATCGTAAATAAATACATGAAAAAAGGTTCAGCATCATTGGTCATTAAAGAAATGCAAATTAATACCACACTGAGATTCTATCTCACTCCAGAAAGAATGGCTGGAATAAAGAAAACCATTAGCAACTAATTCTGCAAAGGCTGCAGGGCAAAAAGGAAGACTTCTGCACCCTTGGTGTGAGTGCAGATTGGTGCATCCACTGTGGAGGTCAGTCTGGAGATTTCTTAAAATGCTGGGAATGGAAGTTCCATTTGACCCAGCTATTCCACTTCTCGGCATATTCCCAAGAGAGCTAAAAATATCCTACCACAGTGATATATGTGCACCCATGTTTATAGCAGTATAATTTTTAATAGTCAGATCCTGGAAACAACCTAAATTCCCTTCAACAGAGGAATGGATAAAAATGATGTGCTATTCCTATACAGTGGATTACTGCTCAGATGTAAAGAATGATCATATTGAGATATTTATAATAAGTGGATGCAACTTGAGACCATACTCATTTGTGAAATAAATCAAACTCACATGCATAAATACCATATAGTCTCCCTAGTGTAAGAAATGCTAAGAGTGCATAAGCTACAAAAAACTCACTAAATGTAGTGAAAGAATAAGAATATGCTTAAATGGGAAAAATAATATCTCAGGGAAGTGAGGAAAAAGAAAGAGAAAGGAAAAATATAGCTAAAATTATATAAACACACTTATGACAAATAAGATAATTGTACTACAAAGTCTGTAAGTTAGAACAAAATAATTAACATTCATAAGATTTGAACTCTTGTGCATATTATTGTATGGTGATCTGAGGAACTCTTGAAGATCATTCTGTAAAATAACAACCCTAGCTATGTTCCTACCACCTTGTTTTGAAGGCCTAAATTGTGAGTGTTTTGGCCTCTTTGATATTGTTATTTGTCTTTTCACGTGTGTGTGCTTTTCTAGCAATTTTTTGTTTAATTTTGTTTTTCCCTCTAATACAAAATGATAGGCATAAATGTAGAAATACACATAAGTACAAAACTTCTCCTAAGCAGTTTATGAGTATCGCTTATATAAAACATGATGAAATGAACAGCTACTTTCAAGAAAAACAGACACGATGTTATCCAGTGCTAATTATGTATCATCAGGCTGTGAAATGCAGAAATACTATTATTCTTTGTTCAGTGTGATTTTAGTCTGTTTTTCATTATTTAATTTCAACGCACTTGAAGGTAGGGCAAGATATTTTGAAAAGAACAAGAGACATTACGACAGCCATTGTTGATTTCCCTCTTATCTGGTTTTGAAAGCCAAAAATACCTTGATCATTTTGTTCTGGTCAGTTTAATAACATTTTGTTTTGTATGAATTCATTGTGTGTGAAAATATGGACAATTATTTAGAAGACAACAAGAGGCAATATGAAAGACAATGATGATCTCCTTTTGTCTTGCTTTTAAATCTGTATCACTCTGTTTTCTTCTGCTCTGTTCTGTTTGGTGCTTTTTAATTTTAGACTGTTTAAAATAAAAATTTAAAAAAGAATCTGTTTTGACGGAATGCTTTTCCCTGTGTTGTCTGTGGTACACTCTCTGTACTACATGGAGATCAAGGTTATAATTCTTTATTGCTTAATAGTATTTCATTGTATGAAAATACTGAATCTTTCCTTACCATTCTGTAGTTGTTGGGAAAGCTAAATCTACTTTTTCTCTGAGTCTGTCTCAAGGAGTATTGTATAATTTACCCCAAACTTCAGTTTGTCCATTTTCTTTCAAGTCAAATGTGTTTATTTTATACAACATATTGATTAATTTTGTCGCCCGATTCATTCTGTCTCTATTTCTTTTTATTGATAAGTTCAGGACGTCTACATTACTGATTACAATCCACATATATTAGCTTATCTCTACCACACTATCCTCCTGCCATTGGTCCCCTTCATCTTCCATCCATCCAATTGCCTGCTCTGCTCCACAGTCCCTTTCTGCTACTGTTCCTGAAAATGTGATCATCTTCAGTTCTTTCTAGAATATCATTCAAAATTCTCTTGGGCTGGTTTGGTGGTCACGAACTCCTTAAGTTGTTCTTTATCATGTATGTATTTAATATTTGCAACAATTCTGAAACTTAATTTTTCAGGGTACATCAATCTGAGTTGGATATTGTTTTCTTTTGGTATATGAAATAATTCATTTCAACTTCTCAACTTGATGGTTTTTACTGAAATTCTGCTTTAACACTGATGGGTTTTCCACTTATAGATGATTTTTTTTTTTTAACAGCCTTTAAAATTAAGTTACTGAGTTTCTGGGATCTTGATATTATATATCTGTGCATAGATTTGATTATGACTAGCTGGAGCACTATATGCCTCACTTGTTTGCAGGACAAATCCTTTCGCCATGCTTGGTATGATTTCTGCTGTTACTTCTGCAAATAGTCATTTCATATCTTTTGCATTGTCCCCATTTTTTCACTGACACCTCTTTTACATCATTTTAATTTTATTTAAATGGTAAGAATACATAAGAGTTTAGAGTAATCACAATTCCCCATTACATTGCTCGGAAGCTTTATAATGTCTGCATTCATTAGTTGGAATTGTTTTATCCTAGTTTGTTTGATTTTAATATCTTTGATAGCATAAACAGCTATTTTAAAGAAAACAAGATATCAGAATAGCCATTGCTGAATTCCTATCATCTTACTCTGAAGTCTTACTATGCTTTTGTTTTTCTATTCCCTTTGGTTCTATCTTGTTATATCTTATTGGATATAATTATGTGTGATAGTACAAAGAAATTTTCCATGGAAAATGAGATAATGTAGTAGCCATTGTACATTCTCTGCTGTTTGGTCAGGAAAGCCCTGTAATGCTTTCATTCTCTTGAATGGTTTTATATGGCTTTGTTATGTTTGACCCTATTGTATATAAAGCTGTGCTCAACTATTTCAAAGAAAGAGACATTATGGTAGTTACTGTTAATTATGGGTTGTTTTGTGATAAAATGCTGTGTTACTTGCGTTGTTTGATCTGATCAGCTTTGTTATGTCCTCTTTTTTCTTAATCTCTTTAAAAAGAAAAAAATTAAAAATAAATAATTTCATGTTACATAGAATAACTCTGTTCACTCACTGTTGATAAAATATTTAGAAATAGCTTTTGTGAAATGTTAGTGTTTGGTTGGGAATTAATTCCATAAAATTTGATGTCTACAGTTTCAGAATTCTCATCATCACCCTATCCTTTTAATTCCGTGAATTATTAAAATGCAGAAAAGTACAAAAAATGAGACAAGCAATACACATATCACATTGCAGAAATAGTGTCTTCACACATTTACTTGCAGAGAAAAAGATATTTTTATAAAAATTGGTCCCCCTCCCCACTCCAATCCTCTAAACTCATTCTCATCTTTCCTCCATTTTTCATAGGCCACCATCAAAAGTTTGGTCTGTATGCTTACACTTTTTAAAATTGTTTTAAAATTTTTATGTATGCATGCATATTCATTAGCAATATAAAGTTTTTAACTTCTTCAATGAAAATATCTCAAATTTAGTGAAAGTCATTGTACTATACATATCATTCTCCAAGTTTTTTCCATCTCAATGTGTTTTAGATGTTTACAAGAACATATGGTTTTTGTTTGTTGGGGTTTTACAAATGGGTATTATTTCATCATAAGATATTTGAATTGTTTTCAGTATCTGGTTACTACCAATTGAGCCACAGAGAAATTTCTGGTATTTCCTAAGCATACATGTAAGTAAAAATAAAATGTAGTTTTGAATTTGTGCAAGAAAAAATTTTTTCTATTTTCTAGATTGTAACCATTTTGATATACTTGCTTTAAATAATTGTGCCTTCATTTCCCATGATATTTACTTTTCTGTATAATGCATGGTACTCTTGTTTTCTACTCTTGAAGAACAAATTACCACAAAATATATTTTTAAAAATTATTTTCTCTTTTACTAATACAATATCTTTCACATTGTATTAAATGTTTGAATAAATTAAAATAACTTTTTAAAATCTCTTCTGCTCTGCTGAATCACTATCACAAAGATCTATTATTTACTAATGATCATATGTGTTTTTGTTTCTTCCACTCTAATTTTTTCTCATACTGTTGAAGATCTCCAGATTTATGCTGACTGTATGAACAAGCTTCTGTTTTTGCTTCCAAATTTTAGGGAAATGAATCAAAAGTCAGTATTACTTCTTTTTTTGGTCAGTATTACTTCTGATGTTGTTTTCTGTTTATTTGTTTGACTGATTGATTTTGGTTTTTCTGCTTTTTGTTAGGTCACAATTTTTATATGAAAGTCTTTCACTTCAGTATGAAATGTCGGTGCCCTCCAAAGTTTTAGTATTTGTTACACTTCACCTCTCTAAGGATTCTATATTTTAAAATATTTTGATGTAGTGTGAAATATAAATTTCTGGCATGTTGTTTTCCATTTTGATGCTATTCACAGGTCTTCATGAGTGTGAGTTTTCTGTTGATTATTGTGTTGTAGATTTTGGCTGAAAGCTTTTCCATATTCACTACATAAGGCTTTTTATCTGTGTGTATTCTGAAACCCAGTTCTAGGATTGAAAACTGCGAGAAAGCTTTCTCACATTCATTACAACCATAAGGCATCACAATTGTATGACTTCTCACACACAGTGAGAGAAGAGCTCTGAGAAAAGGCTTTCTCACATATACTGCATTCATGAATCCTCATATGTAAAGTAAGTGATGTTCAATGAAAGAAGGCTTTTTCCACATTCATTACATTTGTAGGGTTTCATTCTAGTGTGAATATTTTGATGCTTTATGAGGTACCACTTCTGGCCAAAATCTGCTAAACATTCATTATATTTAAAGGGCTTTTCTGCAATATGAATTTTCTCATACTCGGTAAGACGTGATTTGCTGCTAAAAGTTCCCCATGCTGTTTACATATGAAGAGTTTGTTACACATGAAGGAATTCTTTCCAGTGTGGGATACTTAACTGGTGTCTGATGAGGTTTGACTTCTGGATGGAAGTTTTTCCATAATCTTTGCATTAAAAATGATTCTCTCCAGTATGAATTTTCTTAAATTATTTTTCATTCTGCGGCTATTGAATTGTTATGTCCTGGTTAGTTGTTATGTTAGGAGATATTTCCTTTTGTAATCTCTAGCTGAAATCTTGCCTTTAGAATCTGAAACTATCTTCAGTATCTTTCAAACAACTTGGCCAGGTTACAATGGAGTTTTTAATTTTCCAGACATATCTTTCTCTTTCATGCATTATACTTCTTTCCTATATTGTTAATACAACGTTTCCCTCGTTTTCCAATGCTCCTCTTTTTATATCTGTATTCATTAGATATGCTCAGCACTTCTTTCATTATGTTTGTCACTTGTTCTTTTACCTTCAGTGTTATTTTTGATGTTTTTACTTTTAGAGCGCCATGAGTTTGTTTTACTTCACTTGCTATTATTTCAGAAATTTCTTCTTTTTTCTATGCCTCTTGCACACATTCTGTGCTGGAGTTTGGAGGGGGTCCTTTGACTATTTATCTTGACATTTTCCTGAGTTTCTCCATATGAGCGCACTTTGAGTTCCCAGGCACTAAGTGTATTGACTGCCATTTTGCACAGTATGGGAATGGGTCTGGCACATGGGTTGCTCTTATCCTAGGTTTCTGGGGAGGAAATGGTGGGTGATGAAAATTTTCCCGGACATGCATAGCTTCAACAAGTCTCCACCAATGACAATCATCATGTCGGAGGCTGGTTGACTGGTTCTCCCAGCTGGCACTGGCCACCAGTCACTAGTGGAAACTGGCGGGCTTATGGGAACATCTATGTTAGTTTCTCCTGGTGTTTACAGTTCTGTGATAATGTTCCTGCTGCAATCCAGAGATGCGCTGGGTAGAGAGCCAATCGTGTCCTCTGTATGTGAGGGCTGGGACTTGTCTTCTGTCACAGAAATTCACTGTACTTCAACTGTAATATCTTTGCTGCTACTTCAGATTCTTCCATGCTGTGGCCTCATTGATTATCTCACCTTCCAGTGATTTGTGACTCTCTGTGTTGGGCTGTTCTCCTGGATCTTGTTGTTCCTAATGGTCTTAAATTCTATAAGCTGGTCTTCCCTCCAGTATGTAACGGATAAGCCTCACATCACAAATTCATTGTATTTTTTTTATTTAAAGAGAAACAAAGAGAAAAAAAAAACACAGCAGTAAAAGGGTACAAGTAGTACAGAATTTCAAGAAAAAAATACACAGTAAGAAATTACTAGTTAATAGATTACATATTGTCATATTAGAAACAGTTGTCCAAATTACAAAATTAAAGGATACAAAGGGGACATTCATACAGTGAGATTGCAGACAGTTCTGTTCAATGATCCAACCAAAACTGAGCAATATGTTTTTGTATCCTACACACTTAAATATACATGCAGTTATATCCACTAGACCTCTTTCTTTTCCTCTCTTTTTTGCATTAACAATTACACTTTTTGGGTTTTATTACTCCCACAGTTCTTAGTACTTTTTTTGAAGAGAATAAGACCAAATCCGACAAAACAAAACAGAGTCAGAACAGAAGGATGGACATAGTATATGATGCAAAAATAGAATACCAGGTGATCAAAAATGATTACCATTATGCCTCTTGCTATCTTGAAAAGAGTTGCCTATATCATCAGGTATAATAGAATTGAACAAAACAGTACATAACAAGACCAATAAAACCTACACTGGAGACCTTTTAGGACTTCAAAAGAAGATAATAGTCAAGCCATAATGGGCAGCATAGTAAATTTTGTTTCCTTGAAAGTGGTTGCCTATACCCTCAAACTTGATGATATCAAACAAAACATAATATAGTGAAATCAGACAGAACAAGATGAGGAGAGCAATGCTGGGGTTCAAATCAGGTTAATAGGAAAACAAAAAAGTTACTGTAATATAACACACTATTTTTAATTTAGTTTTCCCTTAATTAAAAAATAAGAAAAAATACGTTAATTAAAAAGTGGGAGATTGAGATAAAAGAGGACATAGTAATAGAACAACATAGGTCAGAACCGAACAATTTAAGCATCATTGTGTTTCACAACCAGATAACCTGACATAACAGTAGTCACCATAGTGTCTCTTTCCTTGAATTATTTGAGTATAAATTCATATACTATAGCATCAAACATATCAAGACAGTGTGAAACCATTCAAGAGAATGTAAGAATTACACAGTATTTAGAACTGGCTAACAGCAAATAAACAATGGTGTCTTTTTTTTCTTTCTTTCTTTTCTATCAGTACAAGGGATTGAACTCACGACTGCCTGCTTGGAAGGCAGGCGCTTATGCTGCTGAGCTAAATCCCCAGCCCCAAACAACGGTTTCTATATTATATTTTTGCCTATAAAAATGTTGTTTATACTATCACATATAGTAAAATATAATAACATACAACATGTTAAAACCCATGGAAACCGACGAACAACAGCTTGATGGAACTTCAAGACAAGATGATATTAAGTCAGCACTAGCTATTATGATGTCTTCAAAATTGCTATTCATACTATCACAGACAATAAAATCGAACAACCCAGATCAAAACCATTCCAATTAATGAGTGAAAACATTATATGGCTTCAAACCACTATGATTGGGATTCATGATTACCACATACTTTTATGTATTCTTATCATTTCTTACACTAGGGAAACTATTCGGTATTTATACATGTGAGTTTGATTTACCTCACTTACGAGTATGGTCTCAAGCTGCGTCCATTTATTTATAACTATCTCAATGTGATGATTCTTTATAGCTGAGTAGTACTCCATAGTTTAAAAATACCACAACTTTTTTATCCATTCCTCAGTTGATGGACACTTAGGTTGTTTCAAAGGTCTGGCTACTACAAATTGCACTGCTATAAACATGGGTGCGTGTATATCACTGTAGTATGATGTTTTGAGTTCTTCTGTGAATATGCCTAGAAGTGGAATAGCTGGGTCAAATGGGACTTCAAATTCCAGCTTTCTGAGAAATCTCCAGACTGACCTCTACAGTGGTTGCACCAGTCTACACTCCCACCAACAGTGTAGGAGAGTTCCTTTTTCCCCCACAGCCTCTCCAGCATTAGTTGTTGGTGGTTTTCTTGATCTTAGTCATTCTTTCAGGAGTGAGATGATATCTCAGTGTGGTTTTAATTATCATTTCTCTAATGACTAATGATGATGAATGTTTTTTCATGTATTTATTTGCGGTTTGTATTTCTTCATCTGAGAATTGTATATACATCTCAGATGCCCACTTTTGGATTGGGTCTTTGAATTTTGGGGGTCTGATTTTTTTTTAACATATAAAGATATGTTTTAGACAGAAGTCCTTTGTCTGAGGGACAGTTCACTAAGATTTTTTTCCTAGTTTGTGCATTTTCTTTTGACAATGCTGGAGATTTCTTTTGACGGGCAGAATCTTTTCAATAAGAGGTGATCCCAATTATTGACTTTGGGAAGCATTTCCCATGCAGTTTGAGTCTTGTTCATGAATTCTCTACCTACTCAAATGTCTTCAAGGTTTTTACCCAATCTGTCTTCCAATAAGATTTAGTGTTTCTGTTTTAATATTTATATCTTTGATCCATTTAGAATTTATTCTAGTACATGTGCTGGGCATGGGTCTAGTTTTAGCTTTTGGTATATGGAGAGCCAGTTTTTCCAACATGATTTATTAAAGAGACTGTCATTCTGGGGTGGGGGATTTAGCTCAGAGCATAAGAACCTGCCTTGCAAGCAGGCAGTCATGAGTTCAATCCCTGGTACCAATATAAACGAAAAAGACAAAAAAAAAAAAAAAAAAAAAAAAAAGAACAGAAAAAAGGCTGTCGTTCTTCCAATGAACATGTTTAGCCCTTTTGTCAAAGATAAGATGGTTGAGTGTGTTTGTATCGTCTAATCTATTCACCTGATCTTTGGCTCTGTTTTGGTTCCAGTACCATGTTGATTTTATTACAGTTGCTTTGTAGTATAACTTCAAGGCAGGCATTGTGATGCCTCCTGCCTTGGCTTTGCTGCTTAGAACTGTCGTTGCTATTGTAGGTCTCATCTGGTTCCAGAAGAATTTTAGGAGTGATTTCTGGAGATCTATGAGCTATGTTGATGGTATTTTATCAGCATTGCATTGAATCTGTATAACAGTTTTGGGAGAATGGCCATTTTCACAATATTTATTATTCCTATCCATGAGTAAAGGATGTCTTTCCATTTTCTGAGATCATCTTCAATTTCATTTTCTAGTGTATTATAATTTTCCCTGTATCTTTCACTTCTTTCATGAGGTCTTTCACTTCTTTCATGAGAGTAATTCCTAAACATTTAATTTTTTTGGTTGCTAGTGTGAAGGGTGTGCCTTCTCTTATTTCTCTCTCTGTGATTTTGTTGCTAGTGTATAGGAATGTTATTGATTTTTGAGCATTGATGTTGTATCCAGCCACATTACTGAATTTATTTATTATAGCTAGGAGTTTTTCAATGGAATTTAGGGGGTCTTTTATGTAGAGTATCTTGACATCTGCAAATAACGATAATTGAAGTTCTTCTTTTTCTATCTTTAGGCCTTCTAGTTCTCTCTCTTGTCTAATTGCTCTGGCTAGTATTTCCAGTACTATATTAAATAAGAGCAGTGATAAGGGACATCCTTGTCTTGTGCCTGATTTTAAAGTAAATGCCTTCAATTTTTGGCCATTTGGTATGAAACTGGCTGTTGGTTTGGCCTTTGTTATATTGAGGGAAAGACCATCTATTCCAATTTCCTGCAAGGTTCTTGTCATAAATGAATGTGGGACCATATCAAACGGTTTTTTTCTGCAGCTATAGAAATGATCATGTGATTCTTACTTTCGGCTCTATTGATATGGTGGATTACATTTATTGATTTACGTATGTTGAACCATCCCTGCATGCCTGGGATGAATCCCACTTCGTCATGGTGTATAACTTTCTTGATGATTTGCTGCACCTTATTTGTCAATATTTTATTGCGATTTTTGCATCTGTGTTCATTAGGGAGATTGGTCTGTAATTCTCTTTTTCAGCTGGGTCCTTCTCAAATTTTGGAAATAGAGTAATACTTGCTTCTAGGAATGATTTAGGAAGGGATGCTTTCCTTTGTTTTACTGAAGAGTTTGAGGAGTGTTGGCATTGTCTTCTATTTATTTCTTATAGAATTCTGCAGTGAATCCGTCTGGGCTTGGACTCTTCTTTGTAGGTAAGGACTCAAATTATATTTTCAATTTCATTAATAGAAATTTCATTATTCAGCAGTTTTACATCTTTATGACCTAGCTTTAGTACTTCATATGCTTCTAGGAATCTGTCTTATTTTCTCTGTGCTATCAAACATTTGACATTTTCAAAATAGGTATTGATCTACTTCTGTATTTCTCTAGGGGTCTGTAGTGACTTCACCTTTTTTGTTACTGATTGCATGAGCTTTTTCTTCCCTTTTAAAAATAAAGTTGGCTAGGGGCTTATCAATTTTATTTATTCTTTCAAAGAACCAACTCTTTGATTCATTGATCTTTTGAATTTATTTTTAGTCTCTATTGCATTGATTTCTGCTCTGAATTTTATAATTTCTTCTCTTCTTTTGACTTTGGGCTTGACTTGATCTTCCTTTTCTAGATGTTTGAGTTTTAACATCAGATTATTTATTTGTATTCGTTCTGTTTTCCTGATGTGGGAACTCAGTGTAATAAATTTTCCTCTGAGGACAGCTTTCATTGCACCCCACAGGTTCCAGTATGTTGTATTTGTGTCTTCATTTTCTTGTAGGTATTGTTTAATTTCTTCTTTAATTTCCTCTGTGAACCACTGATTAGTCAAGAGTGTTATTCAGTTTCCATGTGTTTGTGGGATTTTTGCAGTATCTTTTATCATTAATTTCTAATTTCATAGCACTATGATCCGATAGAATGCAATGGATTATTTCAACCCTTTTGCATTTAATTAGAGCAACTATTTCCAAGATGATAATATGTAATCTATTAACAGGTGATTTCTTACTGTTATTTTTTTTTTTTGTAGTTCTGTATTACGTGTACCCTTACACCGCTTTGTTTTGTTTTGTGTTTTTCTCTTTTTCCTCTTAAATAAAATTAAAAAAAATAAATAAATATGTACTGTGAGTTAATACATGTTCTATTTTAGAAAGTGACCCATGTACTGCTCAGAAGAATGTTTATTCTGTTGGTTTTGGGTGGAATACTCTGTATATGTCTATCAAGTCCATTTGTTCACAGGTGTGATTCAGTTCTTTATTTCTTTGCTGATTTTCTGTCTGGTTGATCTGTCCATTGTTGTCAATGGTGTGTTAAAATCTCCTGCTATTATTGTGTTGCTTCTAATTTGGTTTTTCATTTATGTTAATACTTGTTTTGTATAATGGGATGCTCTGGAATTTGGTGCATATATATTTAATACAGTTATGTCTTCCTGTTAAAGTTTTCCCCTAAGCAGTATATAGTGACCTTCTTTATACCCTCTGATCATTATTGGTTTGAAGTTCACTTTGTCTGCAAACAGAATAGCTACTCCCACTTTTGGGGGTTTTCCTGTTGCATGAAGTACTGTTTTCCATCCTTTGACTTTTAGTCTGTGAGTATCCTTTTTGGTTAGATGGGTTTCTTGTAGAAAGCATATGGTTGGATTTTGTTCCTTGATCCATTCTGCCAATCTGTTTCTTTTATATGGTGCACTGAGACCATTTACATTAATTGTTATAACTTTTATATATTGGTTTATCATTGACATGTTATCTTTCTGCTGTTGCATCTTTATCTTTCTGTTCTGTTTAATTGTCTGCTTTGTTTAGTGCTGTTTTCCTAAATGTATCTAGGTTGTCTTTCAGTATGGTTTGCAAGGTCGGCTTGATGATCATGAAGTTCTTCAGCTGTTGTTTTTCATGGAAGTATCTTATTTCTCCATCGATTTTGAAGGACTGTTTTGCAGGGTACATCAATCTACCTTGGAAATCATTTTCCTCTAGGATCTGAAATACTTTAGTCCATGCTCTTCTTGATTTTATTGTTTGTGCTGAGAAGTGTGCTGTGATTCTGATAGGTTTTCCTTTATGGATGATCTGTCTTTTCTTTCTGACAGCTTTTAATATTCTATTCTTTTGATCAATTTCTGGGATGGTGATTATTATATGTCTAGGTGTAGATTTATTTTGGTTATGGCTATTTGTAGTTCTATGTGCTTCATTGATCTTGATATCAGTTTCCAATCTCATGTTTGAGAAATTTTCAGGTATTACTTCTCTAAATATTCTCTTGACATCCTTTATTTTGTCCCCTGCTTTTTCATTTATCCCTATCAACCTTATGTTGTTTTTCTCTGCATCATCTTGCTGGTGTTGAATTGTTATTTCCTGATTTCTTGTTATTTTTAAAAAGATCTTTCTTTTGCTCTTCACTGGCTCCAATCTTGTTTTCGAGGTTTGAAGTTGTATGTTCACATTCATTGAGGCAGTTTTTACTACTTTCAATGGAATTTTTCATATCCTGCATATCTCTTTGGATCTGCTTTATATATTCTCTTTGTTTCTTATATTGTTCATCGAGGGATTCTATCTTTTTGTTTATCTCCTCAAGTTTTTTAACTTTGTCTTCTTTAGATATGTTCAGCATCTCCTTCATTTATTTTATCACTTCTTCTTTTACCTGAGAGATTATTTCTAGTTTGAATTTCTTTAAGGCTTCCCAGAGTTGCTTCTTTATTTCTGTTACTATTATTTCAGGTATGTGGCATGTATTTTCTTCTATGTATATGGTTCCTAGGCTTTCTTGGGATGGGCTGGAAGTTGGAGATTTCATTTTGGTCTTTCATTTTGTCATTTTCCTGTATTTTTGAGCTTCAAGTGTTGTTCCAAGCTTCCCCTGGGTGTGTTGGAAATTGTCTCTTATGTCCTTGATTCCTGGGACTTCTCTGATAGTAGCTCCTTCTTTGAGCAGCAAAGCCCCCAGATTAAGAGATGGTTGCCAGGCTCCTCTGGCATAAAGCCTCCTCAAGCTATACAGCTCCCCTTGTGGCAGCAAAGCTTCCCTCCTCAGCAGGGCTGCCCCTTCCACCAGGCAGTGGCAGTAGTGCTGGAACTCTCCAGGCCTAAAGGAGGTCACAGGTAAGGTCAGAGCTTTGCCCAGTTCCCTCCTTCAGGGAGGGCAGCTGCTGTGTGCCCTCTGGGAGAGAGACAGTGGTCCTCAAGGCTGGAATGGGATCCTGCCTTTAGGCCTAAATCACTGTTCCTGGCAGAAAGCTCTGGCGTGGCCCCCAGGCTGGAAACAGGGTCCCATAGCTAGGCCCACCTTACTGTTCCTGGCCCCAAATTCATTTTCTTCCAGATGGTCCAAACTCTAGAATGTAATAGAGGGATGTAGAGCCTACATACATCCTCTACATCAATTTCTGAGAAAAATTTATCCCTTTCAGTGGCCTATTTTGTTTTTTCTTTTGAGAGCATCTAATGTTTTGAGTCATCTATTCACTGTAGCCTCTTTTATTTTTACAAAAAACAGCACAATTTCCAAACAAGATAATAGAAGAGTGTATCAGTCAATGTTTAACAGAGAAATAGATATAACAGAAGATACACAACTGCATAAGAAATTATAAGATTGGCTTACAATGATCAGCCCCAAAGTTGAGTAAGGGTGTGTACAAAGATGTCTACACACTAGACATAGAAGGGTCCAGCCTAAGGGCCAGAACTTACATCAGTGTCCCCTGCAAGTCCATATCAGGAGGTCCATAGGTCTATGATGAATGCTGAGCAGTCTGTGACAAAGGCTGAAGAGTCCCTGGCTGAAATCAAACAGTCTGTGCCAGAGAGGATGGTATCCAAGCTGAGAAAGGAAGACTGGAGCTTCTCTGAAGAAGCAACAATAAGTCCTTCCTCATTTGCCTTTCAATAGCATGCAGTATGCTCCCCTGGGGTAAGTGTAGCCCTCACACCATTTGCCTGCTCTCGTCTTGCAAAGGATGAGGATGTGACAAATAGGGACTATGGTTCTCTCTGTATCACTTAAATTTCCCACCTTCTCAGATTGACACAATGAGATGCCTTTTCTTTACACCCCGGTCTGTAGAGCTGCTGAATCACTTCGTTACACTTCTCAAGTTGACACAATATATAAACCATAACACCGAGTAACTATTTAATACATTGTGTACAGTGACCTTCAGAGTAGTTACTCAGGGTACAAGACATAGACGTGAGATACTGCCCCCAACAGTATTAGTACAAATGTTCCTATTCAATGTAATAAGTGAAACTATCAATATAATCAGCTTATATATGTTATACATAAATATGACATTTTTCCTTTTGCCTTCTTATTTGTCTTGTCAGCTCACTGCCCAAAGAATGTCTGGAAAAACTGTTGCAACACTTTAGATGATATAAATCAGAAAGAGTGGCTTTGCTATCTCATTCTTTACTTTGTATAAAATACCAGTAGATAAATAAATTTAAAGGCAAAAAAGACACTAAGAAACAAATATAAATACTTTACAAAAGTAAAGGAAACTACTAGATGGAGGGATGTAAGAGAGTTGAGGTTTAAAATGCATTGATATGTTATGTGCACATACCAAACTTTACAATAAATGTTCCAAATTTTTCAATAAGCTCTATTGATAAAAATTAATAAGAACTGTAAACTAAATAATATGAATGCAGAAAAAGCCATGACACAAAGTTAGACAATGTATAGCACCTGCCTGGCAAATGCCTTGCTAAGTTTGATTCCTGAATCAAAAAGAAAAAGATAGTCAATGACAAATGAAACCAAGAAGCTCACTGATAGATATTTAAATGAAAGCTGGTGATGTTTTCTTTCAGAAAAGAGCAGAACACAGTAAAGTAAAAAACATTCTTACTACAGAGAGAGGGGTATGCAAACCACAACAGAAATGTCCAAGAGCTGAACCAGGAATCAATCTGCTCACTAATCAGGAGAGCAAAGACCTAGACAGTGGCGATGACATTCACACCTGTAGCTTTGCAGAGGATCTTGGCCTTGGATACCTTGCTGACCCCACTCTGCGATCAGGACTGAGCACAGATGATCATTATGCATATTGGACTGATTTCTATTTCCTTGTTTGCACTTCTGAAAGGTAAATTATGAAGTAGTATCTTGGTTACTTTTTACTTATTGCTAGGACAAAATACCCAGAATCATAAATGAGGGAAGGTAATGTTTATTTTTTTATAGTTTTTGGAGGTTTTAGTCCATACTAAGCTGACTCTATGGCTGGGTGGAATTGCAGGGCCACTATTCATGGCTGCAACCTGCCAGGCAGCATCAAATGAGAGACATACACCTTCTTCCTGCCATACATTGTGTCCTGGCACCACTTCTAGGATAGTGTAGCACTCACAACACCAATCAGAGCACCAGACAGGGAAAATATAACAAACACTAAATTTAATCACATCCATAATTGCAGGAGGCTTGGGGTCACTGATATAAACCATGACAAGAAGAAAGATTATAGAATGGGGAAGTGGGTGTGACTGGGATAAGCAGTGGGCATGCGTTACAATTCCCTGGATAGAATGTCCTTGTCTTTGCAGATGTCAAGGCTGAGGAGCAGCTAGAGGACTCTGTGGGAGGCTTACTTAGCCTAGTGGGACCCTAAAACTCCCCGCCTGGTCTTTGGGTTCACCTTCAGTAGCTGCTGGATGAGCTGGATCTGCCAGTCTGCAGAGAATGGGATGGAGTTGGTCTCTCATCAGTAACACTGGCGGTAGTACATACTACTCAGATTCCGTGAAGGGCAGATACACCATCTTGAGAGATAACAGCAAGAACACACTGTATATGCAAATGAGTAGCCTGATACCTGAGGACATGATACTGTATTACCATGCAAGAAACAGTAAAGGGACATCAGTGTGAACCCAGAAACGAACCACCCAGTGAGGCTTTTGGGGACATCAGGTGTCACTGTGTTCCATGTGGAAACAGACAGGACTCCAGAAGCAGAGGTATAAAAGGAAGCTGGCAAATGAGGGCTGCTGGTGGCTTCTGGGCTTTCCTCTCTGTCTTAAGATCATATAATCTGAGAAGACCTCAAAATATAGTGCTTCAGATGACTGATGAAGTATCCAAGTTCAAGTAGACATTCTCTGTTAAATGTAACATATTTATATATTGGCTTTTCCATCTTCTATATGTAATTTCACTTGGTGGGTAAATGTGACTTTTACTCATCTTGAAGAAAATTGTACAGTTTATGAAGTTTAGTTTATGTAATATGGAAATGCATCAACATCTAAAATGAATTTGCTGATTTTTTCTGGATGATAAGGAGTCTTCTCTTGCAGGAATAAATGTTTCAAATCAGGAAATTAAATCCCACCCATTGCTAATTCTCAGGTCTCAAAACACACATCACTCTCTTCTCTTTGGCTTTCTCAGGAGACATGGTCCCCAGGTTCAGCAGCAGCACATGGAGACCTCAGGGAGAGAGGGAGAGTGGCAGCCTGTC